>NC_052534.1:5874396-6235229 GCF_016699485.2 Gallus gallus
TTTTTGAAGGGAAAATGGGTGAATTTTGCTTAAAGGGAGCATTTTCGAAGAGAAAATGAAGGATTTTCGCTTAAATGCGTGATTTTTGAGACAAATGGGGGATTTTCGAAGAGAAAATGCATGATTTTCCCTTAAATGGGGCATTTTCGAGGAGAAAATGGCTGATTTTCGGGTTAAATGGGGCATTTTCGTCAAGAAAATGGGTGATTTTTGAGATAAATGGGGATGTTCGAAGAGAAAGTGCATGATTTACCCTTCAATGGGGGATTTTCGAGGAGAAAATGTGTGATTATTGCAGAAATGGGGCATTTTCGAAGAGAAAATGCGTGATTTTTGCTTAAATGCATGATGTTTTTTGTTAAATGGGGGATTTTTGAGGAGAAAATGCATGATTTATCCTAAAATGGGGGATTTTTGAGGAGAAAATGGGTGGTTTTCAGGTTAAATGGGGGATTTTCGAAGAGAAAATTGGTGATTTGCGGGTTAAAGAGGGGATTTTCGAAGAGAAAATGGGTGATTTTTGCTTAAAGGGGGCATTTTTGAAGAGAAAATGCATGATTTTGGGGTTAAATGGGGGATTTTCGACGAGAAAATGCAGGATTTTCAAAATAAATGCGGGATTTTCGAAGAGAAAATGGTCGATTTTAGGGTTAAATAGGGGAATTTATGATTTTCAGGTTAAATGGAGCATTTTGTAGGAGAAAATGGGTGATTTTCAGGTTACATGGGGGACTTTCAGAATGAAAATCATTATTTTCGGGATAAATGGGGAATTTTCGCGGAGTAAATGGGGGATTTTTGAGAAAATGGGGGATTTTTATAGAGAAAATGTGTAATTTTCGCTTAAATGGGGAATTTTGTAAGAGAAAATGTGTGATTTTCGGGATAAATGGGGGATTTTCGAAGAGAAAATGGGTGATTTTCAGGGTTTTTTGGGGGAATTTTGAAGAGAAAATGGGTGATTTTTACTTAAATGGTACCTTTTTGAAGAGAAAATTGTTGCTTTTTACAAAAATGTAAGATTTTTGAAGAGAAAATGGGATATTTTTGGCTTAAATGGGGCCTTTTTGAAGCGAAAATGTTCGGTTTACGCTTTAGATGGTGTATTTGGATTTTTGGGATAAATGGGGGATGTTCGAAGAGAAAGTGCATGATTTACCCTTAAATGTTGGATTTTCGAGGAGAAAATGTGTGATTTGGGGGTAAAATGGGGGATTTTTGAAGGGAAAATGCGTGATTTTTGCTTAAATGCATGATGTTTTTTGTTAAATGGGGGATTTTTGAGGAGAAAATGCATGATTTATTCTTAAATGGGGGGTTTTTGAGGAGAAAATGCGTGATTTTCCAAATAATTGGGGATTTTTGAAGGGAAAATGGGTGATTTTCGGATTAAATGGGAGAATTTTGAAGAGAAAATGGGTGATTTTGGGGTTAAATGGGAGATTTTCGAAGAGAAAACGGGTGATTTTCGCTTAAATGCGTGATTTTTTAGCTAAATGTTGGATTTTCGAAGAGAAAATGCATGATTTTCCCTTAAATGGGGGATTTTCGAGGAGAAAATGTGTGATTTTGGGGTAAAATGGGAAATTTTCGAAGAGAAAATGCGTGATTTTTGCTTAAATGCATGATGTTTTTTGTTAAATGGGGGATTTTTGAGGAGAAAATGCATGATTTACCCTTAAATTGGGTGTTTTTGAGGAGAAAATGCGTGATTTTCCAAATAATTGGGGATTTTTGAAGGGAAAATGGGTGATTTTTGGGTTAAATGGGGGAATTTTGAAGAGAAAATGTGTGATTTTCGGGTTAAATGGGAGATTTTCGAAGAGAAAACGGGTGATTTTCGCTTATATGCGTGATTTTTTATTTAAATGTTGGATTTTCGAAGAGAAAATGCATGATTTTCCCTTAAATGGGGGGCTTTCGAGGAGAAACTGAGTGATTTTGGGGTAAAATGGGAAGTTTTCGAAGAGAAAAGGGGTGATTTTCCCTTAAATGGGGGATTTTTGAAGAGAAAAGGGGTGATTTTCACTTCAATGTGGGATTTTCGAAGAGAAAATGGGTGATTTTTGCTTAAATGGGGCATTTTCGTCGGGAAAATGGGTGGTTTTCGAGTTAAATCTGGGATTTTTGAAGGGAAAATGGGTGATTTTCGGGTTAAATGGGGGATTTTTGAAGAGAAAATGGGTGAGTTTTGCTTAAATGGGGCATTTTCGTCGGGAAAATGGGTGAATTTCGAGTTAAATCTGGGATTTTTTAAGGGAAAATGGGTGATTTTCGGATTAAATGGGAGAATTTTGAAGAGAAAATGGGTGATTTTGGGGTTAAATGGGAGATTTTCGAAGAGAAAACGGGTGATTTTCAATTAAATGCGTGATTTTTTAGCTAAATGTTGGATTTTCGAAGAGAAAATGCATGATTTACCCTTCAATGGGGGATTTTCGAGGAGAAAATGGGTGATTTTGGGGTAAAATGGGAAATTTTCGAAGAGAAAATGCGTGATTTTTGCTTAAATGCATGATGTTTTTTGTTAAATGGGGGATTTTTGAAGGGAAAATGCATGATTTTCCCTTAAATGGGGGATTTTTGAGGAGAAAATTCGTGATTGTCCAAATAATTGGGGATTTTTGAAGGGGAAATGGGTGATTTTCGGATTAAATGGGGGGATTTTGAAGAGAAAATGGGTGATTTTCGGGTTAAATGTTGGATTTTTGAAGAGAAAACAGGTGATTTTCGCTTAAATGCGTGACTTTTTAGCTAAATGTTGGATTTTCGAAGAGAAAATTCATGATTTACCCTTAAATGGGGGATTTTCGAGGAGAAAATGCGTGATTTTGGGGTAAAATGGGAGATTTTCGAAGAGAAACGGGGTGATTTTCACTTAAATGGGGGGTTTTTGAAGAGAAAAGGGGTGATTTTTGCTTAAATGGGGCATTTTCGGCGGGAAAATGGGTGATTTTCGAGTTAAATCTGGGATTTTTGAAGGGAAAATGGGTGATTTTCCCTTAAATGGGGGGTTTTTGAGGAGAAAATGTGTGATTTTCCAAATAATTGGGGATTTTTGAAGGGAAAATGGGTGATTTTCGAGTTAAATCTGGGATTTTTGAAGGGAAAATGGGTGATTGTCGGGTTAAATGGGGGATTTTCGAAGAGAAAACAGGTGATTTTCGCTTAAATGCGTGATTTATTAGCTAAATGTTGGATTTTCGAAGAGAAAATGCATGATTTACCCTTAAATGGGGGGCTTTCGAGGAGAAACTGCCTGATTTTGGGGTAAAATGGGAAGTTTTCGAAGAGAAAAGGGGTGATTTTCACTTAAATGGGGGATTTTTGAAGAGAAACGGGGTGATTTTCACTTAAATGGGGGATTTTTGAAGAGAAAAGGGGTGATTTTTGCTTAAATGGGGCATTTTCGTCGGGAAAATGGGTGATTTTCGAGTTAAATCTGGGATTTTTGAAGGGAAAATGGGTGAATTTTGCTTAAAGGGAGCATTTTCGAAGAGAAAATGAAGGATTTTCGCTTAAATGCGTGATTTTTGAGACAAATGGGGGATTTTCGAAGAGAAAATGCATGATTTTCCCTTAAATGGGGCATTTTCGAGGAGAAAATGGCTGATTTTCGGGTTAAATGGGGCATTTTCGTCAAGAAAATGGGTGATTTTTGAGATAAATGGGGATGTTCGAAGAGAAAGTGCATGATTTACCCTTCAATGGGGGATTTTCGAGGAGAAAATGTGTGATTATTGCAGAAATGGGGCATTTTCGAAGAGAAAATGCGTGATTTTTGCTTAAATGCATGATGTTTTTTGTTAAATGGGGGATTTTTGAGGAGAAAATGCATGATTTATCCTAAAATGGGGGATTTTTGAGGAGAAAATGGGTGGTTTTCAGGTTAAATTGGGGATTTTCGAAGAGAAAATTGGTGATTTGCGGGATTAAAGAGGGGATTTTCGAAGAGAAAATGGGTGATTTTTGGCTTAAAGGGGAGCATTTTCGAAGAGAAAACTGCGTGATTTTCGCTTAAATGCGTGA
The DNA here is from genome assembly GCF_016699485.2 of Gallus gallus. Classification (NCBI taxonomy): domain Eukaryota; kingdom Metazoa; phylum Chordata; class Aves; order Galliformes; family Phasianidae; genus Gallus; species Gallus gallus. The sequence continues at coordinate 5,878,426 of NC_052534.1, forward strand.
TTTTTTAGCTAAATGTTGGATTTTCGAAGAGAAAATGCATGATTTTCCCTTAAATGGGGGATTTTCGAGGAGAAAATGTGTGATTTTGGGGTAAAATGGGAAATTTTCGAAGAGAAAATGCGTGATTTTTGCTTAAATGCATGATGTTTTTTGTTAAATGGGGGATTTTTGAGGAGAAAATGCATGATTTACCCTTAAATTGGGTGTTTTTGAGGAGAAAATGCGTGATTTTCCAAATAATTGGGGATTTTTGAAGGGAAAATGGGTGATTTTTGGGTTAAATGGGGGAATTTTGAAGAGAAAATGTGTGATTTTCGGGTTAAATGGGAGATTTTCGAAGAGAAAACGGGTGATTTTCGCTTATATGCGTGATTTTTTATTTAAATGTTGGATTTTCGAAGAGAAAATGCATGATTTTCCCTTAAATGGGGGATTTTCGAGGAGAAACTGAGTGATTTTGGGGTAAAATGGGAAGTTTTCGAAGAGAAAATGCGTGATTTTTGCTTAAATGCATGATGTTTTTTGTTAAATGGGGGATTTTTGAGGAGAAAATGCATGATTTACCCTTAAATGGGGTGTTTTTGAGGAGAAAATGCGTGATTTTCCAAATAATTGGGGATTTTTGAAGGGAAAATGGGTGATTTTTGGGTTAAATGGGGGAATTTTGAAGAGAAAATGTGTGATTTTCGGGTTAAATGGGAGATTTTCGAAGAGAAAACGGGTGATTTTCGCTTATATGCGTGATTTTTTATTTAAATGTTGGATTTTCGAAGAGAAAATGCATGATTTTCCCTTAAATGGGGGCTTTCGAGGAGAAACTGAGTGATTTTGGGGTAAAATGGGAAGTTTTCGAAGAGAAAAGGGGTGATTTTCCCTTAAATGGGGGATTTTTGAAGAGAAAAGGGGTGATTTTCACTTCAATGTGGGATTTTCGAAGAGAAAATGGGTGATTTTTGCTTAAATGGGGCATTTTCGTCGGGAAAATGGGTGGTTTTCGAGTTAAATCTGGGATTTTTGAAGGGAAAATGGGTGATTTTCGGGTTAAATGGGGGATTTTTGAAGAGAAAATGGGTGAGTTTTGCTTAAATGGGGCATTTTCGTCGGGAAAATGGGTGAATTTCGAGTTAAATCTGGGATTTTTTAAGGGAAAATGGGTGATTTTCGGATTAAATGGGAGAATTTTGAAGAGAAAATGGGTGATTTTGGGGTTAAATGGGAGATTTTCGAAGAGAAAACGGGTGATTTTCAATTAAATGCGTGATTTTTTAGCTAAATGTTGGATTTTCGAAGAGAAAATGCATGATTTACCCTTCAATGGGGGATTTTCGAGGAGAAAATGGGTGATTTTGGGGTAAAATGGGAAATTTTCGAAGAGAAAATGCGTGATTTTTGCTTAAATGCATGATGTTTTTTGTTAAATGGGGGATTTTTGAAGGGAAAATGCATGATTTTCCCTTAAATGGGGGATTTTTGAGGAGAAAATTCGTGATTGTCCAAATAATTGGGGATTTTTGAAGGGGAAATGGGTGATTTTCGGATTAAATGGGGGGATTTTGAAGAGAAAATGGGTGATTTTCGGGTTAAATGTGAGATTTTTGAAGAGAAAACAGGTGATTTTCGCTTAAATGCGTGACTTTTTAGCTAAATGTTGGATTTTCGAAGAGAAAATTCATGATTTACCCTTAAATGGGGGATTTTCGAGGAGAAAATGCGTGATTTTGGGGTAAAATGGGAGATTTTCGAAGAGAAACGGGGTGATTTTCACTTAAATGGGGGGTTTTTGAAGAGAAAAGGGGTGATTTTTGCTTAAATGGGGCATTTTCGGCGGGAAAATGGGTGATTTTCGAGTTAAATCTGGGATTTTTGAAGGGAAAATGGGTGATTTTCCCTTAAATGGGGGGTTTTTGAGGAGAAAATGTGTGATTTTCCAAATAATTGGGGATTTTTGAAGGGAAAATGGGTGATTTTCGAGTTAAATCTGGGATTTTTGAAGGGAAAATGGGTGATTGTCGGGTTAAATGGGGGATTTTCGAAGAGAAAACAGGTGATTTTCGCTTAAATGCGTGATTTATTAGCTAAATGTTGGATTTTCGAAGAGAAAATGCATGATTTACCCTTAAATGGGGGGCTTTCGAGGAGAAACTGCCTGATTTTGGGGTAAAATGGGAAGTTTTCGAAGAGAAAAGGGGTGATTTTCACTTAAATGGGGGATTTTTGAAGAGAAACGGGGTGATTTTCACTTAAATGGGGGATTTTTGAAGAGAAAAGGGGTGATTTTTGCTTAAATGGGGCATTTTCGTCGGGAAAATGGGTGATTTTCGAGTTAAATCTGGGATTTTTGAAGGGAAAATGGGTGAATTTTGCTTAAAGGGAGCATTTTCGAAGAGAAAATGAAGGATTTTCGCTTAAATGCGTGATTTTTGAGACAAATGGGGGATTTTCGAAGAGAAAATGCATGATTTTCCCTTAAATGGGGCATTTTCGAGGAGAAAATGGCTGATTTTCGGGTTAAATGGGGCATTTTCGTCAAGAAAATGGGTGATTTTTGAGATAAATGGGGATGTTCGAAGAGAAAGTGCATGATTTACCCTTCAATGGGGGATTTTCGAGGAGAAAATGTGTGATTATTGCAGAAATGGGGCATTTTCGAAGAGAAAATGCGTGATTTTTGCTTAAATGCATGATGTTTTTTGTTAAATGGGGGATTTTTGAGGAGAAAATGCATGATTTATCCTAAAATGGGGGATTTTTGAGGAGAAAATGGGTGGTTTTCAGGTTAAATGGGGGATTTTCGAAGAGAAAATTGGTGATTTGCGGGTTAAAGAGGGGATTTTCGAAGAGAAAATGGGTGATTTTTGCTTAAAGGGGGCATTTTTGAAGAGAAAATGCATGATTTTGGGGTTAAATGGGGGATTTTCGACGAGAAAATGCAGGATTTTCAAAATAAATGCGGGATTTTCGAAGAGAAAATGGTCGATTTTAGGGTTAAATAGGGGAATTTATGATTTTCAGGTTAAATGGAGCATTTTGTAGGAGAAAATGGGTGATTTTCAGGTTACATGGGGGACTTTCAGAATGAAAATCATTATTTTCGGGATAAATGGGGAATTTTCGCGGAGTAAATGGGGGATTTTTGAGAAAATGGGGGATTTTTATAGAGAAAATGTGTAATTTTCGCTTAAATGGGGAATTTTGTAAGAGAAAATGTGTGATTTTCGGGATAAATGGGGGATTTTCGAAGAGAAAATGGGTGATTTTCAGGGTTTTTTGGGGGAATTTTGAAGAGAAAATGGGTGATTTTTACTTAAATGGTACCTTTTTGAAGAGAAAATTGTTGCTTTTTACAAAAATGTAAGATTTTTGAAGAGAAAATGGGATATTTTTGGCTTAAATGGGGCCTTTTTGAAGCGAAAATGTTCGGTTTACGCTTTAGATGGTGTATTTGGATTTTTGGGATAAATGGGGGATGTTCGAAGAGAAAGTGCATGATTTACCCTTAAATGTTGGATTTTCGAGGAGAAAATGTGTGATTTGGGGGTAAAATGGGGGATTTTTGAAGGGAAAATGCGTGATTTTTGCTTAAATGCATGATGTTTTTTGTTAAATGGGGGATTTTTGAGGAGAAAATGCATGATTTATTCTTAAATGGGGGGTTTTTGAGGAGAAAATGCGTGATTTTCCAAATAATTGGGGATTTTTGAAGGGAAAATGGGTGATTTTCGGATTAAATGGGAGAATTTTGAAGAGAAAATGGGTGATTTTGGGGTTAAATGGGAGATTTTCGAAGAGAAAACGGGTGATTTTCGCTTAAATGCGTGATTTTTTAGCTAAATGTTGGATTTTCGAAGAGAAAATGCATGATTTACCCTTAAATGGGGGATTTTCGAGGAGAAAATGTGTGATTTTGGGGTAAAATGGGAAATTTTCGAAGAGAAAATGCGTGATTTTTGCTTAAATGCATGATGTTTTTTGTTAAATGGGGGATTTTTGAGGAGAAAATGCATGATTTACCCTTAAATTGGGTGTTTTTGAGGAGAAAATGCGTGATTTTCCAAATAATTGGGGATTTTTGAAGGGAAAATGGGTGATTTTTGGGTTAAATGGGGGAATTTTGAAGAGAAAATGTGTGATTTTCGGGTTAAATGGGAGATTTTCGAAGAGAAAACGGGTGATTTTCGCTTATATGCGTGATTTTTTATTTAAATGTTGGATTTTCGAAGAGAAAATGCATGATTTTCCCTTAAATGGGGGGCTTTCGAGGAGAAACTGAGTGATTTTGGGGTAAAATGGGAAGTTTTCGAAGAGAAAAGGGGTGATTTTCCCTTAAATGGGGGATTTTTGAAGAGAAAAGGGGTGATTTTCACTTCAATGTGGGATTTTCGAAGAGAAAATGGGTGATTTTTGCTTAAATGGGGCATTTTCGTCGGGAAAATGGGTGGTTTTCGAGTTAAATCTGGGATTTTTGAAGGGAAAATGGGTGATTTTCGGGTTAAATGGGGGATTTTTGAAGAGAAAATGGGTGAGTTTTGCTTAAATGGGGCATTTTCGTCGGGAAAATGGGTGAATTTCGAGTTAAATCTGGGATTTTTTAAGGGAAAATGGGTGATTTTCGGATTAAATGGGAGAATTTTGAAGAGAAAATGGGTGATTTTGGGGTTAAATGGGAGATTTTCGAAGAGAAAACGGGTGATTTTCAATTAAATGCGTGATTTTTTAGCTAAATGTTGGATTTTCGAAGAGAAAATGCATGATTTACCCTTCAATGGGGGATTTTCGAGGAGAAAATGGGTGATTTTGGGGTAAAATGGGAAATTTTCGAAGAGAAAATGCGTGATTTTTGCTTAAATGCATGATGTTTTTTGTTAAATGGGGGATTTTTGAAGGGAAAATGCATGATTTTCCCTTAAATGGGGGATTTTTGAGGAGAAAATTCGTGATTGTCCAAATAATTGGGGATTTTTGAAGGGGAAATGGGTGATTTTCGGATTAAATGGGGGGATTTTGAAGAGAAAATGGGTGATTTTCGGGTTAAATGTTGGATTTTTGAAGAGAAAACAGGTGATTTTCGCTTAAATGCGTGACTTTTTAGCTAAATGTTGGATTTTCGAAGAGAAAATTCATGATTTACCCTTAAATGGGGGATTTTCGAGGAGAAAATGCGTGATTTTGGGGTAAAATGGGAAGTTTTCGAAGAGAAACGGGGTGATTTTCACTTAAATGGGGGGTTTTTGAAGAGAAAAGGGGTGATTTTTGCTTAAATGGGGCATTTTCGGCGGGAAAATGGGTGATTTTCGAGTTAAATCTGGGATTTTTGAAGGGAAAATGGGTGATTTTCCCTTAAATGGGGGGTTTTTGAGGAGAAAATGTGTGATTTTCCAAATAATTGGGGATTTTTGAAGGGAAAATGGGTGATTTTCGAGTTAAATCTGGGATTTTTGAAGGGAAAATGGGTGATTGTCGGGTTAAATGGGGGATTTTCGAAGAGAAAACAGGTGATTTTCGCTTAAATGCGTGATTTATTAGCTAAATGTTGGATTTTCGAAGAGAAAATGCATGATTTACCCTTAAATGGGGGGCTTTCGAGGAGAAACTGCCTGATTTTGGGGTAAAATGGGAAGTTTTCGAAGAGAAAAGGGGTGATTTTCACTTAAATGGGGGATTTTTGAAGAGAAACGGGGTGATTTTCACTTAAATGGGGGATTTTTGAAGAGAAAAGGGGTGATTTTTGCTTAAATGGGGCATTTTCGTCGGGAAAATGGGTGATTTTCGAGTTAAATCTGGGATTTTTGAAGGGAAAATGGGTGAATTTTGCTTAAAGGGAGCATTTTCGAAGAGAAAATGAAGGATTTTCGCTTAAATGCGTGATTTTTGAGACAAATGGGGGATTTTCGAAGAGAAAATGCATGATTTTCCCTTAAATGGGGCATTTTCGAGGAGAAAATGGCTGATTTTCGGGTTAAATGGGGCATTTTCGTCAAGAAAATGGGTGATTTTTGAGATAAATGGGGATGTTCGAAGAGAAAGTGCATGATTTACCCTTCAATGGGGGATTTTCGAGGAGAAAATGTGTGATTATTGCAGAAATGGGGCATTTTCGAAGAGAAAATGCGTGATTTTTGCTTAAATGCATGATGTTTTTTGTTAAATGGGGGATTTTTGAGGAGAAAATGCATGATTTATCCTAAAATGGGGGATTTTTGAGGAGAAAATGGGTGGTTTTCAGGTTAAATGGGGGATTTTCGAAGAGAAAATTGGTGATTTGCGGGTTAAAGAGGGGATTTTCGAAGAGAAAATGGGTGATTTTTGCTTAAAGGGGGCATTTTTGAAGAGAAAATGCATGATTTTGGGGTTAAATGGGGGATTTTCGACGAGAAAATGCAGGATTTTCAAAATAAATGCGGGATTTTCGAAGAGAAAATGGTCGATTTTAGGGTTAAATAGGGGAATTTATGATTTTCAGGTTAAATGGAGCATTTTGTAGGAGAAAATGGGTGATTTTCAGGTTACATGGGGGACTTTCAGAATGAAAATCATTATTTTCGGGATAAATGGGGAATTTTCGCGGAGTAAATGGGGGATTTTTGAGAAAATGGGGGATTTTTATAGAGAAAATGTGTAATTTTCGCTTAAATGGGGAATTTTGTAAGAGAAAATGTGTGATTTTCGGGATAAATGGGGGATTTTCGAAGAGAAAATGGGTGATTTTCAGGGTTTTTTGGGGAATTTTGAAGAGAAAATGGGTGATTTTTACTTAAATGGTACCTTTTTGAAGAGAAAATTGTTGCTTTTTACAAAAATGTAAGATTTTTGAAGAGAAAATGGGATATTTTTGGCTTAAATGGGGCCTTTTTGAAGCGAAAATGTTCGGTTTACGCTTTAGATGGTGTATTTGGATTTTTGGGATAAATGGGGGATGTTCGAAGAGAAAGTGCATGATTTACCCTTAAATGTTGGATTTTCGAGGAGAAAATGTGTGATTTGGGGGTAAAATGGGGGATTTTTGAAGGGAAAATGCGTGATTTTTGCTTAAATGCATGATGTTTTTTGTTAAATGGGGGATTTTTGAGGAGAAAATGCATGATTTATTCTTAAATGGGGGGTTTTTGAGGAGAAAATGCGTGATTTTCCAAATAATTGGGGATTTTTGAAGGGAAAATGGGTGATTTTCGGATTAAATGGGAGAATTTTGAAGAGAAAATGGGTGATTTTGGGGTTAAATGGGAGATTTTCGAAGAGAAAACGGGTGATTTTCGCTTAAATGCGTGATTTTTTAGCTAAATGTTGGATTTTCGAAGAGAAAATGCATGATTTTCCCTTAAATGGGGGATTTTCGAGGAGAAAATGTGTGATTTTGGGGTAAAATGGGAAATTTTCGAAGAGAAAATGCGTGATTTTTGCTTAAATGCATGATGTTTTTTGTTAAATGGGGGATTTTTGAGGAGAAAATGCATGATTTACCCTTAAATTGGGTGTTTTTGAGGAGAAAATGCGTGATTTTCCAAATAATTGGGGATTTTTGAAGGGAAAATGGGTGATTTTTGGGTTAAATGGGGGAATTTTGAAGAGAAAATGTGTGATTTTCGGGTTAAATGGGAGATTTTCGAAGAGAAAACGGGTGATTTTCGCTTATATGCGTGATTTTTTATTTAAATGTTGGATTTTCGAAGAGAAAATGCATGATTTTCCCTTAAATGGGGGGCTTTCGAGGAGAAACTGAGTGATTTTGGGGTAAAATGGGAAGTTTTCGAAGAGAAAAGGGGTGATTTTCCCTTAAATGGGGGATTTTTGAAGAGAAAAGGGGTGATTTTCACTTCAATGTGGGATTTTCGAAGAGAAAATGGGTGATTTTTGCTTAAATGGGGCATTTTCGTCGGGAAAATGGGTGGTTTTCGAGTTAAATCTGGGATTTTTGAAGGGAAAATGGGTGATTTTCGGGTTAAATGGGGGATTTTTGAAGAGAAAATGGGTGAGTTTTGCTTAAATGGGGCATTTTCGTCGGGAAAATGGGTGAATTTCGAGTTAAATCTGGGATTTTTTAAGGGAAAATGGGTGATTTTCGGATTAAATGGGAGAATTTTGAAGAGAAAATGGGTGATTTTGGGGTTAAATGGGAGATTTTCGAAGAGAAAACGGGTGATTTTCAATTAAATGCGTGATTTTTTAGCTAAATGTTGGATTTTCGAAGAGAAAATGCATGATTTACCCTTCAATGGGGGATTTTCGAGGAGAAAATGGGTGATTTTGGGGTAAAATGGGAAATTTTCGAAGAGAAAATGCGTGATTTTTGCTTAAATGCATGATGTTTTTTGTTAAATGGGGGATTTTTGAAGGCTAAATGTTGGATTTTCGAAGAGAAATGCATGATTTACCCTTCAATGGGGGATTTTCGAGGAGAAAATGGGTGATTTTGGGGTAAAATGGGAAATTTTCGAAGAGAAACTGGGTGATTTTTGCTTAAATGCATGATGTTTTTTGTTAAATGGGGGATTTTGAAGGGAAAATGCATGATTTTCCCTTAAATGGGGGATTTTTTGAGGAGAAAATTCGTGATTGTCCAAATAATTGGGGATTTTTGAAGGGGAAATGGGTGATTTTCGGATTAAATGGGGGGATTTGAAGAGAAAATGGGTGATTTTCGGGTTAAATGTTGGATTTTTGAAGAGAAAACAGGTGATTTTCGCTTAAATGCGTGACTTTTTAGCTAAATGTTGGATTTTCGAAGAGAAAATTCATGATTTACCCTTAAATGGGGGATTTTCGAGGAGAAAATGCGTGATTTTGGGGTAAAATGGGAGATTTTCGAAGAGAAACGGGGTGATTTTTACTTAAATGGGGGATTTTTGAAGAGAAAAGTGGTGATTTTTGCTTAAATGGGGCATTTTCGGCGGGAAAATGGGTGATTTTCGAGTTAAATCTGGGATTTTTGAAGGGAAAATGGGTGATTTTCCCTTAAATGGGGGGTTTTTGAGGAGAAAATGCGTGATTTTCCAAATAATTGGGGATTTTTGAAGGGAAAATGGGTGATTTTCGAGTTAAATCTGGGATTTTTGAAGGGAAAATGGGTGATTGTCGGGTTAAATGGGGGATTTTCGAAGAGAAAACAGGTGATTTTCGCTTAAATGCGTGATTTATTAGCTAAATGTTGGATTTTCGAAGAGAAAATGCATGATTTACCCTTAAATGGGGGGCTTTCGAGGAGAAACTGCCTGATTTTGGGGTAAAATGGGAAGTTTTCGAAGAGAAAAGGGGTGATTTTCACTTAAATGGGGGATTTTTGAAGAGAAACGGGGTGATTTTCACTTAAATGGGGGATTTTTGAAGAGAAAAGGGGTGATTTTTGCTTAAATGGGGCATTTTCGTCGGGAAAATGGGTGATTTTCGAGTTAAATCTGGGATTTTTGAAGGGAAAATGGGTGAATTTTGCTTAAAGGGAGCATTTTCGAAGAGAAAATGAAGGATTTTCGCTTAAATGCGTGATTTTTGAGACAAATGGGGGATTTTCGAAGAGAAAATGCATGATTTTCCCTTAAATGGGGCATTTTCGAGGAGAAAATGGCTGATTTTCGGGTTAAATGGGGCATTTTCGTCAAGAAAATGGGTGATTTTTGAGATAAATGGGGATGTTCGAAGAGAAAGTGCATGATTTACCCTTCAATGGGGGATTTTCGAGGAGAAAATGTGTGATTATTGCAGAAATGGGGCATTTTCGAAGAGAAAATGCGTGATTTTTGCTTAAATGCATGATGTTTTTTGTTAAATGGGGGATTTTTGAGGAGAAAATGCATGATTTATCCTAAAATGGGGGATTTTTGAGGAGAAAATGGGTGGTTTTCAGGTTAAATGGGGGATTTTCGAAGAGAAAATTGGTGATTTGCGGGTTAAAGAGGGGATTTTCGAAGAGAAAATGGGTGATTTTTGCTTAAAGGGGGCATTTTTGAAGAGAAAATGCATGATTTTGGGGTTAAATGGGGGATTTTCGACGAGAAAATGCAGGATTTTCAAAATAAATGCGGGATTTTCGAAGAGAAAATGGTCGATTTTAGGGTTAAATAGGGGAATTTATGATTTTCAGGTTAAATGGAGCATTTTGTAGGAGAAAATGGGTGATTTTCAGGTTACATGGGGGACTTTCAGAATGAAAATCATTATTTTCGGGATAAATGGGGAATTTTCGCGGAGTAAATGGGGGATTTTTGAGAAAATGGGGGATTTTTATAGAGAAAATGTGTAATTTTCGCTTAAATGGGGAATTTTGTAAGAGAAAATGTGTGATTTTCGGGATAAATGGGGGATTTTCGAAGAGAAAATGGGTGATTTTCAGGGTTTTTTGGGGGAATTTTGAAGAGAAAATGGGTGATTTTTACTTAAATGGTACCTTTTTGAAGAGAAAATTGTTGCTTTTTACAAAAATGTAAGATTTTTGAAGAGAAAATGGGATATTTTTGGCTTAAATGGGGCCTTTTTGAAGCGAAAATGTTCGGTTTACGCTTTAGATGGTGTATTTGGATTTTTGGGATAAATGGGGGATGTTCGAAGAGAAAGTGCATGATTTACCCTTAAATGTTGGATTTTCGAGGAGAAAATGTGTGATTTGGGGGTAAAATGGGGGATTTTTGAAGGGAAAATGCGTGATTTTTGCTTAAATGCATGATGTTTTTTGTTAAATGGGGGATTTTTGAGGAGAAAATGCATGATTTATTCTTAAATGGGGGGTTTTTGAGGAGAAAATGCGTGATTTTCCAAATAATTGGGGATTTTTGAAGGGAAAATGGGTGATTTTCGGATTAAATGGGAGAATTTTGAAGAGAAAATGGGTGATTTTGGGGTTAAATGGGAGATTTTCGAAGAGAAAACGGGTGATTTTCGCTTAAATGCGTGATTTTTTAGCTAAATGTTGGATTTTCGAAGAGAAAATGCATGATTTACCCTTAAATGGGGGATTTTCGAGGAGAAAATGTGTGATTTTGGGGTAAAATGGGAAATTTTCGAAGAGAAAATGCGTGATTTTTGCTTAAATGCATGATGTTTTTTGTTAAATGGGGGATTTTTGAGGAGAAAATGCATGATTTACCCTTAAATGGGGTGTTTTTGAGGAGAAAATGCGTGATTTTCCAAATAATTGGGGATTTTTGAAGGGAAAATGGGTGATTTTTGGTTAAATGGGGGAATTTTGAAGAGAAAATGTGTGATTTTCGGGGTTAAATGGGAGATTTTCGAAGAGAAAACGGGTGATTTTCGCTTATATGCGTGATTTTTTATTTAAATGTTGGATTTTCGAAGAGAAAATGCATGATTTCCCTTAAATGGGGGCTTTTCGAGGAGAAACTGAGTGATTTTGGGGTAAAATGGGAAGTTTTCGAAGAGAAAAGGGGTGATTTTCCTTAAATGGGGGATTTTTGAAGAGAAAAGGGTGATTTTCACTTCAATGTGGGATTTTCGAAGAGAAAATGGGTGATTTTTGCTTAAATGGGGCATTTTCGTCGGGAAAATGGGTGGTTTTCGAGTTAAATCTGGGATTTTTGAAGGGAAAATGGGTGATTTTCGGTTAAATGGGGGATTTTTGAAGAGAAAATGGGTGAGTTTTGCTTAAATGGGGCATTTTCGTCGGGAAAATGGGTGAATTTCGAGTTAAATCTGGATTTTTGAAGGGAAAATGGGTGATTTTCGGGTTAAATGGGGGATTTTCCGAAGAGAAAACAGGGTGATTTTCGCTTAAATGCGTGATTTTTTAGCTAAATGTTGGATTTTTCGAAGAGAAAATGCATGATTTACCCTTAAATGGGGGATTTTCGAGGAGAAAATGGCGTGATATTTGCGGTAAATGGGGAATTTTCGAAGAGAAAATGCGGTGATTTTTGCTTAAATGCATGATGTTTTTTGTTAAATGGGGGATTTTTGAGGAGAAAATGCATGATTTTACCCTTAAATGGGGGATTTTTGAGGAGAAAATGCGTGATTTTCCAAATAATTGGGGATTTTTGAAGGGAAAATGGGTGATTTTCGAGTTAAATCTGGGATTTTTGAAGGGAAAATGGGTGATTGTCGGGTTAAATGGGGGATTTTCGAAGAGAAAACAGGTGATTTTCGCTTAAATGCGTGATTTATTAGCTAAATGTTGGATTTTCGAAGAGAAAATGCATGATTTACCCTTAAATGGGGGGCTTTCGAGGAGAAACTGCCTGATTTTGGGGTAAAATGGGAAGTTTTCGAAGAGAAAAGGGGTGATTTTCACTTAAATGGGGGATTTTTGAAGAGAAACGGGGTGATTTTCACTTAAATGGGGGATTTTTGAAGAGAAAAGGGGTGATTTTTGCTTAAATGGGGCATTTTCGTCGGGAAAATGGGTGATTTTCGAGTTAAATCTGGGATTTTTGAAGGGAAAATGGGTGAATTTTGCTTAAAGGGAGCATTTTCGAAGAGAAAATGAAGGATTTTCGCTTAAATGCGTGATTTTTGAGACAAATGGGGGATTTTCGAAGAGAAAATGCATGATTTTCCCTTAAATGGGGCATTTTCGAGGAGAAAATGGCTGATTTTCGGGTTAAATGGGGCATTTTCGTCAAGAAAATGGGTGATTTTTGAGATAAATGGGGATGTTCGAAGAGAAAGTGCATGATTTACCCTTCAATGGGGGATTTTCGAGGAGAAAATGTGTGATTATTGCAGAAATGGGGCATTTTCGAAGAGAAAATGCGTGATTTTTGCTTAAATGCATGATGTTTTTTGTTAAATGGGGGATTTTTGAGGAGAAAATGCATGATTTATCCTAAAATGGGGGATTTTTGAGGAGAAAATGGGTGGTTTTCAGGTTAAATGGGGGATTTTCGAAGAGAAAATTGGTGATTTGCGGGTTAAAGAGGGGATTTTCGAAGAGAAAATGGGTGATTTTTGCTTAAAGGGGGCATTTTTGAAGAGAAAATGCATGATTTTGGGGTTAAATGGGGGATTTTCGACGAGAAAATGCAGGATTTTCAAAATAAATGCGGGATTTTCGAAGAGAAAATGGTCGATTTTAGGGTTAAATAGGGGAATTTATGATTTTCAGGTTAAATGGAGCATTTTGTAGGAGAAAATGGGTGATTTTCAGGTTACATGGGGGACTTTCAGAATGAAAATCATTATTTTCGGGATAAATGGGGAATTTTCGCGGAGTAAATGGGGGATTTTTGAGAAAATGGGGGATTTTTATAGAGAAAATGTGTAATTTTCGCTTAAATGGGGAATTTTGTAAGAGAAAATGTGTGATTTTCGGGATAAATGGGGGATTTTCGAAGAGAAAATGGGTGATTTTCAGGGTTTTTTGGGGGAATTTTGAAGAGAAAATGGGTGATTTTTACTTAAATGGTACCTTTTTGAAGAGAAAATTGTTGCTTTTTACAAAAATGTAAGATTTTTGAAGAGAAAATGGGATATTTTTGGCTTAAATGGGGCCTTTTTGAAGCGAAAATGTTCGGTTTACGCTTTAGATGGTGTATTTTCGAGGAGAAAATGCGTGATTTTCGAGTTAAATGGGGGATTTACTAACAGAAAATGGGTTACTTTCAGGTTAAATTCGGGATTTTCGAAGAGGAAATGCGTGATTTTCGCTTAAATGAATTTTTGAAATGAAAATGCTTTATTTTCACTTAAGTGGGGGGTTTTCGCAGAGCAAATGGGTGATTTTTGGGTTAGATGGGGGATTTTTGAAGAGCAAATGGGTGATGTTCGGGATAAATGTGGGATTTTCGAAAAGAAAATTGGTTATTTTTGAGTTAAATTGAGGGTTTTTGTTAATATAATGCGTGATTTTTTTGTTAAATGGGTGATTTTCGATGAGAATTTGCGTGATTTTAGCTTAAATGTGGGATTTTCGAAGAGAAAATGGGTGATTTTTGCTTATATTGGGCATTTTCGAAGAGAAAATGGGTGATTTTCGTTTAAATGCGTGATTTTTTAGTTAAATGGGGGATTTTCGTAAAGAAAACGGGTGATTTTCCCTTAAATGGGGCATTTTCGAAGAGAAAATATGTGATTTTTGGGGTAAAGGTGGGAATTTTGAGGAGAAAATGGGTGATTTTTGCTAAAATGGAGCATTTTTTAAGAGAAATTGGGTGATTTTCAGGCTAAAATGGGGCATTTTCGAAGAGAAAATTGTTGATGTTTGCTTAATTGGGGGATTGTCAAAATGAAAATGGGTGATTTTCAGGTTAAATGGGGAATTTTCAAAGAGGAAATGCGTGATATTCGCTTAAATGGGGGATTTTCGAAAAGAAAATGGGTGATTTTTGGATTAAATGGGGGAATTTTGAAGAGAAAATGGGTGATTTTCGGGTTAAATGGGGGGTTTTCCAAGAGAAAACAGGTGATTTTCGCTTAAATGCGTGATTTTTTAGCTAAATGTTGGATTTTTGAAGAGAAAATGCATGATTTACCCTTAAATGGGGGATTTTCGAGGAGAAAATGCGTGATATTTGCTTAAATGGGGCATTTTCGAAGAGAAAATGCGTGATTTTTGCTTAAATGCATGATTTTTTTGTTAAATGGGGGATTTTTGAGGAGAAAATGCATGATTTACCCTTAAATGGGGGATTTTCAAGGAGAAAATGCGTGATTTTCCAAATAATTGGAGATTTTTGAAGGGAAAATGGGTGATTTTCGGATTAAATGGGGGAATTTTGAAGAGAAAATGGGTGATTTTCGGGTTAAATGGGGGATTTTTGAAGAGAAAACGGGTGATTTTTGCTTACATGTCTGATTTTTTAGCTAAATGTTGGATTTTCGAAGAGAAAATGCATGATTTACCCTTAAATGGGGGGATTTTCGTGGAGAAAATGGGTGATTTTTGGGTTAAATGGGGCATTTTTGAAGAGAAAATGGGTGATTTTCGAGATAAATCAAGGATTTTTGAAGAGAAAATGCATGATTTACCCTTAAATGTTGGATTTTCAAGGTGAAAGTGCGTGATTTTCAAAATAAATGAGTGATTTTTGAAGGGAAAATGGTTGATTTTTGGGTTAAATGGGGGATTTTGAAGAGAAAATGGGTGATTTTCGGGTTAAATGGGGGATTTTCGAAGAGAAAGTGGGTGATTATCGAGATAAATCAAGGATTTTTGAAAAGAACATGCATGATTTACCCTTAAATGGGGGATTTTCTAGGAGAAAATGCGTGATTTTCAACATAAATGCACGATTTTTGAAGGGAAAATTGGCGATTTTTGGTTTTAATTGGGGAGTTTTGAAGAGAAAAAGGGCGATTTTCATTTAAATGGGCGATTTTCGAAGAGTAGATTTGTGATTTTCGTTTAAATGGGGGATTTTCAAAGGGAAAATGCATGATTTACGGGTTAAATTGGGGATTTTTGAAGAGATAATTCGTGATTTAAATTTAAATGGGGGATTTCCGAAGAGAAAATGCCAGATTTTTGAGTTAAATGGGGGGATTTTCCAAGCGAAAATTTGTGTTTTTCACGTTAAATTGGGGATTTTGGGATTTAAAATGTGTGATTTTCGCTTTAAGTGGGTGATTAAGTGGGTGATAAGGAGAAAAATGGTCATTTTTGGGTTAAATGGGGAATTTTTGAAGAGAAAATCGGCAATTTTCGCTTAAATAGGGGATTTTCAAAGCGCAAATGTGTGTCTTTCAGAATAAATTTGGGATTTTCAAATCAAAAATGGATGGTTTTCCCTTAAATTTGGATTTTCAAAGGGAAAATGCATGATTTTCGGGTTATATGGGGGATTTTCGAAGACAAAATACGTGTTTTTCGGGTTAAATGGGTATTTTCGAAGAGAAAATGTGTGATTTTCGGGTTAAATGGGAGATTTTTGAAGAGAGAAGGAGTGATTTTTGGGTTAATTGTGGGATTTTTGAAGAGGAAATTCATGACTTTCGGATTAAATGGGGTATTTTCAAAGGGAAAATGCATGATTTCCCGTTTAAATGTTGGATTTTCAAAGAGAAATTGGGTGATTTTCGGGTTAAATTGGGGATTTTCAAAGGGAAAATGCATTTTTTTTCGGGTTAAATGGGGCTTTTACGTAGAGAAAATGCATGTTTTTCAAGTTAAATGGGGGATTGTCGAAGAGAAGATTTGTTTTTTTTTAGGGGGGTTAAATAAGGGATTTTTGTAGAGAAAATTCTTGATTTGGGGGTTGAATGAGGGATTTTCGAAGAGAAAATGCGTGAATTTCAGGTTAGATGTGGGATTTTCAAAGAAAATATGCGTCATTTTCAGGTTAAATGGGGGATTGTCGAAGAGAAAATTTACTATTTTCAGTTAAATGTTTTTTTTTTTTTTTTTTTTTTGTAGAGAACATGCATAGTTTTCAATGTTAAATGGGGGTTTTTCGAAGACGAAAAAAGGAAAGATGATATTTTCAGGTTAAAGTGCAAATTTTTTGAAGAGGAATTTCATGATTTTCTTGTGAAATGGGGGATTTTTGACAGTACATGTTTCTAGTCCATAATATTACAGATGGGTATAGGTCTGCATGTTATTTTTACTGCTACTTTGTGCTTTTGTTGATTGCATCCAAATGCTTTTCCCACTTGAAGCACAAACGTGTGTCTGCCTGGTGAGACCAGTTCTTCACCTTCTCTTGGCAGGATACGTCATGGCTGAGTGCTGATGGTGGTCATGTGTCTGTGTACACACAGGAGTTCTCCATCCCTTGTGTTTTTTGCTGCTTTGCTGATTTCCAGTTGTTCCTTTGGAAGCTGAAAGATTGGATTTTTGGGGAGGAAAAAAAAAAAAATCCCTTCTGACTGTCCTATGCTGTATATTACTTAAGAATAGATGATAACATCTGGCATGAGGCTTCCAAAGCCAGGTTATGCAATATAGGTAACATGCGTATTGCAAGAATAACCATTTCAGTAAATTTTAAACAAGTATATTATGCTTGATTTGTTTCCACTAAAGGCAGATGAGGGAGGTGGTAGTGTAAACTAGAACTATTTTTTACTGATTTAGAAGGAATATGAGGATGTCAAAAATGCTACCTGTTCAGTAGGAATATTGCATCTGGACATGAGGTATGCACATGCAAGAGGTTGGTCAGTGAATGATCAAACCCCTGCTTTCCCTGTCTCCCTCAGAAGTGTACTAAGGAAAGTCAAATAGATTGCCTCTCTGTCAGTACAGTAATTCTATCATCAGCTATCCTCAGATCACAGGACTAGCTTAAAAATCCATACCTTTTTGTTTTCATTCTTCTCCAAAGAACTATCTCATAGTGAGGGATTGGTTTAAATTTTTAATCTCTCCTCCATCAGAAGGCCCAGAAATTAGAAAAAAAGATGTAGATTTTTCTGAAATAAGTCTCTAAGGAAGGCACAAAATATGACACTTGTGATATAATTGGTAGCTAGTAGTGCTGTTATTATTAGCTTTCCACATGTGTTCCTCTAGGTTTAAAATACATCAAGACTTGTCAGGACTCCAATCACCTGGGCTATAGTGAATTTGAATGTAGCCCGTGCTCTCCTCAACCCATGGCTGGTGCTGTCACTTTCTTGGCTATTGTGCTAGGGAAGGCTGCTGGCAGGCACATGCACAGGATTATTTCAAACTCATTTCTCTCAACTGCTGTAATATTAGGTCTTCTAGGTACTAGAACCAAATCTTGGCATATCCTTATTTCATCCCCATCTGTTACTAATGCCTGAAAAAGTCAATTTTTAATTAAAAGTAGAAAAACAACAGGATCAATATTTGTTAAGGTGTAGTTTATGCTTCATTTGGACATCAGTCCTACATTCTGAATCCTCAGTGGTTGCTGTTCTTGAGTAGCTCAGCACGTGTTAGCCTGTAATTCCAGCTAATGAGGTGGGTAATTCAGATAATAGGTAAGTGGTCAGACCAGGCAAATGACACAACATTTTTAATTGCCATGAGAAGTGTTTACAAGACACAATGGGAAGTTTTAAAAAGTTTGCTAAATGAACCAAGCCTATGATGTTCTTGTAACACTTCTTAGTTAAAATACATATTTATTAAAAAATAGAATAAACTGCCTTTCAAACAGGTGCTAAAGAACATATGATGGTTGGTCGGTGTTCTAATGCGTGAGAATTCTCATGTTGCCAGCAAATGGCTCTGGAAAACAAATGATAAAGATCTTTATGGAGATGATGCAGCTTGTGTTTGGAAGTGTTAGCTATTACATATTAATGGCATAATTTGTCATTAGATGATTAGTGCAGTAGAACCCTGCAGTGACAACCTGCTCTTTGTCAACCCTCCAGCAAATTTTTCTTTAAGGGGACAGGGAGGAGGGGCAGAGCAGTGAAAGTTTGTCATGCAGGGAAAACAGCTACTAGGTATTATGCAGTTATGAATGTTCTGCTAGAAGAATACATGCTTGTCTCCTAGTTCAGACTGAACATGCTTTAAAATCCTTGGTGCAACATATATACTTCACATGTCTAATTCTGCATGTAAATTAAAAACACAAGTAGCGCTATCATAGGCAAACTCAAAAAGACTCAAATTAGTCTGTATGAATCTGAATTTTGTTGTTTCCTGTTGAATTAGGCTCCTTGCTGTCCTTTTTCAGGCCAGATCTGAACAACTCTAATGTGGGTTACTGTAATCACTTGGGATAAAAAATGAATATGCTTGACCCCTTAGGTAGGTGACCCCTTAATATCCCTTACTGCCCCCCTAAGTGAAGGCTGTGTCCTTTAACTCTTCTCTCTCCAGTAATTGCAATCTGGCTCTGCAAGGCTGAGACTTCAGGCTTTGGGGATCAAGAGATCTTGCTGCTGTTGGTGATGCAAGCGATGGGTGTAGGAATGATGGCTGCTGCAATTGGTATTCAAAATGTTTGTCCTCAAGCTGACTGACTCATTAACTACAGGCTATAAAATGCTACTTCTCCTGCTCCTTCAGTCTAATCTGCAGACATTTAACTTAGCCTTCTCCAGATAACATGTAGATGCAGACAATGAAGTAATGCTCAATAAAATCACTATTTTAGATCTGTAAATTGGTGCTCATAGGGGTTCATTTCAGTGATGAGACAAGAAAGTATAAAGCAAAGCTGGAGTGAATTGCCATGGATGGTTTCTGATAGATAAGTATTATTTGTTTTTTTTTCTCTTCCCTCCTGCTTATAAATGGCAAAATAAACCCATTCATTTACATGCAACTAAAATTGGAATATTTAGATTGGAAAGGATCTCTCAGGATCATCTGGTCAAACTCCCTTCCCAAGAGGGGCCAGCAAGAACCCATTACTCAGAACTATGTCTGATTGAGTTGTATCTCCAAGAACAGAGACTCCACAATTTATGAGGACAACCTGTGCTGGTGTTTGAGCACAGGTAATAAAGTATCAGTATTATCAGTACAGTATTATCAGTAAAAAATTGTTTTTGTGTATCTAGATGTCTTTTTATGTGTTCTGCCCACTGACTCCTGTCCTGCCACTTTGACATCACTGAGAAAAGCCTGGGTTTGTGTTCTTTGCCTCCTTCCTTCAGGTATCTTTTTATGTTGTTTGGATTTCCCAATACTACACCAAGCTCAGGATGCTGTTGGCCTCCCTTGTCACAAAAACATGTTGCTGGCTCATGTAAACTTCGTGCAGCTGGTGGTTCTGGCTGCCAATGCCAAAAAACTGTTAGACTTCAGGTTTATCTTAAAAGAGTCAAATGTAGACGGGAGAATAGAGTAACTGTAGTAGGGAATTTGGGCAGTTAACTATCACTTGGGGAACAAAAGCAGACAGCTTCAGAGTGATTTTATATAGTATGAGGTATTTTCTTTACTGTTTAATTTAATGGCAGTCTAAATTGTATGATTAATGCCTAGAAATAAGTTTTAAAGGGTGGGAGGGAGAGAAATTATCTCCAAATAGTGTTGCTACTCAGAAACTTTGAATACTGAGATCTGTTCCCACAGAAAACCTCACCTTAAGATGTGTGTGCTGTCTAATGTGAGAAGAGCTCACAGATGCACTCCTATAGTAAAGTGAAAAAGTCTTGCCAGAGATGAATGCTGAGATAAAATATTGCCTTCAAATATTCTTGACAGAGTCTTAGATGAACAAAAGGTACAAAGTCAGCAAGCCTTTATTATCTCTGGTATACTATTGCATTAGCTGAGCACAAGAAGGGTTCATGCTGTTAAGTCTACGGATTCAGAGACTCCATCCCTGCAGGGTTGTGCCGCTGTGCATTCAATAGATGTAATTCCTTAAGGTGAATATATATATTTTGAATTTCCATCCTATCAGGCAGATCAAAGTAAAAACAGCTCCAGCTTTAGCTATTCTTTATTTGAACTGAAAGAAACAAACTTGTTTCATTTACAGTGCCTGCTACTATTTGTCTCAGGTTATCAGCTGTATATATTAAAAAGTGTGTCACAGAGAGATAGTAGTAAATTCAAGATACAAAAGGGATGCAGAAACTTGAATTCACCTAGCAAATATCTCCCTTATCCCCTGGAGACCTCAAAATTCTGTGCTTGTTGATATCAAATCTGCAGAAATATTTGTTAGAAGGATCAGCTAGAGGTTGCCCAGGATTGTGTCCACTTCCTTTGTGAGCATCTCCATATGTGAAGATTTTATCTATTCTCCAGGCAAACTGTTCCCATGTTTGAGATAAAAAAATATAAATAAATATGGTTCTTAAGGATAGGAAAGGGATCAAAGACATTTTTCTCTTCCTAATGTGATAAAAATCTTGAGGTCATGTTTTCTTTTCTTGAAGTACAGGATGTTGAAGTAGATTCATTGATACCTATGGAAGTATGATTAAAAGATAACAGAAAATTTTCAAAGCTAAGAGAAGTGTGTGGAAACTGTGTAGAAGGTATTAAATACAGGTTTTTTTTTTTTTTTTTTTTTTTTTTCTGAATATGTATTTAGTGCTAGACTTGGAAGGAGTGAACTGAGATCAGGCCCAGTTGAGCAGAGATAGACAGACTGAACAGATAAAACATTCATGTCCTTGAAGTGTACCTGCCAATGTTACCTGGGCTGTAGCCTTCACAGTGGGATAGCAGCAGATTCTCACAAGTCTTCCCAATCTAATTTATTCTCTTTTCTGCTAATCTGTCATTTAGTAACTATACTTTAAAAAAACTTATAAATGAATAAAAAATACTAAACAAAGAAACTTCTTCCTCGCAAGAAAAGTCAGTTGTAACGGAGAAATAGTCAAGTCCTTTAAGGAATAAGCCTCTCTATGTTATATATATATATCTTACCATAGATCAATCTATGGTTTTCATATTCTATTTCCACTCATTGCCTACCTAGTCCATCATACCCTCAAATGAGATGCAAGTGTGGTTACCCTCCATTTTGTTTCAGATCATTTTGTCAACAAAAATGAGCTGCTCTGAGCTTCTTGTTGAAGATGGTGGTGTTCTGATCCATCAAACTTATCAGGGCAAATTTTACAAACTTGCAGTGCTGCAGCAGGGACATATGTCAACAGAAATCTGGACTTTATCAACTTGATTGACATATCTCTTCTCAATGATTATAAAAAAAAATCTCATTCTTCAAAAAACAAAATATAGTTTCACTGCTATATCAATGACAGTATAAGCTGCCTGCATTTCCAAACCTTCAGAAGTGTTCAGATCTGCCCCCTTTCTGTATGTGAAAGTCAAGCTGACAAATCCAACGCTCCTTGTCTTGCAGAGTGAACTTCAGGTCCTGATATATTCTTTGCTTCCTGTGGTAGAGGTGTTTGAGGCATACCATGTTCTGGTGCTCTGGGAAGCTGTACACACATAGGAAGAAATTTAACATCTTATTGTTTCTGGTTTGCAAGTAAGCAGCATTAGACACATGGGTGGAGGCTGCACAAGGAGAATTTTGAGTATAAATGTACAGCAAAATATGCTTTATTGGCTTTTATTGCTTTTCTTCCTAAAGAAGAGCAGGAAGCAGTTCTTCTCTTTACTGAGCAAGCACAGGCATGAGCAGTACCACTAGGATTTTTAATAGGATCTGAGGTTGAAATGAAAAAGGTAGAAGTATCGTAAGTTCTACTATGAGGCAGAAGGTGTAACATGACATTTTCATGACAGTTGTTGAAGTTGTGTGAAAGTCCTTCTTCCAGGCAATGGTGGTAGTTAAGTGAAGTAATTAATACTGCTAGATTTTCCTTTTTGGGTTTTATTTCTTCACATCCCAGTATTTATTTCTTCACAGATCTATAGCTTAAGTCTTGGAAGTGTGTGCACTTAGTTATCTGATGGAAGAGATTTTCCAGCTAGGTATGTTTTTGCTTTTATTCTATCAGATGTCTTCCATTTTGGATGAAATTTAAGGTGAGAGTGGTGTAAGGTATGTTAGCTGATGGAATCTAGTAATTTGTGACATTTTTCCGAGATGACAAGGTTTTATATTGGCTGCAGAGCTATTTCTGCCCTTCTCTGTGCTGACTCTCTTCCCTATAATCCTTAAAATCCAAGTAGACAGCCATCAGATTCCAGACTAAGCTTTGGATGACTTTTTTCTAAGAGGTTGTACTGAAGCTGGAGCAGCCTGCAGTAGGGCAGGTTGGCTGGGGGAGCTGCTGCCTGTGGAGAACTGTGTGGAGCAGGACCTGCAGGTTGGGCCCTGTGGTACGGAGCATCTTGGAGTGGTGCTGAGAGAGCTGCAGCCTGTGGGAGGCCCATGTGGAGTCGGTTTGGGAAGGACAGCCCATGCTGGGGAAGGGGGAAGGGGAAAGGGGGAGGGGAAAAGGGGAAGGTGAAAGGGAAAGGGGGAGGGGGAAAAGGGGAAAGGGGAAAGGGGGAAGGGGGAGTGACCATGGAGGAAAGGCCAAGAAAAAGAATTAGAAATGGACCTCAGCCATGTTCCCTGTTCTGCGCTGCTCAGGTAGAGGAGGTAGAAGTGGGTGGAAGAGGGAGGAGGTGTTTTGGTTTGCTTTTAGTTCTCAGTACTCTAATCTGTTAGTAATGGACAATAATTTATATTAATCTCCCTACATTGAGTGTATTTTGCCCATGACAGTAGTTGTTGAGGACCCTACCTGTCCTCCTCTCGATTCATAAGCTTTTTTTCTTTGTTTTTCTCTACTTCTTTCTTTGCAGAAAGGGAGTGAGAGAATGGCATGCTGGAGCTGAATTGTCTGATGTGACAATAGTTATCGTTTTGCAGCACAGATCTGCTTGTTGTATTTCAAATGCTTGTGGGAACAATCTTTCCTGTAACGTATTCTTGTGGCTTTTGTCCTGTTGAGTTGGTCTGTATGTCATACATATATTTCATGTGTAGCTGTATAGAAAAGGAGCAGAAGGGAGCGCTGCAATCCTTCAGTCCTTCAATCCTATTAGCAGTCTCAGAGCTGGAAACTTCCAGCATTTTTTCAGAGACAGGCTAGCTCTGTTTGCAGTCTGAAAGTTGTTGCCTACCTGAGGACTGATAAAGTCCTGGCTATGAAATAGCAGAAAGTCATAAGAATATTAAACTCGGTTATTTCAGTCACTTGCCATTTACCACAGTGGTAACTTTGCTGAATGTTGATAAAAGACTACAGCTAGTCTGTGTACAAAGAGAGACATCTTCTGAAGGGCTAATAAATGAGTGATGGGCAATCCACCCAGTGCTAATAAATCATGTCATGGCTACAGAGAGATGTACACCAGTCTGTGTGTATGCTGTTTAATGTATGAAATTAAAAAGTGCCTCAAAACCAAGTGTATGTAGCATTAAGCATGGAGAAGATGAGAGATGTAGCTGAGGATATGTGAAAGTCATGTCGTCTTCTGTCATTAGTTATGGTATAGCAGTGCCATTTCCCTAGTGCTCTTGGAGAAAAACATTGAAAGGTAAGGGAGCAGCCAGGGCACTTACTGCAGAGCAGGCTTTAGACAGAGTAATAACAACACTATCCAAATGAGCGGCATAAAGGCTTCTTTGTGATCTGCATCATATTTAGCAAACCATTTGTTTGACTTCCCATTGTGAATCTTTAGATTGCTGTGAGCAGTATTAATACTTGGTGCAAAAAATGAAAAGCAGAGAACAAAGACAGCACTGGCAAGAAATGGATGAGAGAGGAACAGCAGATAATGAAGAGGAATACAGCGGATAGGAAGCTTTAGATCCTTTAAAGGATAATAGATAAAAAAGATAGTTCACTGCAGATGTATGTGGAATGGTGACTTTGAATTCTTTTCAATCTAGGTTCAGTTTCACAAAACAGGGCTTAAAAAAAAAAAAACACCCCAGAAAGTAGGAGTCAAAAGACACAGCTCTATGTGCTGTTAAAGAAGAATGAACGGGAGGAAGATGAATCTGCATGCAGAATTGTGATGAGCTTGATCCTGGATACTCAGGAATGTGGCGAAACATAAAAGGTAGAAAAAGGGCAGAGGGAAGAGGAGAGAGAAATGAATGCCAAAGACAAAACAAATGATTCAGTTTCTTAATACTAATGAACAGAAATAATTAATGAAGAGTTTGGAATAGTGCACTTGTGTATTTGGACTTTCTGTTGTCAAGGTAATAGGCAGTGAGGAAGTGAATTGCTGCCAAAAAGTTTTCTTTCATCTTAGTACTAGCAGATGCGTTAGGAAGCTGTGATATGCCTTTACGTACACTAAGAAGGCAGACTTTGATTATAGTTCTCTGATTTTTGTATGTGAGGTGTGCGTGATTCTGTGAGGTGGGAAGAGGAACATGTAGCACTAACACTGATGAGCCTGTTATCCTTTTGCCAATGGCGAGAATGCAGAGACTCCAGCTGTGGTTGGAGAAAGTCCATCTTGATGATGCAAGCCAGGGTGACATATATGGAGAAATACATCCTGGGATTTTCATAGCTAATGCTGGCTCTGGAGATGAAGAATACAAGGCTGGCAAGGTTTGATGCCTGATGTCCTTGAGTTCAGAGTTTAGGAAACTGCATGGAAGCATGCAGTCAACTCCCCTGAGGTTGAAAAGGGAAATTATGCACTTGCTCTTTAGGTCGGAGTTTCTGTGACACAGTTCAGCACAACTCTAGGTGCTCTCACTCTGGACCACTGAGGTGTTTCTTTCATTTTTCCAGAAGTATCTTGCTTATAGTTTATATGTCTCTAATTCAACCATCTTTCTGTAAACATTATTAACATTATTAATGCGTTGAAAATGAGAGAAATTTAGTAATTCCCAGGCAGTACCAGCATTTGATTATCTTAAGATTCCTTTTGGAAACTTAGATATGTATACATTATTTCTATTATGTTTTCTACAGTAATATTTTAATCTTGGAGACTCCAGTGTGTATATATGTTCTGAAACAATATTTGACACTGACAGAATGATTTAAGATAACATGAGTTCGCTTCAGAATCATAGGAAGTTTTATGATGAAAGTTGTGAATCTCTTCCGAGCGTGATACAACTCATTTTTAGCCAAACATTAAGAAAATCTCCACTGACATGTTTTTCAAGTTGTGCTGAGGGTATTTTTAAAATTTTATTCTTCATATGTCTAAATTTATCATTTACTATAAAGCTGAGCTACTAAAGGAAGGCTAAAATTGTGGAATAAAATGTGTATCAAAACTGCTATGTGAATAATCCAATAATTTTTCCTGATTTGTAATAGCAGTGTAAAACAAAGCTTCTTTTTATTTAGCCCAGAATAAGGGATCTCTCTGTAATCCTGCTGGGAAATTTCCTACCTGTGGTTCATCCTGACTCAGAAACTTGTTAGAATGACCCTCTGGCTACTGTGCCCTATCAATAGCTGTATCCTGGCCTTATGTGGCAGCGGGGTATTGCGGAAAATGATTTGCAAGTAGCTGGGTAGAAAGCAGAATGACTGACTCAGACAGTCTGCACCAAGTGCTCTTTTCAAGTGAAAACTTTTGATAAAATTGCTTGCCTAAGAAGTGTGTCTCTCACATATTGCTCTGGTAGATGGATCAGTATGTTTATTTATCCTAAACAAATAACCTATTTACAGACATTTTCCTCAATTTCCTTTCTGCAACTCCTTTGAGGGTAACCTCCATTTGCCTATAGAGACTCCCCTGAGGTTGAAAAGGGAAATTATGCACTTGCTCTTTAGGTCAGAGTTTCTGTGACACAGTTCAGCACAACTCTAGGTGCTCTCATTCTGGACCACTGAGGTGTTTCTTTCATTTTTCCAGAAGTATCTTGCTTATAGTTTATATGTCTCTAATTCAACCATCTTTCTGTAAACATTATTAACATTATTAATGCGTTGAAAATGAGAGAAATTTAGTAATTCCCAGGCAGTACCAGCAGAGAGGAAGCTTGATAAGATGTGAACAAAAAATACCTTTTTTCCCTTCAGCACAGGAGTTGCAAATCATGTGATGATATAGTGTCTGTGTGGTTTGCTAGCTACTCTCCATTTGAACTGGACCCCATGCTGCTGTTGCATACTGTGTAACTGTGAATCACTTAGCCTGTCTATTCTTTAGTCTTCCCAAGCATACAGATGCTGAGGCACCAGGAGGATTTGTAGAATACTTTGAGACTTTAAGAAATAACAGAAGAAAATTTGTGATGCTGGCTTATAATGTATGAAGTTAAATTTCTGTATTATCAAATGAATTATTTAGACATACGCTTTTTGTTGTGCACATGAGATGATATTTTAACAAATTATAGTTCAATCACTGCAGTTTGGTTCGCATATTTTGAAATTAAAAAGTAACAAACCTAAAGCTGAAATGCTCCTTCTCCTACTGCTGGTCTTGAGGCCACTTAGTTTGTTAATGATGACTACTGTTCACAAGTGTTTCTGGCATCTGACTGTTGGCAATCAAACTAAAAGGTTTAGTATGCCTTTGTGTACCTGAGCCGTGTGAAGAACAACTTCAAAAGAGATTTCTGTACAGCTGGTAATAGCTATGTGTAAAGACACATTGCTTTGAAATGTAGTAAAGTACTGGAGAGTTCAATAACAAAATAAGAAACAGAATCCTGCATCCTGGAGAAGGCAGGACTTGACTGTAATTTTACTGAAAACTGTTTTCGAAAAGCTTGAAAATGAATAGTTGAAAGGTTTTGATGTTTGACCATTGTACTGGAATGAACAAAAAAGATAGCTATTTATGTTTTTTTTTTTGTTTGTTTGTTTTGTTTGTTTGTTTGTTTGCAGGGAGCAAAGACCCTGATGTGTCTGCCTTTTAGAACAGAATACTGTTGACACTAAGATGTTGCGTTCTTCTGATAGGTATAATGATAGTACAACACCTTTATTTCCTATTTGTGTCAGTGAAAATGGTACAAAAAGCTGTGATCTCCATTGAAGAGTTGCTGCTTTTTCAGTTATGAGTTCTGTTCCTTGCACAATGAAGACTACGTCAAAGTGCATATTACTTCATAGGAGATCTTTCCATTGGTCTATTAGAATGTGTGCATCTTGGTAGAACTGCTTTATAGCTATCTCAAAGGTCAGATTGCTTTCTGATGATTCCTGAGCTATCTCTGTGCTTCACTGAACAGTACATATAAGCTTATCTTTTTTTTTATTGTTCTATTACATTGTTTTATTATACTATTATTAGCTGAATATCTTCAGGACCAAAAAAAAAAAAAAAAGAGGGTTTAGTATCCCAAACACAATCTTTGCAACATTCTATTTTATGTTGCTGAAAATGGAGCCACAATCACAATTGCCTTTAGACAATAATGATGCTCTAGTGAAAGTATCTTTCTAGCACAGGGGACAGAATCTCTTTTTTTACTAGTATTGCAAGGTGTTCCAGTGCCTTTCCAAGCCTAACACAGAGGTACTACCTATCTGGAAAATCATCTGCACTGGAAATGCTTATCAGCCTTCAACATTAACAACTGAGCCAGCATGTCTGGAAAAACAATACAGAAGATACAGAAGTATGGCAATTTTGTTACTTGCCCAGCAGGCATTCCCCTCTCCTTAATATCACTTGAAGAAATAGCTATTATTTTTTTGTAACAGACAGATGATGGAAGACTTATTCATATGATGAAATTTGTTTAAACTGTTCTGCTCCACTGTATTCTCCTGGCCTACTTTTCTTCTGAACTGTAATTACCCATGGTAATGTCCTTCACTGTTGATGTGGAATTTGATGTCAGGAAGTATGCAGAACTCTGCTCTTCACATGCTTCTGTAACCTTGCTTGTCTGATAGAACTAAAGCAACAAGAGGTTTTCAACAGAGCCGATCAACATCTCTTGCTACATTTACATCTAATGAACAGATGTTCAGGCTTTAACCTGTGCCAGGGCTAGAGAGTAGTGGAAGTTTCCTTTGGAAGTACTTAATTTTTAGTGGGGATGGGATGGTAACTCCTGAATACGTCAATAGCTTCCAAGGAGCAACATAAAGTAGCACATCTGGACCTTGCCAAGAGCTGTTTGTTCAGCCACACTATGGAAGTGGCAAACAATGTCCATTCCATCAAACTATGAAATGTTTGAATAGGAATATGTCCACTGTAGGGACTGTGGAAATACCTTAATATCTCATGGTTCCTTTCCATTTCTTTCCATTGCTTAGCATTTCTTCCAAAGTTGATGCAAAATGTGAAAATATAGCATCTGCTTATTTTAAGTTGTTCCATCCTTATTTTCCTCTGCATTCTTTTTTTTAGCTCTAAATCCTGTGGAATGCAGCTATTTTGCCACCTCTTGCTGATAACCCTGTTCTGCATAAAGAACCCAACCTGAATAATCAGTTTCCCAGAGATACACCACATGAGCTTTGCTTAAAATCCAAAACCTCACACTTTTCAAGTGTCAACTGATCTCACACCAGTTAGTATGTTAAACTAGGAGTCATAGAGTACAGAGGCACTGAGGATATTTTCCAGTGCCTTTGGTAAATAAGCACTGCCATGGTGGCTGAGGTGTAAGACCCTACTGTATACAGGGCACACAAAACTCTGCTTTTTTATGTTGATAAGTGAGGTGGTTATAACGAATTTCTAGCAGATAATCTTCTGCACTGTATGGTGGGATTTGCTAATAATTCAGACAATTTATCCACTTGGAATATGGTTTCGGTGTCTTGTAATCCACAAGTTCCCATGATATGACTGAGCTGAGAGCTTCACTCCAGACAGAGCCAGGAGAAGCAACTGTTAGGTTGTTATTCGCTGATGATATAGCCACATGCTAGCACTGAAATGTTTTGCAGCTAAAAGCCATTTTCAACAGGTGGATACAGCACAGCCTGAAGGATGTACGTTTTAATGATAAAGACATAGGAGATACTTTCTGAATTATGAATTGGGCACTATCTCTGAGGCTAAATTCCCATTTCTTTCATGGATGAATGGGGAATAATCTTTGTAAGAGGATAGTGATGTATGAATCAAATGTTTTTCTTCTTACTGACAGGACAATCTTTATAATTACAGATGGCCATGCTTCAGTTGCCTTACACATTCAGCAAATGCCATTGAATATTAGCAATTCTGCTGGATCTGCAAGAAATGGTTTGAAGCTGCAATTCTGCAGAATGATTGCATATTCTGTAGTCTTACACTACTGAACTGAAGTCTTTCTGACTTCTCTAGCACTGTAAATGATGCCAGAGTGATTATTTGTACCATAGCAAAATATGAATAAATGTGTGACTATATGGCTTCTACTGTCTCTGTTTATAGACAGCAGCTATTGTAGTATGAGATATGGGAAAACTATTTTGGGGCTTTTAGAAAATGCTGATATATGAAAGAAAGGAAAGGTTAGGGATTTTGAAAGAAACTTCCAAAGGCAAATGGTGTACTTGTGAGTGAGGCAAGCTAAATATCACCTATTGCAGAGTTTTGAGTTCTTTTCTTTTAAAGTCAAACTGTCTGATGGAGATGATGGGTCAAAAATGTTAATGTAGGCCCCCTGTGTCAAAACATGATCTGTGAATGGCCTCAGAAGAGATGACCCAATGCAAGGCACAGAGTCAAGGCCCCAAGGGAGAGAAGAGAAAATGCATGGGGGCAGGCAATGGAAAGACTCCTAAGCAGTGTTTGTGGTGACAGGGTAAAGAGGAAGGCTTGGGGAGACCTTATCTCTCTCTACAACTACCTGAAGGGAGGTTGTGGTAAGGTGAGGGTCAGTTTCTCCTGTGTAACTAGTGATAGGACTAGAGGAAATGGACTGAAGTTGCTCCAAGAGGGATTGAGGTTGGATGTTAAGAAATACTACTTCTCTGAGAGAGTGGTCAGGTGCTTGAACAGGCTGCCCAGGGAGGTGGTGGAGTCACTGTAGCTAGAGGTGTTCAAGAAACATTCAGATGTTGTACTGAGGAACATGGTTTAGTGGGAAATATTGGTGACAGGTGGACAGTTGGACTGCATGATGATTATAGAGGTCTTTTCCAACCTTGGTGATTTTATGACAAGGGGAGATGGTTTCAAGCTAAAAGATTTTGGTTGGATATAGGGAAAAAGTGAGAGTAGTGAGGCACTGGCACAGGTTGACCAGAGTGGAGGTGGGTGCCCCATCCCTGGAGACACCCATGATCAGGCTGGGTGTGCCTCTGAGCACTGTGATCTAGCTGTAGGCATCCCTGTTCATTGCAGGGAATTAAATAAAATGGTCTTTAAGGGTTCTTTCCAACTCAGATGATTCTATGATGAGCAGAAAACTGCTAATGAGAGATGCTATTGAAGCAAGAATAGCATTGGGCTAGAGTCTATAAGAATCTTTAACCAGGAAGCTGGACACGGAGGCTGGACAGAATCTAGCAACATGAGTATCAGCTTCAAACTGTAGCTTTAAGATCTTAGTAGAACAAAGAGCAGCTAGCTTTCTGTCTACCTAAAAAAACATCAGCAACCTTTTATAACCTGTTCTTAAACTCTGAACAGCAGACTTCACCTTTTTTATACTTCAAATTTTACAAATGCCAATCTTACTCTCTTTTTTCCAGTATTCATGTCTGAGCCCTCTCCTGTGACTAGACATTTAAAACCTCACAAACTCTTTGCCACCTGTTTGCTCCACCTCTACTATTGGCTATGCTGGGCTCTTTCCCCAAGTTGCTTGCTGAGCCTTTCAGCAACCTGCTTCTTGATGGCTAAGGACAGGAAGAACAAAGAAGCATGTAATAAAGTGATAATGTATGTAAAATAAGCAATAAGGTCTGCCTTCTTAGCGTTCGTTGTAATGCCTCTGCTTCTGACACAAACTTTTTTTAATTAATCATTTGTAAAATCTGATTTTTTTTTTCACTGGTGGTGTTCTATCCAGCCTCTTAATGGACATAAGGTGGAAAAATAAGAACATGCAAATGATGAGAGCAGCAGCACATCCTCCATGTTAATGCAGTTAAAATGTGGAAGGACTTCAGGTAGACAGTTGTAGACTGAGCTGCCTCTTGTTATTTGGAGTCTGTGGATGGTGCTGTTCCTTAACTTGTAGGGAAGATAGAAAATAGTTATGATTTACATGCTTGCATATCTTAGCAAACTGCTTAGGATGATTATTTGGAAGTGTGGCTGGATGAAGTTGCAGACAAAAGAAAGTGAGGATGGGGGGAAAAAATGGGAACAAGTTAACTCAATTAGTTTTGGTTTATCATGCAGGGGACTGCATGTGCACTGATCATTTGCATGCTGTTCACAAATACTTCCACATAGCAATAAAAAGAATATAGCCACCTCTCATGGCACTTGCCATCTGTCTGGCTTAGCAGTCCTTAGTTTTCCTTATCTCTAGAAATGTAATCTTAGTATTTTGCTGCTTCTTCCTTGCTTTTCTACAGAGTTATGCAGTCTTCTGTCTCAGGTGACACTAATTCTTAATATATCTCTACAGTTATTTGGAACAGTCCTTGCAATTTGAAATTCAATATTTCTCTTGATACGTTTTTTTATTTAGTTTTTACTTTTGAATGTACAATCTTACCTGTGAGGCTTGGTTATATTTTTAGATGTTGCTTGCTTATAACTTTTACAATCCTATTAAACTGCATCAGCCTCTACTGCCCTTAAACTTGTGACAAAAGCTCAAAAATCAGTAACTTCCAATCAGGCGAAGATCTTCATGAAGCAGCGAAGTTTATTCATTATTACAATATCTGGTGCACACCCCCTTATGGCAAGGGAGAAATAGCACTCAATCAGTGAAAAAATAAGTTTTTACTACTTAAAAACTCTTTCACTGATGCATGCAACATCTCTTCTGTCGCTCAGTGGTTGAGCATCTCAGGCTCAGAATCTACTTGACACAATTGCTAAGGTGTGCTTCTATATACGCTTTATCACTCACCCATTTTTCATTTTTCAAAAGGGGACAGGTGATCAATGTATACTAGGCCCTCTGCTTCCCCATTCATCAAGGGGATGGGAAACAACATACCCACCTGCAGTTCCCCATTTTTAAAGGGGGGCAGGAGGACTAAACTTTGTCTAAGCTGTACTGGGCACTGCCTTAACAACTCATTGTGAACAGCAGCCATTTTGTAAGAACGTTTGTTGAAGGCTTATACCTTAGTGCTAGAAGTTTTCTATTGCACAAACACAATCTAACTCTCACAAGCTTAACTAGGATGGATTTCAATTACATATCCCCTTTTTATTTCTCTTCTGTCCGTAGTGGGCTTCTCTATATCCTATTGAAGCAGAGTTGTAATTCCATAGTTGTTTCAAATTATCTCAAAATCAAGCCTCCAAATGCCAAATTCCTTTGTGATCTTCTTTCAGTTCTTAGTTTCTTTGGGCACTGTGCATTAGATAACATCTCTGGGCTTGGTATGATCTACCAGCATTGTCCTTCTTGTGCTGCTAGACTTGCAAAGGATGTGAGAGAAGTCTGGTTGCTTTGTTTTTGCAGATGTTGCTTTATTATGTAAACAAACCAGTGAGTGTTGATAAAAACCTTACCCAGTGTTTATATATTTCATCTATTTTAGTACATACTTCAAGTACTACTTTCAGAACCAAAGAAACACTTAAGATTTATGTATTTTTACTACATTTGATTTTCTATCTCTAACATATATTTGGCTTCTTTTTGTAGCATACTATAGTAGGGTGCGAACGTTCAGAACTGGGGGTTTGGGGAGGTATGTATGAATGAATGGTGTGTTGACTTTGATAGAGCAGAACTTTGCCCCCAACAGGCTCTGGTGCTTTAATTTAACATATTCAGTAAGCACTTTTAAACTGCTAATGATGATTATTGTCATACTCTTTAGACCTGTTCCTTTACCTTGTGTATCATGATGCATTACTCTGTTTCCAGTTTTTTGTTTGTTTGTTTGTTTGTTTTTTCTAAGTTCAAACCCCTAGAAATGTGTAATCACTCAGGCCTTTTTCAGTCAACATGAGAATGTGGTATTGTCAGGCATTTGTTTCAAATGGTTTACCTAAGGAGCAGAAATACAATGTGAACCTAATTTCACTAAGATGCACTGAGCTGTGTGTATTACTGTGTACAAGGGCTGCTCAGGAAGTAATGCTTCCTATTTCACATTGGCCCACAGCATCAGAGACATGTTGGTGGTATGGCAGTAGAGGTTGAACCTTCTCACCAATACTCTTCTACATGTTGTTGCTGTGTGACAGATGGTAGTAGGGGGATAGCCTGACAAAAGGGTGTTTGACCTGGAAGTACATGTGGAGCAAAGGGGTGGTACTGAATTCCTCTGCACAAAAAGCTTGATCCACTGACTTTCATCAACATTTGCTGAACGTTTCTGGAGACCAAATAGTGGATGTGAGGACATTAAGGTGGTGGATGGTGTGTTTCAGCAGTGGTAACAGCAACAGTGGGTCACCTCCTCTGCTGCAGATTTGTATGAGTGTGGCAGGCTCTTGTGCATTGCTAACAAAAATGCACAGCTAAAGGTGGTGACTGTTGAAAAATAGTGTTTCGTAGCTGAGAACTTCCTCTACCAGATAGTGTTATTTTGCTCTTTGCACCTGTTGTAGTTTCCATGGAAATGATTAGTTGGCATTACTTTCAGTGACCTACATATATTTCATTTCCTTGACTGCTAATTTTATTTTTCTCTCTAGAAGCACTGACCAGGTTCAGAACAACCATTATCCCAGTCTTTCATGAGACACAACCAGTTATTTTCACTTGAAGTAGGATCTAGGACAAATTAACTTCATTAACTTCAAGCAAGCACACAACTCTTGATTTCTAATCAGCTTTTTTTATTATTATTTTACTCAGACATCTCTAGCTAATATAAATCATAGCATCAGTCTTCAAACAGAATTGATAGTAATCTCTCCTATTAGAGGCAAAGGGAGTCTTCTGAAGGTTGCTTGAAGTACTTTTGGCTTTTGTGCCCCCAGCTCTTTATTATCAACCTTCCATTAGCAGTAACTGTTTCCAGCAGTGCTAGTCTATCACAGGCATAGTCCTCTGAATTATTTCAAACAATCTGAGGAGTTTGGGATGGTATCTTTGTGTTTTGTCTAATGCAAAGGAAGGGGATCTCACATGTCTCTTTTCCCGAGGAAAGGTGCATGTGGCACCAGCATACCTTTGGAAATGGTATGTGGTGAAGGTGCAGTCACTGGTGACAGGTGGGCAACTTATTTTTCCTTTGAATATAAAGGACTACGGAATGGCTCTGCAGAAATGGCCAAGGCTTGAGCTGACCTCAGAGAAGTGAGCTTGAGCTGAACCAGCGTGACCCTCATTGCATTCTCTTCAGCACACAAGTTGCCTCAGAGAAAACCTGCAAGAAGCAAAGATGCGTTCCCTGCATCCATTCTTGATGAGGATTGGTGCCGACTGTGGAGAAGACACGATACTCCATAATATTTATATGCAATTTACATAGGGCCCAGCATGACTCCTCCTGCTCTCTCAGAAGCAATGCTGCTCCTCACAACTGCTGATTCAGTGCTCCTCTCCCCAGGGAGCAGGGCTGTCATGAAGAGCCTGAAGTCAGGTCTGGGCAGTCTATCTCATCAGAACTGTCTTGGCCAACTGCATTCAAGTACAGTGCATTAGTGCAGACTTGCTTTGGCTGTTAACTAAAGCTTGGTCACCTCTTAGATAAAAACACCTACATGGGTCAAATTTTGAATAGAAATGCTTTTCTCAGGACTTTCCTTCTCAATCATGGGTTTTATTGCATGGTCATGTGAAAGAAGACTGGAGTTCTTGTGGAAAGAAGGCATTGCTTGCTGAGAAGGTGTTTCTAGCACTGCAGTTGGCCTTCAGACCTTGTTACCAACAGGTCTTAAGGCTTTGCCCTGCTGCTGCTCCTGGCTTCTTCACTTTACATATCCTTCATGGGATATGTCACCCCCACTTATTGGACCTGGGGCTTCATTTCAGCTTATGCTTGGGCACTCAGTACTTGTGCTATTTTGTAGTTTAGCTCTTCATAAAATCATAGAATGGCCTAGGTTGAAAAGGACCTTAAAGATCATCTAGTTTCAACCCCCCTGACATGGGCATTGTTGCCAACCACTTCTACGTCTGTTTCTGGATTGCTGCTTGAATTTGCTGAATTGAGAATGGACCATCTCTGACCTTTCTTGCCTGGATGATTTCACCTCTATGTTCCTGTTTCTCTATTTGTTGCCTTCCTAAATCTATTGTCAGAGTACTGAACCATGGGCTATGGTGCTTGTTTCTGGTTCACCATCTCCTTAGAGCAGACACCTGACAGTTATACAATAATTATAAAAAGTATTTCATGTATTATCATGTAGGATTTTGAAATAAATTGTATGAAGTATCATGGCTGTGTCTACTTCTGAGACAAGAATTTTGTCATCATGAAAGTGGATAGGAGATGACATGAGGAATTTTGGCACAGGTACCTGTTTCTAATTGATGAGTGGCACAAAATCTGATGCCAACCATGTACATTAGGCTGAGCTTTGCAAGTCATAGGCTCTCATAGGTGTTCACATCCTCATTTTCCCCCTCAGTGCTCCTTCCCTTCTGGCACAGGAGAGATGGGATACTACTGGACTCTGACATTGCTATTTGCTGATATGCTGAAAGGTGCTTCATGGGAGGGAGGCTGTCAGCTCTATGACACGAGCAAAATCCAGTGACTGAGTTTTGGTTCTACACTCCTTGCAGTTGTAAATTAGCAGGGTTCTGTTGATTTGGCAGTGAAATTTTTTTTTTGGTTCTGAAAAATCACAATCTCAATCCAGGTGAGATGTTTTTAGGCTGCTGTGAGTAGGCTAATCACTAATCCCTAGACATGAAGGAATTGCTGTAACTTTCAGTTCCAATAATGGCTTAAATGAAACTTGTGCATGATGCATCTCTTTAATATAAACTGATTTATGAATAGGCGAGTGGAAATGAATGCTTTCAGTTTTTTGTGGGATTCTTTTGGGATCTTTCCTTAATTGAACTATACAGTTTTGGCCTAGGTTCTGAAGAAGGTTTTGCTGACTCTGTAGGATGTGAAATGTCAAAAAATTGTCATTGTGTGAGATGTGTGCTCTTTATAAAACGCAGATGATGCATGAAGGAGGCAAGCCCAAGGAATTAATCTATTAGTGCATGCTGCATTGCATAGTGCCCGCCACTGACTCCCTCAGCACACAGGGCTTCAGTTTATTCTGGTGGTGAAGACTGATGCTTCTAAAAGTATTTTAGGGGTGCATCATCCTTCATGAGGAGATAACATACGACACAGAATTGAACCTCAGGTTTTTAGAACTAAGTGGGAACTGGATTGTACCAAAGCAACAAAACTTGCATTTATTTTGATACTCTCTGTATGTTCTCCACTGCCAGAATTTTCCTATTTTGTTCTATACCATTCTGAAGGGACAGTAATTGTGCTTGTGTTAATGTATCTGTAGGAGATGAACTAGAAAAAGCTTATTTATTAAGGTTTGAAATGAAAAGCACCATCCTAGCTAGTAAGAAAGAAGTGTATCTCTCTCAGCTAAAACCAGGACACTCTGGGACAGGTACTCAACTTTGCCACTTTGCCACTGGCTGAACCTGCAAAGAGGAAAGCCTGTCTTGCCCAAGCAGCAGGAGGAGGCTGCTGCATTCTTCAAAATTTATCTCCCTTAACATCAAACACTTCAAAGCTGTGGGAGGATGAGATCAGGAGAGATTGTTGAACTTTCATAACTTACAGAATAGAATTATTTAGGACATTTGGTAAGGAGGATATTTGGATACAGCACTGCCAAGTAAGTTAAAAGGTCTCTGTATCTGAGACTGCTATAAGATCCTGAGGAGACAGAAGAGTTGGGCTAATCCTGTGGTGAAGGGCAGGGACCATTTCCTTAATTAGAGTAAAAATTTTTGGTCAGATTTCAGTCACATACCATTGGGGAAACTTAAAAGGGCATTGTTAAATTAACCACATACTTTTGTGTTGAACACTTCTAAATTCAATTTTTTAATTCTCCTTTATGGTGTCTTATGTATTAGTAATGTTAAAAGAAAAATGTTGCTGTTACAAGGCATTATAATTATCTACAACAGCTCATGGAAAACAGGCTTAAAATATGTGGTACTCAGTGTTGTTTTTTTTGCCTCAGCCTTCACTGGCAATGATTCTTCCTATATCTCTATAAAGTCCCTGAACCTCATTGCAGGGTCTGGAGATGTGAAGTTCCTCCCACCTGAGAAATCTGAAAATATGTAAGTTTATGGGGCTTGATGAAATGCATCCCAGGAACCTGACAGTTTCCAAAACACTCTCCCTGTTTGAAAAGTCATGGCAGCCTTGGATTAGGACACAAGCTATGGGGAAAAAGGGAAGCATATACCTGTTTTTAAAAAGGAAAACAAAAAAAAGACTCCAGGAACTCTAGACTGGTTGACTTCACTTCTGCCTGGGTAGATTATGGAACAGATCCACACTGAAGCTTTATTAGGGCTGTATGGAAGATGGAGCTGATTTGTGATAGTCAACACTGTTTCACCAAGAGCAAATCATACCTGACTGATCTGATCGTCTTTTATGATGGAATGATTGCATCAGTGAACAAGAGAAAAGCAACTGATGTCATCTACTCAAACTTCTGTAAGGCCTGCACAATGTCCTTGTCATTGGAGATTGACAGATTGAAAGTTGGAGAGATGAATTTGAACAGTGGACTACATATTGTACAGGGAGTAGTTGATTGGATGGCTGCATCCAGAATGTTTGGGTCAGTGACTCAGTGTCCAGGTGGAGGTCAGTGATGAGCGGTATCCTTAAGAAGTTCATATTGGAATAAATACTATTCAATATCTTTATTAATGACAGCAATGGGATCCAACTGAGCTGTTCCAAATCTGGAATAACTCAGCGGGTTTTCAGATGATACTAAGCTGAGTGGTGCAGTTGCTATAATAGAAGGAATGCCATCCAGAGGGACCTTGAGTCCATGTGAATTTCGTGAAGTTCAGAAAGACCAAGTGCAAGGTTCTACATGTGGTTTCAGGCAATTCTAAACCTCCATGCAGACTGAGGAATTAATGGATTGAGAGCAGCCATGTGCAGAAGAACTTGGAGGAACTGGTGGATGAAAAATTAGGTGTGTGAAAGCCAGTCTTATTCTGGGCTACATCAAAAGAAGTATGACCAACAGTAGAAGGGAGGTGATTGTCCTGCCTCTACTCCACCCTTGTGAGGCCCAACCTGCAGTACTGCATTCAGTTCTAGGACACCTAGCACAAGAAAGATGTGGGCCTGCTGAAGCCAACAGAGAATGTCATTAAGATGATTAGAGGGCTGGAGTAGCTCTCCTATCATCTTAAGGCTGAGAGAGTTGGGATAGTTTAGCCTGGAGAAGAGAAGTCTCTGGAGAGACTTCTTTGCAGCCTTTTAATACATAAAGAATCATAGAATCACTCAGGTTGGAAAAGACCTTAGAGATCATCGAGTCCAACCATGACCTAATCATACTACCCTAACTAACAGCCCTCCACTAAATCATATCTCTGAGCACCACATCCAAACAGAGTTTTTAAACACATCCAGGGATGGTGACTCAACCACCTCCCTGGGGAGCCTATTCCAGTGCTTAAAGAGGGTTGCTTCTTT
The DNA here is from genome assembly GCF_016699485.2 of Gallus gallus. Taxonomy (NCBI): domain Eukaryota; kingdom Metazoa; phylum Chordata; class Aves; order Galliformes; family Phasianidae; genus Gallus; species Gallus gallus. The sequence continues at coordinate 5,917,330 of NC_052534.1, forward strand.
TGATGAAGAGGAACTTTTTACAAGGCATGTAGTGATAGGACAAAGGCTTTTAAAACCATTTAAATGGTTTTCAATGGAAAGAGGGTAGATTTAGATTAGAATAAAGGATGACATTCTTCACCATGAAAGTGGTGAGGCATTAGAACGGGTTGCCTAGAGAAGCTGTAGATGCCCTGGAAATGTTCAAGGCCAGGTTTGATGGGGTCCTGGGCAGCCTAAGCTGGTGGCACATGGCTGGGGAAGGACTAGATGTTATTTAAGTTCCCTCCCAAACTAAACTATTCTATGATTACCCATTGAGAATAGCTACTGCTGACACAGGGCAGATAGGATTGCTTGTTAATGCATGGACTGTAATATTTTTGACACTTAACTGTAAAAACACACAGCTCTTCCAGCATTTGAAGTTTTGTATCCAATGGATCAGTCCTGATCAGAACACTCACGGTGCTGTGAATGTAATTTTGTTCATTCTTAGTAAAAGTCCACATTATCTGTAAAGCCTGATAGAGTAATGCAAGGATCTCATGTGAGCTTGCCTCAGCTAAGCTGAAGATAGCTGTGATTATCTAGAAGTCGTTTGGCTTTAGTTTAGCTTTATTTTATTCTAAAAGCAAGTAACTAGCTCTAAAATAAAATATTGTGCAGTGAAGTGAAAATACAAGGTGATATTGGAGGTCTCTGTCAATTAGAAGTTTCTACAGGAGACCTGCCTTGTCAGTTGGATGAAGCTAGTTTAGAGATACCAGAGAACAAACAAAGCCAAGCAACTGTGAAACAAAAGAATGAAAGATGACATGAGCTGGCTCTGTTAAACAAACGTAAGAGTGATCCTTAGTGAATCTGAGGAAGAAAGGACTGGCACCGTGAACACTGAACTCTGCCTGGTGAAGACCTCTGCTGCTGGTGACAAGGCTACTGATGACTTGTCATCAGCTGTACATCTGCTCTGCTTGAGGAAAACTAAATCCATTGAGCAGATGGGCACTGGAAGGGTGAATATAATAGCATAGGAGATGGATAAATAATAGATAATGCTAAGGGGAGTTTTTGTGTATGTAACAATTTTAAATGGTACTGTTTTTATATTACTGTGGACAATGAGTGTTGTTATTGCAGTTGAAGTAATGAACTAGTGAATTTTAGATTGGTAAGATTCAGATTAAACAATAAATTCAGAACTCTTTATGAACACACTTATGCACAAGTATGTATACACACATGTAGTATGACCTCTTTTAAGCCAGAACAAAATTTCAAAATTCCCATAGGGTTCCTCTGTCTGCTAGTATTTAAACCTGCCAGAACCTCTTGAACTTGTCACAGATTTGTCTGTTCTTTTTTTCTTTTTCTGGTCCTGCTTTTTAATGTGTCTGTGGAGAACACTCTACTTTTAAGTGCCTGAACCCTCTGTGTTATGTAGGCTGGTATATCATCAGTGTTGATGTCCTTCCAAAAAAGAAAACTATTCTATAATGAAGATTTATGTCAACTGCAGGTCTATCTTACTAAAAAATATGAAAAAATATGAAAACTACATGAAGGATTTGTATGGTGCGGGTCAGGAAATTCTTGTCATCTCTACTGTCACTCTGTCTTATTCAGAAGCTGAGTGGTCTGATGTATGCTCTAAAGCTATTTTTAAACTGTTTTTTCCTTTGTTCTTGGGCTATGCTGTAATAAAGAGGAAAGGTAAATCAAGATAGTAATTTTATTCCTGTTTTTTTTTTTTGAATCCACATGAAGAGCAGATCTATTGTCTCTCACAATAATGCTGTAGTTAGTAAGGATTCTTAAACTCCATAACTTATTACTAATTGAATTACAGCAGTGTGTGGTGAATTCGGGGGACAGAGTATCAAGGAATCCAGAGAAGATCTTTAAGGTTCTTATGGATGCCATGAATCTGGCAATGGCAGCATGAGCTTCTCCTGCCCCTCTGTGGTTTGTCTTGTGGCAATCATTGCTGACAGTGCAGAGCAGCAGATAAAGCCAGAAATAAGTCTGTTTTCAGCTGCTCCTACAATTCAAAATCTGACTCCTCTGTTCCCATCTTTTCATTATTTGTCTCTGGTGCAGAGTCTATGATTCTGTGACTTGTGTGGTGGCTGCTTGAGCATGGCTACAATTGCGTGCATCCCTCCCACTAAGGCGAAGAGCAGACTGCGGTGTATTAAATCAGTGCAGCAAGGTTCCCCAGGTGGTCCTGTGTGAAAGACCAGACCTGGATGCAGAAGCTCCTGAGGAGTTGCTCCATTGTCCAGGACTACAGAATTGATTTCTTTCCAGACTTCCAGTAGATGAAGGCTACTGTATGATAGGGTTTCACACATGTTGTTTTCAAGGCTGTCCCAGAGCCTTTATTCTACCATGGAGCATGTGGTCACCTGAATGAATAAATTTAGCGGTAAATGTGTGGGTTCTGTACATTGTGTTGCACTTCACCAAAGTAATAGTTAAGTAGATAATCAAAGCATTCTGTTCATGGTGCTTTCTGTGTGTTAACGTTACTGCTCTGAGGGCAAAGACTGGCAGTTCTGGTTGCACTGCAGTTCAGGAATTACAGAAGTGCAGCTTATGATTGCTGATTGTTCTGTATGTCACTTGATTTGCGGACCTTAATTCATGTATTCTGGTTTCTGAATTACCTATGGAAAACACTGGTGAAAAGGCCACTTTCCTTGAAATAAGCTTGGCTATCAGAGTAGGCAATATGCTTTTACCTCTCGTCAAGGACAAAATCACAAAATGATTTAGGAACAGTAGGGAAATCTAATGGCATCTTCAGTGACTAGTCTTTTTTTTTTTTTTTTATGTTAATTAAAGAACTATAGTTAGAGTGGACATATCACATTGGCTGCTTGGGATTTTGCCAAGGGAATCTGCCTGTGGGTCTTTTCCAACCTTAGCGATTCTATGATTCTATGCCTTTTCCTCTTCTCATTAATGTGTGGATTACATAAATCAGACATGTAGTGAAGTGCTCACAGAACTCGGTATTCTTTCCTTCCCTTCTGTGCTTTCAGAGAAGATGAGCTGCTATGCATCTGTCATATTAAAAAGTGCCTCCTGATAATAGCTTGAATGCTGTGAGCTATTTTAATGTACCTGAGTATTACCATGGAGGATTTCAGATACCTCTTTCAGACATCTTTGGAGCTTCTTTACTCATTACTGTCAACAGCATGGGGAAATTGGTTTGAAAAAGCACTCCAAACAAATGTAAACCAAGGTAGGAAAAAACAGTAGGAAAGAAACACAGAATAGTGAGGTAACACTTACCACATACAACATTGTTGGTTATTGTGGGTCTATCACTTAATCTCTGGGGAAAAATACAGAACAAGCTTTTACACAAAGGCTTTTTTGTCTGTCCTGAAATATGGTTATCTGTGAAGCGATGAATCCTGCATTGTGAAAACTAACATGCTCCTTAGGTAAGTCTGTGAGCTGTCTTGAGCTGAGTGAGCTGAACCACCTCTAAGGAATGTTTTCTCGAACCCAGTGTCTCACAGTAGTAACCCTTGGAAACCATACAGCTCAGTATTCCATGATATGTTGTCCTGAGGTGACATATGCATCATCAAACTTAATATATTGGCCTTGTTAATTTGCATAAAGTCTTACTGCAAATAGAAAAAAACAGGTCTTGCATTTATCTACAGGTTATGGAGTAAGAAAGCCTTCCATAAGATTGTCTGGGATCATTGCTTCTGTTGTTCAACAATTACAGAAAGATAATTATTTTTTCTGTGGGCTCTCTTGGGTGAGATTTTTTTGCAAGTGTTCTCAGAGGTGATTTTATGTCTGGATTTAGAGAGTACATGAGGACAGCAATCAGTACTTCTATGTGACAGTGACCAGCAGAAGATATGGGACTAACCACGCAGGTCCATTTGCTCTGGTGTCCATATCAGACAGTAATAGGCAGTACCACGTGTATAAACTGAACATGTTAAGGAGCTGTAATGACCTCCCCCTTGTAGCTATCCTAATCCTTAATCAGTAAAGTTTGAGTTGTGCTTTCCTTACGGTTTTTGTTTTTCGTTAGCCGAATTAAATAGCATAGTCAAATGTAAGATTGTAGCATTTATGCTTAAAAATCCTGGACTCCTTTCCTTTTGAAAAGGAAACCAGGCATGTGTGTGAGTTGTGACTGGTTCTCCTTCTGTTAATGTTTCTCATGCTCTCTAGAAAATGTAATCTTTTAGTTTGTGCAATCTAGATACAATACAAGTGGAAAGCAGGCTTTCCCCTATTGGCCTACTATCATGCCACAAAGCAGGAAAGGCTGATTTTAAATGCAGATTTTTTTTTTTTTTTTTTTTTTTTTTGAAAGGCTTGCCAAGCTGAAATGTGCTGAGTAGTGCTGCTCTTTCTGAAGTTTCAGAATATACTAGGTTTGGTAGAAGACTGTAATTTTCTTCTCTAATGATACAGCTGTTGGGAATTATGTGGAAGCCACACGATGAAAATTTACCAAGAATTAGAAACAGTCCTAATTCTTCCCAAAGATAAAGAGGAATAATAGTGTAAATGCTGGTTGACTTTTTTTGGAAGGTTGCCAAGAGGATATCAAAGATATGAACGTGAGTGTGAATCCATAGTCCCAGTTCTTGGCTGTCAGGAGAAGGCAGTAGAAAAAGGAACTGAAAAATAATTCATTGAGAATGGCAGATGAGTATTGATATGAAATTAAAAAAAAAAAAAAAAAAAAGTAGTGGAAAAATGCCAAAAATGCTTTCTGTGATGGTACTTCTGGGAGCTGTACCACAGCCAATTACAGAAGAATACAATTATACCCGACTTCCTTTAGTCCATATGAATATTTTTACTCAGTAATTTCACTTTTCAAACATGTGAAAAGGGTGGATATTTCATTTGTGTAACTTTGAAAATAAAGAAATTTCAGCCAAAAACTGAACATTTTTCCTCTTTTGCGTGCCTGAGAGGGGAAATGAAAACCAACAAAAAAATAAAATCAGCCAAAACAAAACAATTTTCAGGAAATTATCTGCTGTATCCAAAACCAAGTTCTTTGAAATCCTGTTCTGAGAAATCCATTGAAACCAATGGGACCCTACCTATGCTAAGAAAATGTGCAGTTACTTTAATGTCTTGCTGGTTTTGTGGAGAGAAATAACACAGTTTAAGAAAATAAAAGCAATGGAAGAATAAATGATTTGGGATTGTGATGAACATCGGAGAAAACAGAACTGCAACCTGACATAATAAAAGATGGGAAAGTAATGTGGTGGCTGAGGTCACTTAGTTAGAATTAGAAAAAAAAATCCTACACAGCATCCTGTGCATTAATTAGCAGTAAGGAAAATAACCATTCCCTTCAGCTTGAAACTGTGGCTAATTACAATTAAGTGTTCATTACAAGCTAACATAATTAGACCTTCATGATGTTTTATAAATACATGGCTTAAATTATGCAAGGCAGGAGGAAGTGTTGTCCTTTGTAGAACGTTCCTGTCTGTCTTCATCTCATTTTCCTTCTACTGCCTTAGCTGTTCCTTAGTCTTCTTACTCAGATGATCTTACTGTGTGTGCTAGACCTGACTACTGAAACTATGCATTCAGTGCATTTTAGTGTATGAACTTGAATACATGCCTTTTTTCGAGGGAGATTGTCAAAAGCCATGCTGAAGTTGAGGTAAATGATATAAATTGCTCTCTCCCTGTTCACAGATCCAGTAAATCCATTCATTCTACTCTACAAGGTATTCTTGTTACTCTTGTGTGATTTATCCTTGGAAAATGCAACAGGGCTAGTCAAAACAAGCAAAGAAATAGAAGTTGGCTTTACTTCTTGTGTAAGAAACTCATCTTTTTTCTTTCTGAATCAGAGTAGGTTTTCTTTCTGGCTTTGCTTCAAATAAACAACTGTATTGCTGCTTTCTCCTTTAGATTTTTGGAAATTCCTGTGCACTTGGGCTGGCTTAGGTTCACCAAAAAAAAAAAAAGTGTGGGGGAGAATATGAATTTTGTGTCCTCTGCCCTGGTAAAAATATGGTGGCTTCCTTTGTTTATTCTATCTCTGTGCTTGTTGCCTTGCTGGGCTTCACACGGCTGCCTCTGAAATACAATACAAAATTCCTGTTTATCTAGCTGGTTCAGTCTCCATCAGTCAATATTCAAAGAACACTGTCTTATGAACAAAACCATTCCCCCAGCCTGACACTCTTGTGAGGTTTTGCGTGATCTGGACCTGGCGTTCTGCTGAGTGATGAATCCTAGAGCCAGCTTTAATGTGATTCGGTTCAAGTCCCATAACTCCTGTGAATTTAGAACAGAGCAGTGATTAGTTGTCTTTGGGAGACTGACCTCTGGTGTTTTAGCCTGGCAAGCTGAGGAGGATGGGAGCAGTAAAGCTTGATGGAATGATACCCCAAATCCCTCTGCTGTCAGAGATGCCTTAGAAGCCTGCAAGATAATTAATATATTTAATAATAAGAAGGAAGTGTTGCTATGGTAGTGTGAGGTGTATTTATAACGCTACAGCCACCGAAGGATTGTGTGATATTTTTAATCTTTATTTTAATTATGGAGTTCGGTATTTTTTGAAATTGCAGAGGCCTCTTACATTTTTTGATTATGCAGTGTTCTGAGAAATTGAAATATTAATTGAAACAAGAGCTGTCTCACTCCTTCCTGAGAAGAAATCAAATAATCTCTGAAGCACCAGCAATATGCTAGTCTTGATTAAATGTCTCACAGAGGTCACTGGAACAGCCAGTGCTGAAACACGCTGCTATTCTTTATATATGAAAAGTGTGAGTTTAGCTCTGAGAAGCACGACAGAAATGTCTGTTATTTGTCGTGGGTTTGCGTGTGCATCCACACAAAAATCCAAAACACTGTCAGGTTCTTAATGCTCCAGGTGAGAACCCACAAAAAGCCATATTTTGGCTGAGAGGTATTAAGCGCTTTTGATTTCTATTGGGTTAGCATCTCCTGGTGTCTAATCCCAGCTGACACCTGCAATACTGGAAAAGGTGTTGGATTGTTTTGCTGATGCAAACATATTTCTGAAGCAGATGTTTATAGAGAAAATTGTGAAGTTCTTCATTTCTTGCTATGGTACTCCAGGGGAGGCTGTTTGTTCCTCCATATGATCAATTTCATGTGCATTTTATAATGTATGAAGCTTATTATAGTTTTTTTTATTGTATAAAAATAAAAACTGTCATTTGTGGACAAGGAAATTTGCTTCCTGAAACAGGAATGACAGCCTCTCCAGGACTTATTTAAAAAGCAGCACAAACCCTTTTAAGCAATCTTAGCTGTTCTGAAATTTCTGCTCTGGAGACTCCTGTTTCTCCCGCAGCTGTTGAATGCTGGAGGATGGAAGAGCCAAAGCTTACTTATGAGCCATTGTGTCCGGAGTGCAGCACAGCTAGAACAAGACATGCTGATGTGTGAGAAGAGCAGTAGCTACGGTTTAGATTTGGGTCATTAATTTTTCTGTTCTTTGATCTGTTGAACAGGTGTCATGATATCTGAATTTAGGCTTTCATTCTGATACCCTCAGTTTCCTGCTACTCTGTCCTGAGGATGTGTTTGTGAGCTGGTTTTGCACACAGGAGCTAACTGTTAACAACTGTACTGTTCTGTCTATGGTATGTTCTCTACTCTGCAAACCACGATCTCATCTAAGGTCTGCAGGCAAACAAGACACCTTACATTAATATAAACCAGATGTGGCTGCTATTGCATTGTTCTTATGGAAGGCTTCTATCTTCTGGAGAGCATTATTCTCACCAGCTCAAATAGCCTGAAATTGTTCACCTTCTGGCAATGATGCTAAGCTTTTATGTTTTTAAAGGAAAGATGTTGAAAAAGTGCTTCTTGCCTGAAGGGCTTTGTACTGAGAGCAACATTTTGAAATATCTGCGTTATTTTTGCTGTAGAGCAGTTTGGTGGCCGGTATTTCTGAGACGTTATTTGGACTTGTTTGTTCTCTTTTCACTAGGCATCAAAGTGAGAGCTTAAACATAAACAAACATGGTTTTCACTTAGAAAATGTGAAGATTCATTTGTGTTCTAATACACATCCCTGTAAGAGGAAAAATTACACATACCTACTTTTCTTTCTTATTCATCTAATATGATTCTATATCTACACTGTTAAAACTCTCTATGGCATCCTACTGGTGATTTTTTTTTTCAAGGCAGCAGGCACTAAAGAGATGACCAGAAATAATTCTCTTCATGTCAAGAACTTTAATTAAACCATTCTGAAAATGATATTGTATTGGCAAAAATGTCTCCTTTACTTAATCACACCTCTTCTGCTAATCCTGCTATTGTTTCCCTGTTGACTAGGAGACAATGTTAGATATATCTCAGACATGAAAGAGGGTAAAACAATGCATGGCTCAGATAAGTGTTAGAAGGATTAAGAAATAGCCATCATCTCTGCTTGTAGTTTAAACCTAGGCTAGTCTACTATGGAAAGTGACAGGGTTTGTGGCTACAGTGAAGAGAAAAATCAGCTTCACAGATAAAATGAAGTTACGGTAATATTTAATTCTCTTGTAGACTGAAAATACTATCTTATTCTTTGTAAGTGCTGGAGATTATAATGTGTGGGCTCTCTTTTTCTTGAATCCTTTCTTTAAAGCATGAAGTTTCTTCATCCTGTACTGTGGCTACATCACTACAGGACTTCTGCAGAACCTTTGCCAAGCTTTATAGGTTCTATGTGTTCCTGGCTTCCTTCCGGATGACCTCCTACCATCATATAAAGCTTCTGGCTCTTCTCTAGGCTTTTCTCTTTATACATACTACTTTTGATGAATAGTTTATTCTCATCTTTGCTCCATAATCCTCTACTTCTGATGTGTATATTTGGATCTGCCTTCTTTCTTTTAATCATAGTTGAACTCTTTTGGGGCTATGTGGTTCTGCAGTTATCTGGAGGCTGGTTTTAGTGATCAGAATAGTGTTTTTGTGGAGTTGATGTTGAGGGCCCACCTACTTCATTCAACGTTAGTCATCTGAAATGAAAAATTATCATTGCAAATTTTTTCAACAGAACAAAAAAATGGGGGCCTATGTCAGAAATAATATATGCCCACAAAACCAGAAGGATTTTAATAATTTATTGGAGGTGTCCTTTCTTCTACCAGAAAAACAAACAAACAAACAAACAAACAAACAAAAAAAACAGACCTGTTGCAAAACATTTTGCTTTTGAGAAAGCAAAAAAGTGTTTCCTGGAGCTGAAAATAGAAGATGAGTTAAATTTGGGTTGTGGTTCATGAGTAAAAATTTCCCATATATTGTACTAAATGGTTGTTTACAGACAAAACTGAAAAGGTATACATTTATTTAAACTGTTAAAATGTTTTGCCTTCTCCAAAATTTTTGATGGATGCTTTTCAGCTGGAAATAACCGCCAAGTTTGCATGCCTCTAAAACTATTGGATTATAATGCACTGTGTACTCATAATGAGATGTTGCACTTATTTTTAAGAGTTGGTGCTTTTTTGACTAAAGACAACTTGCTGGTATTGCTAATATGGTTTGTAAAGACAATTAGGCTTTTTCATTAGGAAGAACAGAGTGCCATGGGAAATGATTCTCAGACAAATAAGTGGGTTTGGAGCTACATACTGGAATTGTACACCTCCCTGAATGTGTTTTTAGACAGAGATGCACGTCCATCAGTTCATGGTCATTATATAGAAAAAAAAAACCAAAAAAAAACAGAGGAATTTTTGAATGCCTAAACAAAAATCTTCCTTTGAACTCTAGAATCTTAATATTTGCTTTGAATACTAGACCCTTAAAATCCACTGTCTCGGTGATTTGAACATGAAAGTTATTTTATTCAAGATGAGTATTTTATTAATTTGGACCAAAACAATTTCTTTACAGCATTTTTACTCTTTGGTTATGGTGTAGAGTCTTTAGAAAAAATGAATTTACTGCTGAGGGAAAAATCATTGAATGGTTTGGGCTGGAAGGGACCTTTAAGATCATCTAGTTCCAACCCCCCTGCTATAGGCAGGGACACATCCCTCTAGACCAGATTGCTCACAGCCCCATCCAGCCTGGCCATGAATGCCACCAGGGAGGTGGCATCCATAGCCCCTCTGGGCAACCTGTTCCAGTGTCTTACCACCCTTGCAGTAAAGAATTTCTTCCTAATATCTAGTCTAAATCTACTCTCTTCCAGTTAAAAACTATTTCCCCTCGTCCTGTTGCTACATGTCCTTATAAAAAGTCCCCTCCCATCTTTCCTGTAGTAACCCTTCAGGTACTGGAAGGCCACTGTAAGGTCCCCCCAGATCCTTCTCCAGGCTGAAGAGCCCAAGCTCTCTCAGCTTGTCCACCAAGGGGAGGTGCTCCAGCTCTCTTTGTGGCCCTCCTCTGGACCTGCTTCAACAGCTCTATGTCCTCCTTGTGTTGGAGGCCCAGAACTAGATGCAGTACTCCAGGTGGGGTCTCACAAGAGCAGAATTGAGGGGCAGAATCACCTCCCTTGACCTTCTAGTCACACTTGTCTTATTGCGACTCAAGATAAGGTTGGCCTTCAGGGCTACAAGTGCACATTGCCTGCTCATGTTGAATCTTTCATCAACAGAAAATGATCAAATGATCAAGCACTGCTGTAAGCATAGAGTTCTGCCATACTGTGGATTAGATAATGAGTCATCACTTGCTGCATAAAGGTGGTGCATTTTTAGTCTACAGAGATTTTGCACCAAATCTAAATCTAGCCTGATTTCTTTGTTTTCATATGGTAAGTGATATATTTTCTTTGTTTGCTATCTCAGAGCTCTCTGGGGAAAAAAAAAAAAAAAGACGAAAATGATATGTTCATGCCCTTTATTTCTCTGTCAAGCTGTTTCATCATCTTGCATTTTATGTTCCAGGCTGTGTGTGAACAGTTGTTGAATGCTTAATAGTACTTCAATTTGCCAAGCTAATCTAGTAGTACTTAAAATTCAACTTCACATGAAATCTTTGGCAGCAAAAGGACTATGCTTGGTAGAACACATGATAGCTGATGAATACTTTGAATGCTAGACTGTAGTCAGAGAGCTGTAACTGCAGAGGAATTAAATCACAGATTTCATCATCATGCTATTTTACGAGAGAGAAATTAATCATAGAATATATGTTTATATATATATATATAGATAGATAGATCACACTGACAAGATCTGAGTGCTCTTGCTAGCCAGACTACTTAACAGTGAAAAGTGTAGAGGTTATGACTTGAATATAAAGTGATATATAGAAGTAGCAGTTTGTCTTAACACTGTTGACTTGCTGAGAGGTTCTGGTTGCTGGCAGTGTAGAGTCTTTGTTAGGTTTCAGACTAGTAAGTGTTGGTTGAAATCTTTTCCACAGCCTGGATATCATGTAAGACTTCTATAGCTTAGAGGCTAAGAGTATGTATCTTACTGCTTCAACATGTTTTCTCTTGCGAGGAAAAAAGCTTGTATTGTGTGGCCAGATTGCATATAGTATATTGTAAAGAGCAAAACATTTGCAACAGTCCTCCCTAGCCTGGTGGCATCTCCACTTTATACAGTGAACAGTGCTCTCTGGTGTTCCTTGGCGCAGATGAGATAGCTTGTGTCACTCTTAATTTAATTACAAAATACATGTCCAATTAACATCTTCACCCCTGGCCCTACAGGTTGTTTGGTGTAATCTGAAAATGCAACGTTACTCTGATTCCACAAACTCTCAGGCAGCAGGTGATGCTTTTTCAAATGCCATTCAATATTTGCAGGCATTCCTTTAAGGCTCATAACTTGAGCTATTGATGTTGTTATTCTTCTTGAGTCTTTATTCTGGTTTTCTCATTTTGCCAAACTTTAGTCATGGAGCAGTTTCCAGACATGGCCAGGCAGGATAAACAGAGCCATCTGTCACACCTCACCTGTGTATTTATTGCAGGGAATTGAGCCAGAAGCAGTATGGCTCTTGCTTTTGAAAAGTGTCAGATCCAAACCAAAGTTAAGGGAGATTTGGCAAAGGAAGCTGAAGTAGAGAAGAAGTCAGAGATTATCTTTAAGATGACTCCCTCGAGACCATTGTGAATCTTGTGCCGAAGTCTGGGTCTTGAGCCATTGTTAGACCTGTCGTTCTTCCAAGGTGTCTGACCTGAGGGATGTGCTTTGGGTGGGCTGAACTAATTTGGGATCTGCAAAGCTCTGTGACTGTGCCACTCTCGGAGCTTGGAGAGCTGATGGAGCTTCCCAGCAGACAGCATGGTGGGTCTGCAGGGCCTGTTAAAAGACTTTGCCATGCACGTTAGAGCTAAAACAAGAAGGAACTCCATTTTCCAGAAGATTTTTATCCTGACTGTAGTAGGCAAGAAATAGCTGAGGAACCTCAGAGCTGTTAACAGCTTCACATGTTGGTCAGGTTACACACTAGAAAGAATGGGGCACAAAATCCCTTCAGCTTCTTCTCTGAATAGTGAATGCTTGGATAAGTTTGGGAATTCTTCTGAGAGTTTTTAAAGCTTGGGATTTCCTGATCTGATCTATGAATTAAGTTTTTTCAGATGGAATTTTTATGGCTCCCACTGGGAGTGGATTAGTAAGGAACCAAATTGGGTGCAAAATTATTTCCCTAATTAAAAGTTTGAATCCTACTCTCTTACCAATGCAGACCAGGTACACCAATACATTTTATGTGAGATGCCAGCGTGTAACCCTCCTCACATTTATCAAATTGCAATCAAAATGCAGCACATTGGGCTTGGGAGAAGCAGGGTGCCTGCCTTTGCTTTGTGACAGCTTTACTGACATAACCCAACAGGCAGCACATTGCTGCTCTTAGCAGAATGGCAGTGCTGCTTGGCTGTTTTGTTCGACAATGTCTCTGCTTTACATACAAATGTAATTCCAATGGCTTAGAGTGTACTCTGTTGGTATAGTGGCACGGAGAGGGGCAGCTCATTAGCTTTGAATTCATTTACTTCTAGTTTTTCTCTAGATTTTTTTTTTTTTTTTTATGCAAGAGCTGCCTTGCACAAATGGGATTTGAGTTCTTTCTAGAATGAGAACTGTGTTAAATTTAAGAATTTGTAGGTGTGCAAGTAGATCTTTTAATTGTTGTGCAATTGTGTGAGAAGCAAACACATCAGTGCCTGCAATTAAAGACTCAGTAAGCTGTTGAAAACATTTTTATATAATTTCAGGTGCATTCCCAATTCACATATCTGCCTACTATAGCATATTCTTATGACTCTGGAGTGTACAGGGAAACCTGACATTAGCATGCTTGGGTAAGTTAAATATTTTAGTCCCATAGGCAGCAGCAAGCATGCATATTTTATGTTTAGTACAAATTAGCCATGCAGGATATCAGATGAGTGCCTGAGGGGAGGTGCAGCGTGTTGAAATTAAGAGTGCAAATGAAATCTGTTTAGTGTTAAAACAGTCAAATCCTGAGTTAGCTTCTGCTGCTATCAGCCAGTCCAGCTCCATTAAGTTCAGTGGAGCCGTGTCTGTCATCTGCTGGGGAAAAAGTCTTCTCTAAACATCATAGCCTAGTTCTGTTAATTGAAAAATGCTTTTGTACAATTTCTGAAATGCGTTTTCTTTTCTCACAATTTATAAGTTAGCTAATGAGCCCTGTCTGAAAACAGCTCTGCTGAGGCACTGTCTTGCATCATGCTGGGCGTACGGAGAAGAGGGCCATGTCTGTGTGAAGGATTTGGTGAGATGTTGACCATCTACACTGCCAGTGGGCATGGGAATTGCACACCCTTAGCAAAGGGTTGACCTGCCCTTAGAGCAGTCTATTAACTTCCTTGTGTTTGATTGGCTACAATTTGCAACTTTGGTCTCAGGCTGGCATTTCCAAAAAAAAAATACCAGATTACTTTGAAGTTGGAGACATACTCCTTGTCAGTAGGACTCAAGGTCCTAAATAAATCTGACTTTTAGTAATTGTTTCCTAAAGCCCTGACTCCTGAAGATATGTTGAAAAAATATGAAAGTGATAGGTACCTTCAAAATGTCACGTTTTAATTAGCTGACCCTGATAAGAGAATGTCAAACGGGAGCATTCTTTCTGTCTGTCAGTTTTAATTATTGCATTGCAGGAGGAAACATGACTCAAACTCATTTGCCCTGTTTGTATTTGATGATCTCTCAAAACAGAGACAATCAAGCTTCCTTGAGGGGGCAGAAGGTTACCCCATAACAATATGAGTCTAACCCTCTCTAATTAGAATAGGAGGGATTTTGCTTGTTTGTTCTCTTGTGATTTGAGTTAGCTTTGGGAAAGAATTGAAGAGCAATTGTGTTAGAAATTAGGGCTGAGGAGAAGTATTTGTCAAGTAAAAATAAACGCCTCGTGTGTGTACAATTACAGACACCACAGTTGCAGTATTTATACTGTAACTCATATCATTTCAGAGTAAAGTGAGAAGTGCTAATTGTCTTCACTGATCATATTTAATACTTCTAAATTCTAGCTGGACTGTTTTGGTATTCCTGTGTATGCATTATCCAGTTAAGCTCAAGGCCTTGTTTGATTTGGCAACTAATACTTAGTATTGCATTTTTACCTCCCCTACTGAATGGCTGCTTAAAATCAAGAGAGACTTTTGTGTGCCAGAACAGAAACTTTGACTGGGGTCCACTAATCGTTCATGTTGATCACTGCATGCTCCAATACCCACTAAGAAATAGTGAACAGCAGTACCTCCTTAATTGTTTACTTAACGTTTCTGTAGTTGTATGTAATAACTACTCTTTTTTAAGGCAGGTAATAAATTAATTATATCTATACCATCTCTTTTCCACTCTGAGTTATGTTTATTCTTGAAGTACGCAATAGAAAAAAATATGAATAGAGCAGAAATATCTTCCAAAAGAACTCAGTACAGGAATATAAGGTTTTGAATATGATAGTACACAACATACTACAAGAAACTCAACAGAAAATGAAGTTATTTCATGTGCCAATGAAATTAACTGAGGAATTTTTTTCTTAACAGTCTGATCTGAGTGCTTTACTTTGTACAGGAGCACCTGTGTGGCCCAGTGACGGATGGGGATGAGAGTGGTATTTGAAATATGAGAAGAATACCCGTTGGCAGATGGGGAAATTGTGTGATATTTGAAGTATTATAATAATAATGAAATTAAATTAACCTTTTCAGCTTCATATTTGCAGGTAATTAATATTGCACACATAATCAGTTGCCACATCTCTGATAAAGGGTGGGAACTCTAATAGTGGGAACTAAGAAAGTCTAATTTGGTTTCTTGCAGTTTGTGTTCTATGATAGGATAGGAGGAACATCTGGTACACCCTGAAATTTTGTTTGTGAATAGTGTATTGAATTTGATTGGTGTCAGAAAGAGCATTCTTCTAATCTAAAGTGACATTTTGGTATGCCAAATAGCAGCTTGAGCTTCAGTTTTGGTATCTCTCGGGTCTTCAAGCAAAATATATACAATTGTTCTTAGCTAATATATATGTGTGTGTGTGAATTTCTTGTGTTATTTATGCAACTGGTTGGGTGTTTTTTTAGTACCCATACGTCATTCCCTTTTCTGGATCAAAGTGTCAGTGTAAACATACATATTCAGTCCAAAGTGTGTGTGAATAACTGTGGAAGAGTAGTTATTTATTACTGAAACTACCCATTGGAGGAAGGATGGATTTTTTCTAAAAAACAATTGCCAAATTTAATGATCTTTACAGATTTATTGCTGTGATCCTCGTGCAAAGTTATGGCAATATGAACTAAGTAGGAAGTATAGTTCTGTAGGGAATCTGAATTCCGTCGTCTTTAGAAAGTAAAGAAGATTTAAAATGCGGGAATTGTTTTGTGCTTTATTGATTTCACTGCTTATATGCAATTTTAATTATGTAAGAAATACTTCTGTTGTTGTAACTGGTTTTGCACCTTAGGCAATTTAATTGGATAGCAATCATCTTCAGACCATTTACAAATATCCTATAAATAACACTGATAATTCTCAAGGTGAGAACAGACTCATGTTTAGTAAGAGTGGGGCCCTGCTTCCTGCCTGCTGTGGGATAAATGATTCCCCAAGCTCCTGAATTTCATTCTGTCTTTATCCATAGATATACACATTTGCAAAAGTGTATATGTCTGCTTATTTGAGGATGTGCTTTGCTTCGCTATATTCAGGTGTTCTTGAGGACACAGGTCTATGCTTGATAACTCTGTTTTTAGTATCGGATGTTTCAAATGGTGCTGTCTCTTGTTTCTGAGGAAATTATATTCTTTCTGATGCTTCTAGTAGGAAACCTACTGTCAGACAACTCACTCATAAGGATTTGTTCGTTCTCTAATGTCCACAATCAGATAAAGCCCTTACTGATAATGAACTCCATATTCCTCCCTGCCCAGCCCAACATCAGCCCTCTCCCAAAACTGGAATGAGCCTATCATAAATCTCTAAACACAATACCAAAATTAATAACAAACTGCTCCTCACCTCCCCCTGCCCTCCCCCCACCCCCCCTCCAAAAAAAAGTTTAAAAAAATAAATGTTTTTAAAAATAAAGCCACTTTTATAATCCACATCTGCTCATTATCAGTAGCAAACATGAACTTTGTATCTTATGAGAAAACAGTTTTGATTCATGTGACCATTTCATTTTCCCTTGTCAGAACCCTAGGCAGCAAGAAGTAGTACGTAGCAATAGCAATTTTAATTTTAAGCCTTCATTCAGAATCCTTCATTTGATGGAAGCAGGTTCTGATTTTCTTAGATTAGCTGGGAGAATATCGAACCTTAAGTGGCTGGCTGAGGAGGTAGGAAAATAAAGCACATCAGCTCTCTGTGGCTGCCTAACAATAGAAAGACAGAAATATGTGCTGCTGTATAAAATAAACAGCTCTTTGTCAACAAAGCCCTGGTGATCAGAAAGCCTTGCTGCCTTTGGAGAGCAGGATTCAGGTGAGCAGCCCCAGGTTGAAGCATGTGGCATTGGAAGATACTTATGATGCCATAAAGAAAAGGAACAAGCCTGAAAATAATGAGTACAAAAGCTCCTGTACAAAAACCTCAGTAATATAAAAGCAAGATTGTGAATGAATCCTTCTGAGGAAAATAAAACTGATTTCAGTGTTGCATTTGAGAACATGACCTAGTCAGGATATACTGATATTATTCCACAGCCATTTTATTCTCCTCTCTAGTTCTCCTTCAGTTATACTATTCTCTGACTTCTTAGACTGCTGTCTATAAAGGATGCTTTTAATTGTCATTTTATTACAAGTATTTTTATTGTGGACTACTGGTCCTTATCTTTCTTCTTGTTGGTTTGAGGAACTGGAAGATGAAGTGCCTTGTTTGATGAGAAGTTCTACACAGAGTGCTTTTGTGTCACAGCTGGGAGTCAGGATGTGGGTTTGTTTTCCGAGCAATACAGAAGTGTTGTTTTTTCTCTTTGAGGGCTATTGCAGGCTATGGAGAAGCAAAAAGGCAACAACCGGCACAAAGAAAGGAAAAGGAAGAGAGAGGCTGCAGTAAAGGCAGTGTTATAGAACGATGCAAGAATAATCTGAGAACAGTGTAGCTTTAAAGTAAGAATAAGGCTGACGAGAAAGAAATTGGTTATGATCTTGAAACTCAGAACGCCTTAAGAAATGTTGCTTTAATTTGTTCAGGTGTGTGTATAGATATACACATATACACACAACAGTAACAAAACTGAACTAGCCCTTGGTTCAATGTGGCATTTAATCTAGTTCCTGGATGTCAGGGGAGCACAGAATGAAACCATTTTTTAGCTTCTAGAACCAAGACAGCACTGTTTTGTGCTATCAGCAAGAAAATCCAAGCAAAAACAACAACAACCTGATATAAATGACTACTCCCCTAAAGTCATTCTTTGGAGCTAAAAAAAAAAAAGAGAAAATAACTTTTTTTTCTTGTTGATAGCAATTAGTGCACTTGGTCCCTTTTCAGTCCGCTCCACTTGAGGAGGATGGAGGCTCCTTGGCACTTCCCAGGCTCGCTCTTGAAATTCAATTCAATAATAGAAATATTGTGCTAACTTCAATGGTAGGAAAGAAATGATGTAATTCTGAGACATTTTTAAAGACATCTCTTACTGAAAAATTATACTCAAATTAATGAGAAAAGTGAGATATGGAATACATTTTTTGAAAATAATTGCAAAATGCAAACTCGTTTAGACACATTTTTTGTTAATGTAGAGCTAAGAAATTGGAAAAGAGACAGATCAGATATTGTATTTCTGTCCAGCTTTGGGAGGTCATCTGTGAAGATGCTGGGCTGTCAAACTAAGGCATCCTTGCACTGTAACCACTGAACTGATATATCATAAAGTATATGAGGTATAATTGTAAAAACAAAATATTACGAAAAGCTTTGGACAAAACTCTGTTAAAAAGGACAGCAGTGTCCTTTCCTTTTACTTTTTCAAGCACTTTCTCCCATTCAAACAACAGCTATGATGATACAATAGGCATATGAATGTTAAAATCTGCCTATATTACGTCGTCTTTTTGTTCCTATATCCTTAAGTGCATATAAATTATAATACAAGCCAAAGTGTCATGATTTGATGCTGTATCTGGAGTGCACTTAGGACTATGCTTTTTTTTTTTTTTTTTTTTTTTTTTTGAGAGAGAGAGAGAGAGAGAGAGCTTTCTACTAATATTAGAAAGTGCTTCACTGTTCTTCAGAAACTGGGTGCCTGTTAAGTGTTTTCATGTTGAGTATTTATAAATATATAGTCAGGTTGGAAGTCCTAGTATTAGTTAAGAATGAGGTAAAATGTTATTCAAAATGGGGCAAAAACAGGTATGAAGTTGATATGGCCAGATTATTAATCATATAAGACTGTCAGAAATTGAACTTACTTTGAATTATATTGAGTTTAACTTTGTTTTCTAAAGCTTTATTGTATTGTAGGTTCACTAAGCCTAAAATACTATCCTGAGTTAACAACCCAGAGAATAATGCATATATGGCTTGCAAAGGATCATAAACTCCTCAGCTAATTTAGTAGGAGGATCTATCCTCCAACTTTATTAATGAAAAAATATTTTAAATAGACTCCAATAAAATGATGACAGGTTTTCTCCTGTTAATCCTTATGGCTATCATCACATTGCAACTATTAAAGTAATGTCATTTTAATGGTAATATATGTACACACATAGTAGTCAGATGCTTTATTGTACAAGCACAATTATACGTGCCTTTTGGTACAGAGGTCACAATTACTGAGGCAGCATTTACCAGCTGTTTTACTATAGCATTGTCTGAGAAACTGTATGTTTGCCTAGCAATCAAAGCTGGCTAAAATCCAAAAATAAAGGTATTTGTACATAAGGTGAAAACACCCACTGTTAGCACATACAACAGTGTTGTTGCAATGGCAGTCTTGCTAATAAGACAGTAACAGTATAGATGCCTGCTATTTTCTACAAGCCACTGGCTGCTAGTTTAGTGGCAGCACTTCTGTGGTGATTGAATGTGAACTTATTAAATCAAACAAGAATGACAGGAACTTAGAGAGATGTCTTACGGCCTGTAGATAACTGGCTTAGAGTGCAAGCTTGACTTCTTTATAGCTATGTTTAACACCTGTGATAATTGTACTCAACTGTAAGAATTGTACAGCGATGTAATCCTTGATCTACTGAGTTTTGGACTACCTGAAGAAATACTTGTTCCAGTGGCAAGAAAGGTATTTTAAAATTCATTTGCTCTTTCAGTTCAGACTCAGGACTGTATTACTGAACACAGCTGAATTATGGAATAGGAATACCTTAGGTTGGAAAGGGAACTCAGGAAGTTTCTAATGCAATCTCTAGACCAAAGGAACTTTAGCTGTAAGATCAAACCAAGTTGCTGAGAGCTTTTTGCAGTTAAGTCTTTAAAACACTCAAGGGTGGAGACCGCACGATCTCTGGGCAACTTCTGGCACCACTCTGAATGAAATACAGTTGAAATTTAAGCCCACTGACTCTCATCATCCTGCTATCCGGGGCTTGCAAAGATCTTGATTCCATGTTTTCTCAATATCCTCGTAGGTAGTAGCAGGCTACTGTTAGATCTCTTTCCAAAACCATCTCTTTTTCACGCTGAACAAGCCCAGCTCCCTTGGACTATTCTCAAATGGGAAGTTCTCCAACTCCCAGTTGTCTTGCTGGCACTCTGATGAACTTGGTCCAATTCATTCATGTCTGAGGTTTACTGGGGGGTCTGAAAATTGGGTGCTGTGTTCTAGCTGGAGTATAACAAGCACTGAGAGACCCTACTGCTGATGAGCTGGCTGTGCTGATGCTTGAATATGCTTCAGAATTTTCATATGCACTGTGGTGCTCTCTTGTATGTTTATATTACACATCAGATATACTGTATTTGTGTATAATAAATTCAGCAGCAAACTCATTTCGAACTTCCGAAATTCAAAGCAGAGATCCTAACCCTCTTCTATGAGTAAATCAGATGATTTCTGTGCCATGTTTTGTCTTAGTGCAGTACAGTAACTGGCATCACATTAAAGAAAACCCTACATCCAGGTTTCTGTTATTTTTGTAGGTTTTGCAGACTTCAGGTGTTTTTGGATGTGTAGTGCATTATCAAGGTGTCCTATTGACTAAGCTTCTTCCATCAGGCCAATAGTAGTAATGCAGTAGAGTGTGATTTTGCAAACCTGTTATCCAGACTTGCACATTTACAGATTTTTCTGAGTCTTTTTATTCCTCTCTCACCCTATATTCTCTTCATAATTAGGACTAAAACAGGCAATTTATTTCCAAAATGTCTGCCCCATCAGCTGTGCCTGTAGTTTCCCACCTCTTTGTTGCCAGTAAGATGCTAAAGGCCCTGAACTGTCAGCAGCTGCTCACAGACACTGAAGAGTGTGGAAATCGATCTTAATGATCTAGCATATTTGTGAAATTTTTATATAAGAGGCAAGAGAGACAGGACTCCTGAGTTGCTTTAGTGCCTGAAAAATTGTGCAGCTAGAGAAAAACAAAACAAAACAAAACAAAACAAAACAAAACAAAACAAAACAAAACAATGAAGTTGAGTTTTAACTGTTAACCGCTTCTGGTCACTCCATTGCCACAGGTTCATAAACACTTGTAACAGATGCTTTGCATGTATGATCAGTCATTTAATGCTGATTAACTTCTTGACTAATTATTTTGCTGTAGATAAATTTAGGACATGTGTGTCCTTGATGACTACTGCTTATAGAGTAAGTGACAACAAGTGCCTGGGGAGGCAGATAGGAAGTAAATCTGTTATCACAGCCATTGTCATAGGATGGCTGTACTGCATGTTTTCAGTGCAATGCAGAGACTCTCATGGAATCTCAATCATGATTTTTGTGGTGGCATGGAAAACAGATTTGTCCCCTTTCTAGTACTTAATCCAATATCTGTGTCAATTTGAGATACTTGTTGGCAAAAAAAATCACCATCAAGTGGTGGTTATTGGATTTGCATTAAGTTTGGTCTGCTTGTTTAGTCTACACACTTAGTAAAGTGTTGACAAATTTAATACGGATTCTGCTGCATTGCTTCCACTTGTGGATCAAGTGGATCAAAATTGGATCAAAAATTGGAAAAAAAAAAACTGAGGAAAATAACTAAGTATTTTCATGGAAATCTGGAAAGAACAATGCTTGAATATCAAGGTGGAAAATCCCTGGTCCAACATGATTTTCTCCCCGATTTAAATTTCTCTCAGTAAATTTGTCTTTTATTATAAGTCTCCAAGTATCTCAGCAAAGCAATTTATCTTCTTGGATATGGACTTCTGTCACAGTTGTGAATGCTTTGTTTAAAAGTTGAAAGGGGAAAACAAAAAAAAGAAATCAGGATTTAAGAGAAATTAACATACATTTGGAATTGTGCAGTGTCTTGGGGTTCTTTTCTGGAATCAGGCAAAGAGTTTGAAAAGTACTGAAAATATAATGAATTATCATCAGTTGTTATTCTTGATTACTACACGTGATTATTAATATTGATGATTACACATTTTTAATTTACATTTTAGACCCTTTTTCTGTGGAGTATTTAAGAGCTAAAAGTTTAAGGGCTTCTCTCCTGGTCTCGCTCAGAAAGTCAGAGAAAGTGGTAGTAGTACTGCACTGGGAGGAATTTATTAATAAATATTATGACATCTGTGATACCCGTGAGGCTAGCTTAACAGGTCTGAAAGCTGAAATTTTTGAGTAGGAGGAACATATGAGGAGACTGTGCACATTTTAGAATGATTAAGTTTGTAAACTGAAACTGAGTAAACTCCAAGATTTTCTGACTGGTTTGGAGTCATGCTTAAACATGTAAAGACACAGTTCAAAAAATGGATTTCCATTTATATGTTCCTCTGTATGTACTGATGAATGAAGTTTAATTTTAATTTCAATTTTGCAAATGAGTTGTAATCTATCAGTGAATTTACCAGTGAAAGCAGCTTAGCTTGAGCAAGCAGTCTATAGGAGATAACATTTTCAACAGTGTGGATTTATTTGGAGATGATTCCTGATTTTAAAATTGTAACTGCTTCTCTTGCAACCCTACTCATAAAAAAGTCAGTTAAGCAGAAAATCAGGCTCACTGCTTTACTAGTGTCTTCCATAAAACCTAAAATGATTTTAGCTATTGCTTCTGTTCATCTACTGTGTGCTCAGTTCCTGTGTCAGCATATATTTTTGATGTTCTTTTTTCAGAATAGGAACTGTCACACTTCAGTATCTGTGACAGAGGTACTGTCACTTGTTTGTGACACTTCATGATGCTGGATACCTAACTCCTTCACTTTCATCATGTGATTGAATTTGCTAAATATCTAAAACCTAAGTTTTGTCATAGTGATTTCCACAGACTTTTTACAATTTATTTTGAAATAGGCAATGATAGAACTCTTATAACTCTTCCCCTCTTCCTTTTTGGTATGTAAAATACTTTATTTGCAAAAATCACAGAGATGCCTGAAAAATCATCTGATGCCTTCTGCCAGTTCTTCTTTAATGATATACGACTTCATTGCAATCACCTGCACAGGATAGCTCTCCTCATCAGCAGAAGGTGTGTTGCTCCTTGAACCTTCAAGCACACTAAATATAAATAACATGAAGACTGTTGTAGTTAAGAAATCTTGTGATTTGAAAGTTTATCTGAGCTTAGGTAATAAAGGGAAAGTGTAATTAAAGCATCTGGCCAAGTCAGGACTCCCAGTGAAGAGGCTGATTGCTCTTTGTAAAGCAGGAGCAAGGAAGAAGCAGCAGGCCATTGTAAAGGAAGGTAGGAAAACAGAAGACTTCACTCCTTCTCATATTTTTTAATAGTAGTTTTCAACAGTTAATAACTTCTATTTTGCACAGACAAAAGGTGGTTAAGGGAAGATGCAAGGGTTATTTAGGGTACACATGATTAGTTCAATACTTAGGCACAGAAATATATGCATTACAGAGGGTGTTTAATATTAAAAGAACCAATACCTAGAAATAGTTTTTGTTAAGTATATGTAAAAACTGATTCATTGCAGCATAATTTCAGTTTTAAAGTCAGTTGATTTCAATGTATTTTGGGATTAGAGTAATGCAGGAGTGATTCAGTTCCATAATTATCTTGGGAAAAAACATATTACTCCGGTAGTTCTGGAGAAATAAGTTTTTCTATGTGAGTCATTACTGTTAGGGTAAAAAGAGCATACCTTTCTTCATACTTCTACATGAATTCTATTTTATGTATGCAGAAAAGTTTCTTTTTAGGTTTCTTTAGGCAAAGATTTCTTTCTCTGTAAATAGCAGATGTCTCAGACAAGTAACAGAGTTCTGACATGCTGCTATGTGACAGAAATCTAAAATATATATTTATATCTGATGATTGTGATAAAGTTTAAAACTTGTATATGTATTTTGAAATTAGCTTATTAAAAAATATTTGTCACCGCCTTTACCAACTGAATCTGTTGATCAGAGAGAATTAAGAATTAAGTTCTTAGAATTTCCTCAATGCCAAAGAAGACAGGGCAATACTGTGATGGATGTAAGTCAATGAAACATGTGACACCAGATGCTAGAGAGGAAGGACCTTTAGCAGCTATATTTTCATGAATAGCATCACAGCTTTAGTTCAGCATGTGTTGGAACTGGTTGAGTTTGAGGAATCTGAAGAGTTTAAGAACTTCTTGCCAGACTTTATGAAGGTGCATAAAACTCATGAATAGCTATGTTGCATGTAGCTCCTTTGTCAGCCCAAGAATACATACAAATAAATGTGATAGCGTAGGTCTCACAAATCTTAAAGGCCTGAAATATTTTCTTTTTTTGTTTGTTTGTTTACACTGTCTGAGGTAGATAAGGATTAACCAAAATGTAAAAGTAGAGAAGAAAATGTTGCAAATACATTGCTCAGAGAAATAATGAAACCCCAATGAGGTGTGACCTCTGCAGCTCTTGCCAGCTAAATATTCTTATTGAGCATCCATGCAGAAATGTAAAATCTTCCTCTATATTTACTGAAACCATAACTTAGTGAGAAAAGACATGTTTTGGAGGAAAGATTTGAATATTGAACATTTGAATGAGGAAAAATACATGACTTGACTAATTCTGACAAGAATATATTTGAAGTTAGTATAGATCTTTAAGGTACCATAGAATGTTGTTCTGTTTCCCACAGAATTTTAAGGATTTATCTCTGCTTGCCAGAAGTGCTCTAATGTGGTCAAAATTAGCATTTATGCTTGACATATTGCTGTCCAGATTTCGGCAGGTCAGGTTATGCCTGTATTGCCTTGTTCAGATGGAGAAAGAACACTTTTCTGGAGTTCCAAGATGGAAAGAAAGGAGTAAGAATTAATGCACCTGGTGTACCTGGAATGCCAGTAGGAGGAGCACTGGAGAGGTATGAGGTATAATGTCAAGGAGTCCAGGCAAAATATTTTCCTCTGACAACAGAGGCACGAGAAATTTAAAAAGTGAAAATAAATAAGGAGAAAAGGAACAGAAAAGGGAAGATGAAGTTTGAGAGCAGGGAGAGTGCCAGATTTTTGTCTAGAGAAGTCTTAATAACAGGCTTGTAAGGACAAATAAAATCCCTCTGAACCTTCATCTGATCTGAAGAAACTTTAGAGAAGGTTTTTTTTTTAAACACAGTTATGATAAGAGGTTATTAAGAATTCAACGTGTAGTCTCTTTCAATATAAAGATTTACTCATTCATCAAACCTGCAGAATCATAGGATTGCTTGATCCAGTTGTTGCTAAACCAGTAATTTTAATATTGGTTAATAACCTAAGAAGTAGTAAAAATCAACAAATAAATAAATAGATAATCTACCATTAATAAGATGGTGATAGATAGACCTTTGTTGGATTTTAATGCTTTGACATGCATGCTGTTTCTGTAAATGTTGCAGGCACATTCATGACTGATGCACAAAGAAATCTTATCATACTTGAAATAGTAGAAGTACAGACTGATTCTTTTTGATAGCAGTGGCAGACTGTGTGCAAGAAGGAAATACTGGTAGTTGAACCTTAGCTTCTATCATTTGGTCATCGATAGTCTTTCCTGCAGATTTCAGACAAGCTACAAAGGGAGAAAAAAAAAGCTTTCTTCTGGCTGTAGGAAAGGGAAAGCCTGCCTTTGGACATTAAGCCTTTTTTAGTTGAAGGATAAATCGGTAAGGTTCTAGAAGATTCAGAAGGTTACACTGTGGCTAAATTTCTGCTTTTGGACTTCCATAAATGCTGTGACACATTATGATATTTCATTGCATCTTGCCTGGTGATATCTCACAACCCATGTTGAACTTTCATATTTTGTACATGGGTAATGTCCTTTCATATGTTGTTAGGTACAGTTGCTGCCTACATTTCTAATACTGAATTTTTGAGTTTTATAGTTGAATTTCTTTTAGTTGCTTCCTCAAAAATTTTTATATGCTCTTTATTGTTGATAGATCACAGTTTACTGATGATTGCAGATGGTTCATGTATTGACCTGTGGCACTTAAAGGGAACAAAAAATGAAGGTGTATATTTATATTTTCTTCTAAGTACATAAGGCACTAAAAATAATACTTGAAAACCAAAATGAACCATGTATCCAAAAATTAGTAATCATTGTTGATAATTTGGAGTGTCAACTTTTGAAGGAGAATATATTCTGCTTTTGGATTATACTAGGTATATGTATTTCATAATCTTTTCACAGTTGGGAGAAACAGAGAACATTCTTTCAGACTAAAATGCTTTCAAACAAGTCATTTCAGATGAGAAGGTTTAAGTGTGTGATAAAAATGTAATTAATGGAGATAGTGGTAATGGTGTGGCTAGCATAGCTCATTTTAGCCTTTATTCTAGCTAGCATTTAAATAATATGCATAATATTGTGAATGCACTTGAACATTCCCTTCTGAGTCTGAATTTTTGCACGGTTTAAACAAAATTAATGATCTGTTCTGCCTCTAGAACCTGAATGGGAAATTGCATTAGGGGCTGCTTGTACAGCTGTCTTGACAGCACTGCAGACAGACTGTAATGGAACTAGTTTAAACAGTCATTTTCAGGGAAAGATCTAATGGTAAACGTGGAAATGCTCCTAATCTGTTAAACAGGATTCATGTGTTAGCTGCACACATTGTCCTTGGCTTAAACATATGATGATTTGTTTTAAGAACTGCCACGCTCTTTGTGCAGGAAACAAGTGATGAGGCAGAAGTATGGACATACTATAATTGCATCAAGTTGTCTGGATTCACAGTCAATTTACGTGCATAATATGCAGTATCTAAGGGCTCAGCAGAAGAGGTAGTAGGAAAAGATGGAGGTCTCTGTGCTCCTGTGCACAACTGTGGTGTGTTCATGGCCTTCAGTGCCATCCCGGTGTCCATGTCTTAGGAAGGGCAGAGCAGAGAGGGCACGGAGAGAGGCAGGTTGTGATGGGTGTTGGGGCTGTAACCACTGACACAGCACAATGCTGGCAGCTTCTGCTGGTGCTAGCAAATACATAGGAGAGCATGACATTTAAACACCTTCATACCAGTACTCAGCTGATAAGAGGGCAAGCACTGATGATGTGATGGGTTGAATTTTGTGTGGCTGGTAAAATTACACTTCATCCAAAATTTCTTAATGCCAGGACAACAAAATCATGAAGGCTCTTATGTGTGGACTTAGGCACCCTTAGCCTCTGCATAATTCATTTCCACTTTTTAAGTGTACATTTTGTGGATTTTAGGTTTTGGCTTTAGAAATATAAATTATGAATGTACCCTTTAAGGAGAAAAAAGAATTATTTGCTTTTCCATTACTTGTAAATCTTGTAACTTAAGGCCTCCCTTTCCTTCTATGCACCCTTGTCCCTGTCCCATCCACCCAGATTCAGGGCTTTATACTTGTTCTTATCTGCCCCTAAGGGCACTGTTATCACCTCAGGCAGTGCAGGCTGATTCGAGTCCCCTCTGCAATCTCTTGGCCTCCTTCTGTTCACTCCTGCCTGCCTGTATCAGTCCAAGCTCCCCAAAACCCCCACAGATGTGGACCATACCTCTCTCCATGCCTTGCAACACTAACATTACACTGAGACTGCTTTTCAAAAGATACCTCTAAAATGAAACAAACCATCGCAAATACCAGCAGAATTACCAGCTGAAAGTCTTGTTACTGTAGGAAATGAAATAACAAAGAAAACTTGTCAGTGCATCCATCACATAACAGCAGTAAATTGGTGTAATATATTCAGTAAGATGAAAGATTCATTATTATTTTATTTTAATTCTAATATGTTCTCATTTCCAGATTTCTCTTTTTGCTTGAATCTCAGGCCTAGTACTGATATATGGGACTTGATATGTCTTGAATTTATCTTAAAAAGATTGTTGCATTCCAAAGTAGAAGCAGGAAGGAAAGTATGGGAAGCAGAGTGGTTCCTGGTCATATAGTAGATGAGATATTTTAATGCTAACAGTTCAAATGACTGCACAAATAACACTGAAAATAACTATCTTTTAGGGGCCTCTCCTGGTGCTGAATTTCTGTTTCTATTTTGCTTTGTCATTACTTATTCAAGGTGCTGCTCTGCTTCTTTCTTTGACACATCTTGAAAGCAGTGTTCAAGGGGAGTGGACTGCTTTTTGCATTTGTTTTTTCTCTCTGGTATTTGTTCAGACCATCTTCAGGAAGAGAAGTCACTCAGTTGAAGAGCAGTATGTCACACATTTTTCTAACAAAAAACATTATTTTCTAATAAGTATAAATTCACATTTAGAAAATCTGTCTTCTACCTTAACTTACCTGTTGGTATATATCAATACGGCAGATTGTTTCAAGGACTTCTCACTCATCAGCTGCACATTAATTTGCAAAAATTGACGGTTGTTATAAATCTATTCATTTATTTTGCATTAACTCTTAGTCTTTTCTCTTTGCTTCCTCAGTCGTACATTGTTTATAGTTACGTGAATTGTGTTTAAGTATTAAACAAGACACTTGTTTAAATGCACTGGGGAAAGTGGCTGAAATATCATAGCCTAATCTTTTAAATAATGTGTAGAGTTCAATATCTGCATATCCATGCCTGTTACCAAATTTGTGTGCACAGACGAAAAACATACAGACATTTAATCTAATAGTTATGTGAACAGAGAACAATTTCCTTTTATATACTGTGAATACAAAAAGACTTAGCTGCAAAATAAATAAATAAATAAATTTCTCACTTATAGCCTAGGGTCCATTGTGCAAATCACAGATATTAGAAAATGCATCTCCCTCCAGATGCAGCTATTACATTTTTAATGTGATATAGATATTTGTAGGCTCTATTAAAGTAGAGGGCAGCTGGAGCCAATAAGAACGACAGAACTGCTGAAGCTGATTACAGGGGTTCTCTGTGAGAAATAAGAGAAATGGGGGGAGGGAATAAGGGAGAACTTCATTACACAGTTGAAAACATAGCTACCAGACTCATTTCACTGAATTAAGAGTGTGAGTCTTCAGGAAACTTGATTCAGTCATTTGATTGTTTTGGAGGGATCTAAGTACATCTCAAGTGCTTTACAGCTTTGGAACCTGATACAAAGGATGGTTCACACTATAATGTTTGGTAAATTGTTTATTTAAGAATTGATTTCAAGAGAGATTTGAATTATTCCTGTGTTTCGAAAATATATGGTTTTCTAAAGCATAGCACTTGTTGCCTATTGAATGACCAAACATTTTGAACTGAGTGCTAGCTTGACACTCAGAACTGTAAGATGATAGTGATGCTACCTAAACATTGATTTTTATATTGCATGTGCAGCCCAAGAAGCTTAAGGGTCTCTGAGAAACTGTTTTTAAATAAGTTTCCATGTAAAATTAACCATTTAAAAAAAAAGAAAATCAAGATGATGGAACTTCTAAAATAAAATACAATAAAGAAAATCAACTAACACACCATATAAAATGAGAATTATGCCTTTACTATGTCAGTCGCTATAAATTTTCTAGTAATCATCATGCAATTTTACTTTAATTGCTGTATAATTATGTTTCCATATATAGTTTCAGTATGAATCTCTTTTATATGTTTGGAGCATTAATTTTATTCATCAGGTGCTAAAACAGTGATTCAAACTGAAATCTATAAGAAATGATTGTAAGATGATTACATTATAATTATAGGGATAGTATTTGACATAATCAAATTATGGTACATATGCTTTCAGAGAGTGATATGTATTTCTTCTAAGTTTTACATGCAGCTGAGTTTTATATGCAACATACTCTGTATGTTATTTTCTTGTTAAGGAAAGTGACGAGAGATTTTTTTTAACAGTGGAAAGTGGAAGAATAATAGTCTTATAAACAGAGCAAATTCCACTAAAAATTTGATTTTAGGAGAATATTTGTTTGGTCTATATGCCATTGTACTTGACTTCTAACTCTTTTATTCTGACCATTATTGTTTCTCTGAAATCACTTTGAAGGTCTTGAGATTGACTCTCATTTCAGGAAACTAGGCTCTTACCTGACTGTAATAACCCAGAAAGATATTTTATTGTTTCATATTTTAGATCATATAGAAAAAATTAACAAGGAAGGTAAAGATAGATAAAGAATTGGTCTTTACAACATAAAGTAAGATATTTGACTAGATGCAGTTAGAGCTAAATGAAGTGGGACTTCTGTCCCTTCCTTTCCTGGGTAAATTATCATCAGTTCTCATGCTGTTATGCTTGATGGGGGTTCAAACCTTCATGAAGTCTGTCATGACCCTTCCCCCCCTTCCTGCTTCTAGGCTTCACAGGGATGCTGATGCAGCTGGTAGTTGGTGGAGCTCATTAATCTGCCTTAGCCTTTAGCCTTGACTGTTTTTGCCAGCATACCATATGAAAAGCCTTATTCCTCTCAGCAGGTTTGGGAGGTCTGACATCACCTAAACCACATAACCTCTTTTGGCCACAAACCTGCAAAGCTTCACACTTGACTGGGAGCTACAGAAGTGAGTGATAGAGCTTCGCTTCCAAGAGCTGGCAGTCAGACCAAGTAGCATTCCTAAAAAAAGCTCTGAAAGATTGGGGGTCAATGTGCAGTTCTATTATTGGACAAGCAGGTTAAATGGTGGGGAGGTCAGTATGCATGGCCAAATGTACTGCGCTTGAGCAAGAAAGTGATCATGTTTAAGTACCAGAATTAAAGAAAAACCTAAATTTTTATTGTTAGCATGGACCCGCTGCATGTGACACTGCAGAGTCCAGCACTGAGGCTGGGTTGATGGCTGAGGGTCAGCCTTCATCAAGGAATAGACAAGGAGAGCAGGAAATATAAGCCTCCATCTTATACTATATATGTATACTACTTGTTATCAGGACTCTGACAGATTGATATTGCATCTCCCTTATTCAGTATTATGCAGATCCGTACTGAGAGGTGTTGTCATCTTCTAATTGGGGTAACTTGAAGGGCCCATGATCTAGGAAATTATACCTAGAAATTGCAATGAAGTGACGGTAAGTAAGAATGTGTCAATCCCTTGAGAGGCTGCTAATACATATCTGTCTTTTGTGAATTACTTAGATAAAATTCTGTAGGCAACGCATATTAACTTTATGTGAAAGAGTAAATATTGCTGATCATTCTGGATAAAAGTCAGGAATATTATTTCCGTGTGTGTGTGTGTGTATATATATATATATATATGTTGTCATATTGTCTCCTAGCTGTGTTCCAGTTTAAAAAAAAAAACAAAAACAAAAACAAAAAAAAAAACAAAAAAAACCCCACAAAACTGTCCTTAAAGCCCAAGTATCTGCATGGTTTTACTGGCTTTTATCATTTCTTTTTTGGGTTTAAATCGCAGATGGCTGTGTTGCTGCTTGAATTTATAACAGGTGTTTTGTTTTAAATAATAAATGCTGCAGGAGCCATATGTACCCTCATAACCTTGTCCTTCAAAATTAGAAGTGAATTAGTAATCCAAGGGAGGAGTTGATAGGTTTAATGAAGTGCTTTGGTGGCAAATAATCTATTTAGAAGGTGTTTATAATTTAAAAGCCCTGTGTCAGAGGTTTTGATATTGCACATCAGCAGGAATAAAACTATTGGGTGTAACAGAACTGTCAAAGAAAATGTTTCTTCAAAACAACAAAAACCAAAACCCAAACAAACCCAACAAAAAAGCAGAAAAATACACACTTTTATTATCTGAAGTGCTCTTACTAAATGTGATACTGCAGGTATCAGTGGGTGGTAAGGGTAAAATATGAATTTGCTACAATACTAACATATTCACTGAGAAGCCATGTACAAAGCCAACAGCTTGCTCTTGTGGCTATCTACAAGCAAGTATACTGAGAGGAATGAGAGTGATTAGAAAGCTGTGTGGGCTATTTGTATGCAAGAAAGGCCTTTCTCATCTATGATGCTGCTGTTGAGGAAAAGCTTATTGATTAGTGGGCTTGTTCATGCTCTGAAATGAGTGCTTCCACAGGTGAGAATCAGGTGAGGGAAGTCCTGTGCCTCCAGAGAGGGAGTTCAGAGGAGATGCTCTGAAAGTGATATGGGGATCACAGTATACTTCAAGCTTGGCTATGCACTTTACATAATTTAAATTTACTTGTGAGGCTTTGTTGTACTCTTTAGTCTCCACAGGTAGCACATTATACAAACATCTCAGTTATGCCCATGAATTTCACAGGAGAGTGGAGAGGTTGAATACCTCCTGAAAGCACAGCTGAAAATTATTTCTGATTGTCTTATGCAAGGTTTTGTCAAGTGCCCTGAAAACTGGGATATCTAGTGGTAGAAATGTAGGAAAGATGTCTGGTTGAGTAACTTGCATATCATACTAAATATCTTTGTTATTGACCTCAAAGAGAAATGAAATGGTAATCCCCAGAGAGAGCTAAATAAGGAAAACTGGTGAAAGAGGGAGAGATGGACAAGTTTACATTTACACAGGTACTTAAAAGCTGAAGATAGGGACAAAAAAAATATTTTAAAAAAATTGAAGTTCAGGGAATTTAACTTGATATATCTGGAAAATGATTTAGCTTATTCAGTGGGAGGGAAAAATCAGCAAGACATCAAGGAATTAAATTGAACAGCAATTTTCATTTCATTATGCAGGTGAAAGTCTGGAAGAACTCCATTGAGTCCTAAGAGTAGAAAATTATACCTTTCTGACACATGAATGTGATTTCTATTGATACAGCTGCATCAAGCTCTTTCCTGTCTAAGAACAGGGACTGTTGTTGCAGAAGCACAGGTGGTCTGAAATCAGGGGATGTCTGTGCACTAGTTTGCAAGCTTAACCAAACCCCTTTCTAGCCAAGGCCTTAATTACATGCTTAGCTTTAAGCTGGCTGAAGTCCATGACCTTAAATTTAGCTTTTTGGATGAGAGTCTCCATGTGTGCTGTTGACTATGTAGGAAAAACACGGCATATTACCCTGATCTGATCTCCTAGCAGTATAATTTTCCTACCCACAGTCCTTGGGGAAAAATATAAATTCCCTCTCCGAACTGGATTAATCCCAAGGAAATTGCATAGATTAATTTTCCAGTCAGACTTCATCTCTGACCTTGGGCAAGTCACTTAGACCATCTGCATCACCAACCCCACCACATGCTTTTAAACTTATACCTCTTAACTTTTATGTGCTGTTTACTTCAGCTGGAAACTCAGCTCTCTCTTATGTGTTTGCATGGTGTCAGCACTTCAGACAGTGCCGTAATTTAAATAATAACATAAAACCAGAGGTGAGAAAGAAAAACAATACTTTGTATTATGGGATATCACTCAAACAGAAGAGCTTTTGTGCCATGCCTTTAGGAGTAAGGAATTTTGCAGTGTCCATTGCTGATGTGAAATTTTATTTATCGTAGTGTGTGCCACGAAGTATAAGCAGATCATAACACTGTATTCCACCCCTCTGAAACATCAGCAGAGAGTTTGTATGCATCACATAGCCTTGAGGGTCACAGGCAGTGTTCTGTCTTTAACCAAGAAGCTGGTTAGATATTACCGTCGTCATAGTATGTTTAAAAAGATATTTTATATATATGTGTGTGTGTATATACATATAAATGTACACAATACGGTGCATATCACAATTTTAGGGCTGCTCACTGTAATCATTTGTTTTTTGTTTTTTTTTATTTGTCAGGAGTGAAGAAAACAGTTCAATGCTCCCTGTAAACCTCAGGTTGACAGAAGCAAAATAACTAACTGCATTCTCTGTTACTGTCTCTGAATTATGATCTAAAATGCTGGAGTGTCTTTTCACTAATTCCATCAGTTCTCTTTCCCCGTCTTGGTGATGGGGAAGCTGTAAGTGCAGTGCACACACACTGATTAAAGCCTCAGAAGTCCATGAGTAGCAGTACTTCAGGGAATGGATGATAGGCTACGTAGTGAGAGATGATTACCTGGACTTGGCCAACTCCAGCTGCTTCGTAAGGGGGGGGAGGAAGAAGGATTATATGGATGTGTCAATGGCATCTGACTGATAGTTTTCAAAATGTCCTTGGTAGGCTCCTGTGTTTCACAAGGTATAGATACAGTCCTGTAGTCTTCATATAACAAACCAGTATCTTGGTAGGAGCTGTATGAATGTGCCACCCATTGTTGGTGCCACTGGCCATTAATGCCACTATGTGACTGAGGCCTTTGACAGGCTGTTGGTGTCATAGCTTTGTCATTTCTTGCTGATTCAATGGGATTCAACTAGTCTGGGGGTTATCGGACCTTCTCATACTGATTTCTCAGCATGTTCATTTCTGTATTTGACTTGTGGTGTTATGTCTCTTTGTGGAGTGAGTTTCTGTGGTTAAACACACACAGTACAAGACTGCTGTTTTATTTGTTTTAAAATGTGCTATTCTTTCATTTCTTCCTTGTTGGTGCTTTAGTAATCATGGTTCAATATAAATCATCATTAATTCATGTACATCACTTTGCTTTTTGTATGGTTTGCCAGGCAGGTCATCTCAAAGCAAGCTTAGTTCACTGCCTTCTCATGCAAAATGTCTCCTTTGCCAGGAACTCCCTGCCTGGATAGGGGCATGCATCCTTTACTTTCCTGCTGAATTTGCTCCTTGAACATGTTCTGCCTAGAGCGTTTTTTCATTTAGCTATTTACAGACTGGAAGTTCAAGTTAATAGAATTACATTTAAAACAAAACAAAAATCTGGTGTGTTATCTCCAATTCATATTTATTAGTTTCCCAGGTGACCACATAATCATATTGTCTTTCTGCCTTATCCTTCTTCCTCCTTCGCTTTTCTTTTAACTTAGTTTATAAGTTCTTTTGTACAAGTAGATCCATCTTTACTGGCATTATGAAATCCATGTGCAATTCTATTCTCTATTACTACTCAAAATTTTCTGGGTATAGGAGTATTTGTTTGTGTATTTCCTAGATAGCCTTTATTGTTGCAACCTTGCATGACAGCTCTTAGTTATTTCATACAGCCTTGCTGACTAAGCAAGGAAATACTGTGTCCTTCATGTGTTTGTTGCTGCAAGACTTGGTGATGGCTGTTAGTATGGGTTGGGAGAGCCTACTTGAAAATTGGTGAAATCAACAGATTAGAAGTAGGTAGAAGGAGGACTCACTTCTGCAACTTTTTATTATCTGATATCTTTTCTCCATTTAGGTCTAAAACTGTTTGCAGATGATGCATAATGAACACGTGTCATTGTGGTGTTAAGTTGACCCTCACAATCTTGCTTTGCCAAAAAAATCATTAAGGCATTAAGCCTGCTTTTTTCCATCCCTGAAGTTTTGGTCTTGTTGTATTCTAGATCAGTCTAATCTATTTGATTGTGCTGTCATGCTCAAGATGTGGGCAGGATGACAACATCTAGCTATTGAGGTAACACACGCTTTAAACCCCACATTGACAGAGAAGTACTGATGGTGAGGAATCTCTCCATTTCCCAAAGTGAAGAGCATACTCCTCTATACTGCTTACTTAATCATGATTCTGAAAATATAAAACGCGCTGATCTCAGGCTGCTGGAGAGGAGTGCTACAAGGTGCTATTATAATGATGGTTTTCCATAATTTCACCAACAAAGCCTCAGTCAAAGAGACTATGCTTCTTCCTTCTCCATTGGCCATATAAGCTGTTTTCATGTTATCGATGACAAATGTACTTTTTGATGTATGTCTCTAAGGTACTATTGTTCTAGTTTGTTGGAGGTTTGGTTTCACATAGGAAGAAACTGCTACTAGAATTAATTCTAAGGATACAGACACGTTATTTCTAAGGATAGTTCATGCTCACTTGTACATTTGTCATGAACTTTCATGGACTATTTTTTTTGGTTACTGTTTGGTTTAACCCAGCAAGTTTCTGTATTGTCTGCACTGCAAGCACAGAAATCACAGCTTCAGGATAGAAGGTATGCTAATTCTTTTCACTGCTATAATGAAATCAGGACTTTTAAAATAGCAAAGCTGGTAACTATTTGGAAACAGTTTGGAAATAAGTCCATTGTGAGTCTTAACGGACAATATTCTGCATCCAGAGGTGCAGATGAATATTACTGAGAGAAACAGCATATCTTGACTGGATTTCTGGGTCAGGGAGTTGGTGGATGCATTTGCTATTAGCCCCGTTCTTCTGCCATTACTGCTAGCTCCTTTCTGAAGACTTGAGGACAGAGCTGTTCGTACACATACTATGAACAATCCCTTAAAAACTGAGAACTTTCAGAGTAAGTGAGACATTGTAATACTTAAACACGAGAAGAAAGATCTTAAAGGGAAATATTAAACTACATACCAGTGAAGTGTTGAACAGCATATCCAGTTTGCTCGTAGCAAATCTATCAATTAAAGAAGCAAACATCTTTAGAGATTCAGGATTTCCACTCCGCAAGTTGCAGTCCCAACAGAAGGTGTGGATGGATGGTTTCTAGTTCTGGTATCTTCACAATACTTTAGTTCCATTGAGATATCCAAGACAGGAAAAACTTTATAGGTCATCTATCTGTGGTCTGTCAGTGTGAAAAGGCACCTTAAGAGCAGCTCAAGTGTGTGCTTTTAAAAATATTTATTTGACAAGGATGTATAATCTCAACTATACTATACATCTTCTCAACTACAATGTAAGGAATACCTCTGAGACAGTAATTACCTTGCAATCCTCTGTGGTGAGATTCAGTGCAAATTAATAATTCACAGTTGCCAAACATAAGTGAACTCTTCATATTAATTTAGAACTTTTTGTAGATGGGCTTTCTTCTGGAAAGTATCACAAGGGAACAGATCAAGGGTAGCTTGAGCCTCAGAGAATTTCTGACTATGAAGAAAACAATTGAGTTAATTCTTTTTCTCTCTCTTTTTTTTTTTTTGAATGCATTATGAAACCTAATTTTCTGTTACTTGATTTTGAGCTTCTTGCCAGAGAGCTTTTTTTCCCCACTTGGGTTATTGCCAAAATATAGTATAAACAAATTAGCATGTTTTCAAATGCTCTAATCCTGTTGCTTTTGCCATACCGAGTAGCATAGAAAAGACAAACCAGAGGCATGAAATCTTCTTAATTTTAAAGCTCCAACTAATTTAGTCTCCTTGATATTTTTAGCCTAGAAGCAACTAGATTGCTGTTGAAACATTAAATTAGATGTTTAAATCTAACAATGTTATCTTTTTCATTCACTTTATGTTCTACTGGGAATGGAAGGTGTTTGGCAAAGTTAAGGCTGATTATATGCTTATTTATGGAAGGTATGTGTATACATGTGTACATAAAATATATACTTACTCTCCAGAGACTCCTTAGTGGGAAAGGAGTCATCGCTAGATCATTGCTAAATTATATATTTGCTTTGGAAAAATCTCTTTATTATCAACTATAATGCAGTATCATCTAGCTGAGTGCTTTGCATTTTCCAAATGAAGTATACAAGTATTATTTAGACTCTTATATCAGAAACTTCACAAATTACTGTGTGTATGTATTTTCCCATATCAAATGCTACTACTGGTGATATTTTATTTATCCTGCCCAATTGGGCAGGATAAACAAGAACAGAAATGAATGATGGGAATTACAGGGTGTAAATGCACCCAAGGACCTTATCCTGTTTCTGATCTTTTGGTCAAGGATAATTTTAATAGCACAGGCACACTGGTGTCTGGATGAGGAGCTACGAGATACGGTTTAGTGGCTTGTGGTAGCAAGGGTAATCAGAGGACAGTTGAACTAGATGATCTTGTAGGTCCTTTCCAACCTTGTGATTCTATGATTCTAATGATTCCAAATATTATTTTCATTTCTGAAGGAAAAATTAAGTTTGCTGTATGTGAAGTGACTTTCTACCTTCCCTACATCTGTCTGCCAACTAATGTTGGCATGTTTTAATCACTTCTGTATCTTCTGTATCTGCTGTATCCTCAGTGCAAAAGTAATCAATTGGGTATGTGTTCTGTTTGGCCTGCCACATGAATGTTTAACACAACCACATTTTTTAGTTGGCGTACAAAGCTTCGAAACACTTACAGTCAGTGCTGGGGAGAAACATGCAGTATACTGGGACTATTGCGGCTGCAGAGTAAGTGGAATAACGTACCAATGTGAGAAAGTACAAGTGAATATGAAGGTGAACCAGCAGCATCAGTCACAGTGGATGGTGTTTTTGCTATCCGAGTGAAAGTTAATGCCCAAACCCATGGGTAAGGTGCAACAGTTCATTCTGCTCATCTTGGAACAACCTGTTTGTTGCCATTAAAAGCTTAGTACCTTTTTGTTTCACAAGGGAGAGGAGCACTTCTCAGTGTGTGTGAGCTGACAATATGCACTAGTTTGCCTCAAGAGCTTGTAATCTGGAGGATTCTTCAACTGTCCCAGTTCCAGTTTCAGCTTCCCTGCTCAGACTGCTGCTTTTCTGCTGGGTCTGAAAGTAAGAAAAATCTCCCACAAACTTCTATTTGAAATGGAAACACAAGAAATTTTATCTCTATCCTGGATGTGCAGGATGGGACACAGCAAATGGAGCAAGATACAACATACATTCTTCTCCTGTGTATTTTATGTCATAAGGAGTGGCACTAAAAAGACTCTGGTGGTTTCACAGTCTCTCTGTTGTGAATAATAAAGGAACTGCAGCACTTCCAACCTCTGATCTTCCCCAGATTCTGTAGTTAACTGACATGGTACAGAAAAACCACTAGCTAGTAAAATGAGAGATTAATTTCAGGTCTAGCAAGTTATATGTCTTGAGGAATGGAGGCTCCCTTTAAAATATTTAACATATTTCTGGAATTCTTGGATGTTTCAGGACATTTTCAGGACAGAAGTTATGTTCCCTGATATTAAACAGGCTTCCTTGGTCTCTTGCTTCACTCCATGCTAACCTGTTTGAGAACTGTATATTCTTTAGTCCCAAACCTCATCAGGGCTGGTGTGGTGATTTAGCCTTGGCCAGCAGCAAAGGCTGTTCCCAGCAGCTTCCTCATGCCCCACTCAGTGGAATGGGGCAGAAAATAGGATGAGGGAACTCTTGGTTCAAGATAAAGACAGGAGATCACTTGCAAGTTACTGTTGCATGCAATAGAAGCTTGACTTGTCAAAAAATAATTTACAGCCAATTAAAATAAATTCAGCGGTGAAAATCCAGAAGTTAAACGCTGGAAGTAAAATGTACAATAAAACAACTAACTTCTTCCTCCCTTTCCCAGGCTTAATTTCACTCATTTACTTCAGACTCCTCTATATTTAATCTAATCTGTGAGTAGCACAGAAGGACTGGGCAATACAGGGATAGGGCTAACCTAACAGCTCCTCTCTGAAGCTCCTTTCTTCTCTCTTTTTTTTTTTTTTTTTCCACCCTGCTCTAGTATGGGCTTTTCACATGCTGCAGTCCTGTAGAATAAACCTGCTCCTGTGTGGGCTTCCCATGGGCTTCAGTTTCCTTCAGGAATCATACAACTTCTCCAACCTGGGTCCTCCATGGGCCGCAGGGCATCTCTGCTTTGGTTCCCAGAGCACCTCTCCTTCTCTGACCTTGGTGCTCTTTGATCTTTCTCACTTTTCCTTCCAGCATCCTCAATCTGTCTAACATTTACAAAGACACATTAGATATAAAATTATGCAGCTAAGCTGGCACTGAAGTTCCAAGAAGATTTGGGGTTAGGAACTGCACCTATGGCCTGGACAACTCCCCTGAATTTTACTGGAGGTAAATTCTACATGTGGGAATCACACCTATTCTGCAAAATAAGTGATAGAACTCCTTCCTGTAAACAATTCTTGCCAAATTACTGTCAGTTAGCTAAAGTTATAGAGACAAAACTATGAAGTATGCATCTCTGAATAGGCCTCTTATGGCCCTCAGTGTTTGTGAGGGGATGAGTGGAAATAGGGTGAGGCTAAGCAGTTGAATGTGGTATCAGGCCAAGGGGTTAAAATGAAATGCTAACCCCGAAAAAGAAAAGTTTTTTTTTGTTTTTTTTTTTCCTTAAAAAGAGTTAGAAACTGTCTAAAGGGAAGAAGGTAGGAAATTAAATCCTTTGAATGAAGGCACTCAAAAAGCATCTTATTAGCATCACAGAAGGGCCAGTATGCACACCTGAGAATACAAAAAGAAAGAAAATGGAGGAGGTGAAAGTCCCTGTAATGTGTTCAGGGGATAAGATACAATAGCTTGTTGAAGGTAAAATCTATCCTTTAGAAATAGACTTGAAGTCAAAACCATTCTAATAAAAGGAAAGGGAATTTGGCAGATAAGAGAAGGCAAATAGGAATTTGAAGTAGTACTCAGAGATACAAAGACAAGAAATAAGTGATTTAAGGTGATCAAAAGTACCCTGCCTATACAGAAAAATGATGGATCTGTTAGACCACTGGGGTACAAAGAGGGCAGCCAAAAATGTGGCATCTAGCAGAACTGTATATGAGTTTTTCTTTACAGGCTGAGGGTCTTGCCTCCTCATAGGCTGACTTCTAAGCTTTGCACTTCTTAGGAACACTAACTTGTAACACTCCATTATGGAGCATGAACTGTGAATTCTTTCTGGGTAGAAATTTTTTAATCCACATAAGCTTTATTTTGGGTGTATCAAATATTTTATATTACTTTGGGGATATATATTTAGGGACAGTACACAAAGATGAATGGATAACAATTCCATGGTTATCTAAGGGCACATATAGGATGATACGTTGGTGGAAGGTAGGATGAAATATTTTAACAGCATCCACCACCTCCTCACCTTCTCACCTTCAACCCATAGATCTTTTTTGTTGACTTCACTCTGTGTTGGAAATCCCTTTTTGAAGCTCTTCTAGTTTTTGGCCCACAATAAGAACTAGCTGCTTTATTTTTCTTTTTTCTCTCTGT
The DNA here is from genome assembly GCF_016699485.2 of Gallus gallus. NCBI lineage: Eukaryota > Metazoa > Chordata > Aves > Galliformes > Phasianidae > Gallus > Gallus gallus. The sequence continues at coordinate 5,958,152 of NC_052534.1, forward strand.
TTTCTTTTCTGCATTCTAAGCACTCTCTAAGTCACTTAAAATCTGTCACATTCATTCCCACTAAAGAAATCTCAGCATTCTACCATTTTTCTTGAGACTCTTGTGTACAGTGGTTTTAATGATACTATTACCATCAGAGCTAGACAGAATGACAATATTGATTCTATTGAAACCTATGATATTTTATCATGAATTTCGATGGAAAATTCACACCCTAAATGTGTGGAGGAAAAGAGTGAATTTTCTGCAGTTTGATGTTAGATAGTTCTGAAGCTACCTCAATTAAGTATGTGCCTCTTCAAGCTTTGTTCATAACTCTGTTTCATCAGTTTTGTTACTTGTGTTTGGTTACCCAAAATATATTTAGCATTTCTATCTCATAGCTTTGTTGTAGCCTTTGTAGTTTTCTCACACAGAATATGAAAGAAATATGAAAAGGTTTCTTGCAGGATAAGAAATAAGTAAAAGAGTTTTTCTACATCGCATCCAGAACAAAACTTTTGATATTCTGCTCAAGTACTCCAGCAGTGATATGAGTAGCCTACCAATTTATATTTCTTAGATTTTACTTAAAATAACTCTGTCATTTCTCTGTTCTTTGTGTTTATATGTGGTTTTTGATAATAATTTCAAATTTCTTAGCTGTCAGGAACAATAACATCTGATAATAGGACTTGGTTTTTATATAGCTGTCTAAATTGCTTTATTAATCTAGTTCACTTTTACTGATCAAGGAAGTGTTGCAGGTTTATCAGAGATGAATGATCTGTCTTACTTTATTACAGGTTCAGAAAAAAAATAGGCTGTTAACAAGTTCAAACGTATATTTTGTGCCCCTGTAAGCCTCTTCTGTAAGGAATTAAGTCATTTCAGTTTTTATCTTATTGCTGTTGACAGACTGAGTTATTATTTAAATTTTATCATCTAAATAGAATACTAGTAATGCTGCTCATTAAATTCCAAAAGACAGACATAAAAAACTGTCATATTGAAAGATTTTTTTTTTTGAACTTCCCCACTCCTTACATTTTAGCCCCCTCCAAGTTCTGACTACCTCATCAAAACCATTCTGAACAGTTCTGGTTAACCCGCATCTGACAACTTTCTAGATATAATTGCACAGTAAGAAAGGCTGATTGAACTAAAGCTAATTTCCATTTGGCTTTACCATCTAATTATTTAGCAGCTGAGCATCAAAAACCTTTTACCACAACATGCCTGCAGGGCCCTTAGTAGACAGTACATAGCTCAGTAGAGTTTAGCTACCTCAAAAGAAATGTTACAGCTCAAGTGATTTTGAAATATCTGAAAGCTGAGAGACTTTGCTGCTCATGAGAGAATAATGAAAATTGTCAATTAGAATACAAATATACTAATTAATGTATTGAAAAATTAAAACTCCAGTAAGCATATAACAAAGTTAAATAGCCAACTTGCTGATGAGCAAAATTAGGTCTATTCTGGATATTGCATTGATGCAAGCAAGAGAAACTGTCACAAATTAGAAAATACACAACACCATACTTGATGAAAAACAAGACTTTCGTAGGCTCGTGATCATCTTTTTCTAAGATGCTGATGGTGTATTACCTTCATTGCATGAAGTAGAGCTTTGAGGGTTTTTTTGGCAGAAACCAGTCTTTTAATGAGTATACATAATTCCCTTTGCTTGATTTAATGTTTTTCCCTTGGCATTCATCCTAAAATGCATAAGCAGAGGATGTGATCATATTAACTGTAGTGAAGTCCTGATGTCCACTAGACATTGTTTATTGAAGCCAGTACACATTCCTTTTAATTTATCTGGCACACAAGATTCCCAAATCTTCCTACAAGGTTTTCTTTGAAATACTGTTTGAATAGCAGTAACCAAAAGGTTCTTCTAGTCTTTCATGAAGAAACCTTAGTGGCAAGACTGCTCCACGCTTACAGGGTTCATTTCAGTTTGAAACTGTGCTATAGTACATTCTTGTTGATTTCTACCAGACGACTTGGGCGTGTGGATAAATAAAATGAGGTGTGGGAAGCTGTATTTTGACTCAAATTAAAGGCTAAATTAAACTCTCTAATGAATGCTTGGCATATCCAGAAACCTTTCTGATCAGATAGATGTTCATTGGTTTCAGTGATATAAGTGAGAGAGGATTGTGAAGGGCTGAGGAGAAATCTTGGGGATATTGGGATTTATCAGAAAAAAATATTTTTTAAAATGAGTGCAGTTTGTGTTTATTAGAGCATGAAGGCATAATAAATTTGATGTCACTGTAAGAGAAAAATATTGTAGGTGTAACTTGAGATGGATGCAGATTGTATTTTCTTGTAATTTGTGACAGGAATTTTTCTGTACGGTGTTTCAGACAAAATTTCTTAGAGTTAAGAAGAGTCACATTGCTTTATAAATTCAGTCAGACTATGAGGAAAATCACAAGTGATAGCAGCTGTTTTGTAAGCAGTGTTCCTTTATTCTGACATAATTAAAAATAACCCCACCTTTCTTCTCTCTTTGTGCATACACGTGTAGAGTGTGCCTCTATGTGTACATACTGATTGACAGAGATTTCTTTTAATGTGCTGAAAAAAAACCCAACAAAATACAAGAGACAATACCTTTCAGATGTTAATTTATATTTCTGTGATTTATTGTCTTTAAAACTTTTTCCTACTTTCTGCAGGAATTAATCATAATTTTGAGAATAAATTCCAGTTTGGGTAATTACATTCTTCCTACCTGAAACTCCTCCTGTAGCTTCATTTAGTTAAATATTCTGCACTATTTATCTTGAATTGCTGTATGGTTCATCTGTCTGCAAAAAATGAAAAAGAAATGGCCTAATTTTAGGGAAAGGGAGAGCTATAGGGGAATTATCATTCCCCTGACATTTTTTCTCTACTAAGGAAGAATAGCTGCGTTCTCTAATTGAAGATTAATAGACAAGAGTAACTTCACATTTAAACATATTTTTTCAAGTTTCTATTTCAGTATAATTTGATCTCTTTTCAAATAATTTTGAACCTGAAAATAAGGAAGGACTGGAGTACCTGAAATCCAAGGGAAGTTTTGTTTTACCAAAATAGGAGACAAAACATTACAAAATATTTCATATAATGAAAAAAAAAATCTTTAGCAGAAAGATTTTCATATGCTGTTTATATGTAAAATAGAAATGATATACATAGTGTCTATGTCAATAAAGTATCTTTGAGTTAGATCCATGAAGAACATTAAATATCTGTGTGCTTCATTTCCTAACACCTAGATGACTTCCATATTTTCTCCTGATTGGCATTCCTATAAAATCCTTCTGATGACCTAAATTCAAACACAGTGTTTTCCCTTCATTTTTCTTTACATGTTAGGAGGCTGTGTTGAAACACACACGGTGATGCTGCTGAGATTCATACTCCAAGGCAACTCAAGATAAATAGTCTGCTTATATAATGACAGGCTGAGTACTCAAAAAGAAGTTGAATAAATACAGAAGCCATGGCAGGTGTCAGAGAGGAAAGTAGTTTGGGAGATTTCTACAGGGACAACAAGGAACCAAAATAATTTAATCCTTCTGCCCCTCTCATATCAAGACTTCTGTTAGAGCAATGGTCCATGACTCTGTTATCTGTGAACTGGGAAGGAAACAGAGAATTCAACGTCTCTGTGAGAGACACAGAATACTCTTTGTTTTCTCTTACAGCAAAACCTACCAAAATCCCTGATTTAACTAGGGAAAATCATCAAGGTTTTCCTACCTCCAGTGATATCTCAGTTAACTTCTGTTCAGAAGTGAACAAAATAAGTCTTTCTTACCAGTTGAGTTGAGGATGGGGCTCATTCTCTCTAGGCTGAGCTTACTTTAACAAACTTCATCAATATTAAAAGTAGCAACTGTAAGTCCCTTTTGTTTTTCTAATCCACAATCCTGGTGTGAGCCTGATGTGAGAGAAAATAGGGTTTTTCCTTCATTGGAGATCTTTTTTCTGTATGTTAGCATAATTTTCCATGTTTCATATTTAAAAAAGAATTCAACAGAAACAACCAGATAGCAACAACGCCACAACCCTCTCAGGTTTCTTAACACATCTGGACAAGCCAGTGCTGGATGAGAGCAGATCCATGCCATTTTGTTGTATTTTCTATCTCTGGATTAGGAAATAAAGATGCTCTGAGGCCTTTACCTCCTTTCAAGGGAAAGGGAAAAGTGTAAAAATTGTATTTGAACACCAGGATGTGTTGTGTTTATGAGAGTGGCTAAATTTTTTCCTTTTTCAAAAAGATTTTTTTTATAATAACCCATCTCTTGTAACAGTTTCCTACCAATTTTCTGGTGTCAGGGAATCTATATTTCTGGGTCTTGTTGGCATTTGACAATATAAGGCATACTACTTAGGTTGCTCTGAAAGTAATGTCTCCTATTTATTTCCATGGAAACTGTAAGAGATACAAAGAGCACAGTAACACTTCGATAAAGCAACTTCTCAGCAACAAAACACCATTTCTCAGCACAGCCGCTACCATTAGCTCTGCATTTTTGCCAGCCACAAACAAGTGTCTGCATGCTGTGGTTGTAAAACTCTGCACCAGTTGAGGTGACCCACTGTTTCGTAGCTGCTATAATGGCATTGTTGCTAGGAAAATGTTGCTCAGAGTGTTTTTCATCAGCCTGAACAGATGAAAGTCAGAAGGTGCTAATTCTTGACTATGCTGTGGGTGTTGTAGGACAGTCCAGCCAAGATCGGCAATAGTCTGTGTAGTCTTCAAACTTGTCTTTCACATCTCCTTGCTGCTGCTGAAATGCACCACCCAGCACCTCTTTGTGCTCACATATTCAACAATCATTGATGAAGGTCAGTGGGTGTCATTTTTTTCTGCCTGGAGGAATTCAATTTCACACCTTTGCTACATATGCACTTCTATGTCAGATGCAATTGTGTCAGAATGCCCCCCTGCTGCCATCTGTCACATGGCAACAAAATCCAATGTACAGAAAGGTTTAGCCTCTACTGCTGTGCCACCAACATCTGTCTCTGATTTCATAGGCCAACATAATAAAATAGGAGGCATTACTTTTGGAGCAGTCCTCATAGAATTTTGGTTAGTGGTCAAATATTCTTTTATTCTCCAAGTAAGAGAAGCGTAAGTCTGAAGAGGTTTATTCTTGACGTTTCTGGATTAGCAACCGAGTAGCCAATAGGCATTTCTAACTCTTTGGATAAGTATTTTAAAATGCAGGGGGGATTGTTAATTGAGATTTAATTATTTAGGAAAGGACTTCCCCTAGGGAATTTCTTTTTATAGGTCTTAGTATGGAAACTCTCCTGGCTGTCAGCTGTGATTTGCATTTCTGCAGGTGTTGGCAAAGTCATGCACATCAACCTTGTGGTGGCATTTGTCTAAGTAAAGCAATCCACCACTGGAGAGCTGTGTCTAAAACTGAGATTTTTCTACAATATCCATTTGAATCCAACAAAAGAGCTGTGAATCCCTGCTTTTCTCCCATCAGAATGCAGTAATTCAGCTTGGATGGAGTCACTCATGTCCAGTATTTGCTGCTGTTTGGAGTATTTTGAAGTAGTCTCTTTGCTGCGGTTGGGAATAGAGTCCTTTTTCCAGCTTCTTAGATTGAAATAGGGAATACAGTGGGACTGTTTGGACTGATCTTTCTTTTTCTGTGTGATGGAGCTCTGTGTTTCAAAAGAGCTTAGGTCAAACATGTAATGGAGTATGTCATGGTTGTTTTACCACAGGGACCTTCTGTTGGACGTGCATAAAAAAACTACATATGGTACCTATGAAGATTCTTCTATGTGATTAGATCTTTAAGCTATAAGAACTAACATGAAAGTGAGAAAAAATAGCTGTTATAAGAAAGTATACCTGAAATGTAATCTTTGCTTCCTAATGGAACTTTAAGACCACAAACATAGCAAAAACTACTGGGGGTTACTTAAAATGAAGCTTTTATTTGAAATGTGCCTTTGACACTGCAGTGAAATGCTTTATAATGCAGATAGGCATTATTCTTAAAACCAGAAGGCTGAATGCTTCAATAGTGCAAATATGAAAGAACTTTCTTCCTTCAGAAAGCATTATTCCTTTATTTGATTTTTGAATGTTCAATACATTTTGCAGATTATGTATCCAGAAAACATTTTTCTCTGGATGCATGTTTAATTTTCAGTAATATCAGGAAATCTTTAAGGGGAGTCATTGTGTCTTCAAGAGTCTTTAGTAACTCAGGAACTAACCAGTTTTGTCTACTTTCCTTTCAGCATGAGCCTGTGTTTTAGCTGTTTGAGGAAGGCTGAAGTTCTATACGCTGCTATAGCTTCGAGGATTCTCATAATATAGAAAGGTTAGGTAGGCCATACACATCCACAAGACTTACTGGCTTGTAGATTTTTATATTAACTGTGTACTCCCTTCTCATGTGGTGGTTACTCACAAAAGTCTATCTTAAGAAATTAATACCAGTCATATGTTGTAGTATGCCTTAAACAGTACCCAATCCTTTAATCTGCTTAGTGACACTACAGTTAAATTCTGACTGGAAGCTCACACAAGAATAAGAGCAGCTATAACTTAAATGTGAACCTTTCCTCTTATGGAAATTAAGTTCTTATCGTCTCAGTGCCTTATTCAGAAAGCCCTATATCTGTAACACTATTCATCTTCCCAAAAGGGATTGTGTGCAACCCAGGAGATGAGTAATGGCTTTTCTTAATCAGCCTTTTGAAATGCTATTGTCTTGTCTGTCTTTGTTAGAACATCAGCGCAGTGGTGGGTGTTTTGTAGTATAATATGAAACAAGGTGCTTGCTGCTGAGAGCTTGTAATTTAAACAAAGTAGCAGCAATCAGAAAAAGGGCTGGCATACCCTTGCTCTTGAAATTCAAAGCTTGAATGCGTTCTGTACCGAGGGCAGGAATGTGGGGAAGAATGAACAAACACCAAGTGGCTGAGAGTCCCCTTGAGCATGCCAGGGTAATCTGCCAGGTCTCCTAGCAGACTATGTTGGCATTGATTTGCACATTCTAGGTTTATGTAGCTTGTTTTTGCCTGCTTAAATTTTGCTGTTACATTTTTTTTTTCTACAAGTGTGTCAGTATTATGTAAAAATTCTAACTGTGTATGTTTCTAGGTGCTAGATCCCCACTTTTGATTCTGCTCTACGTAAATGAATTTTTCAAAAATTGAAAAAATCCCAAAACAAAATGACAATTTATGCAGTGTAGTTTCAGCAAGTGGTTAAAAAAAATGTAACGTGCACTTCCCAGATTAGAATTTAGGCAGAGCAGAAGGGCAACTCAGCAGGTCATCAGCTCATGTCTTAGATGTTCACAGGCAAGTGTACCTACACAGTCCCTAACATACCTTTTCCTTAAAAACTTCCAATTAAGGAGCTGCCCGAACAGCCCTACCCAGTTAATGCCCATTTCACCAGTTCGATGATTAAAATGATCACAATCTTTAAATTCACTCCAAGTAATCCACACCCTTCCTTCCTTTCATACAAGACCTTCATGTTTGCTACCAACTCTCTCAGTCTTTTCTCACAACTTCTTGTTTGTTTTTTTTTTTTCCCCAATTCTCTCACTTAGATTTTGTCTAATTGGTCTGTTAGTTATTTTAAGCACCCCATGCAAAGCTGGCTACATACTGAGGCCTCACCTGAGTGAGGAAGAAATACATTGTGTGGTGTTTAACACTGCATTAATGTACCTAGAGTTGAGACTTGCTGTTTTGTCTGTACTGCTGTGTGGTTGGCCTCTAACCTCTATGTGGTAAAAAGAGTTTCTCTTTTTTTCCTCCTTTCTGGGTTTCTCTGCTGTATCACTACTTACATCCCATTTTGTATTTGGTTTTGATTTCTCTTCATCCTGTGTAACACTTGAAGTTTTCCTTTATTGAACTACATCATGTTGATTTAAAACTTCATTTCCAGTTTACCAGGCTCAATTTGGATTTTGATCTTGACCTGCTTGAACCCAACGCTCCTCATGTGCTGATTTTTTTTTTAAGTACGTCACCAAGTCACTAATGAGATATTGAATATAATTTGGTAGATGTAGAATGATGGGTAGCCAGAGATGAGTATGTATTCAGGCCCCAGAAATGGGCCACGATTTTCAAATTAACATTGGGAGCCATTATTTTACTATTTCCTTTTCTTTTACCTTTTTAAATATCAGGGAGTTGCACACACTGCAATTATTAGTAGTAATGCAAATTGCAATGCTTTGATTCTACTCAGTGTTTTGTATCCCAAATTACTCTAAAAGCCACTAAACACTTTTATTTCCATTTTATAGATACAGAGGGCAAGAAGCTAGTGCTGGCAATGCACCTTTCCCCGAGTAGCACTAGGAAATTCTCTGCTGGTCTGCCCTGCTTCTCCTACTGATTACCTTCCCTGTCGTTCCATTTACCGCACAGAAATGTTGGTGTGATAAAACGAACTAGCTACATTAAATAGGCATGCTGTCCACCTTGATTAATTTTGATGAAATGCCTGTGAGTTGATTAGTGATATTTATATTGCAAACAACAGAAAGAGAAAGGTTAAAAAGGAAAATCATGTAGAATTATCAGTTTTACATATAAGTCTTTAATTCTACCTGTCCACTCGCCAGCTGTAAATGGGTGATGTATTGCATCCCTGTGGATGCAAGCTGTGTGCCCAACTCTTCCCTGCTATTTATTACACATAGGTGAGAGCTCTGCGCTGCTGATTTCATGATTATTGATTCAAGATAAGTGAATATGTCACAGCATGTGGATTTATCTGTTGTCCTTCAGCTCCTCTACCCATTGTAACAGGAAATATATTACAGAATTGAGTTCTATGGTGAGTGCTGGGATTTTAGGCATGTGGCAGGGTAAGATCTACTTTCAAAGCAAGTGAAATTAAAGACTTTTTCTGTCTCTTCTCTGCCTAAGGCTGTTTTTGGAGTTCTGATGTTCTACTCTTCTATAAGAAAAAAAAAAAAAATTAGAGAAAAGAAGCAAGCACAGCCTATCTAATCTGTTTGTTTTTGAGTAAAGTTATCACACCTTTTACCTGAACAAAAGTACTTCAAACCTCAAAGTAAAATGCTTTTCAGGATTGAGTTAGCTGCTGCTTAGTCAGAGTGGATGTTGTTATTTGATCTTGTTTTCACAGACAAACATATATTACAATAGATACTATGATAACTCTTAAGCTCCACTGAGACAAAAGCAGACTTGGTATGAAAAAGAAAAAGAAAGTGGTCTGGTATGTCTTTCAACATTTCTCATCTCTTAGGCTATGAAGAGTAAAGATTTAACCCTGATCCTAAAACGAATCCCAGGTATTAAAATCTGTAGCAGTTCACATTCACTGATGCCAGGGAAATCTCCATAATCCCTCCCAAAAGGTTAGGGCAGTAGAGACCTGCTTAGAAATACAGTTAAGAGAAAGAAAAATGAGTTGCTATTCATGCAACCTCACTGCATTATCCCACAGTTGCTAAATTACAACTCTCATTTTTTGGCCACATTTTCTACGCAGAGCCCTCATTCTGGTGCCCTCAGCCAAAAATCCTGTGAAGGAACAACAGTCGGGCCTTTCACTCCATGGTGAAGCCAAGCAGAGTTGCTACGGAGCTCTGATCTGCAGTTTTAAGGTTGCACTTTTATTGTGGAGTGCCAAGAACGCTGTGGAAAACTGCAACAGGACAACTAAAACACTGACCCTCTCTTCTGTTTCATTGTGGTATGTTTATTGGAGGATTACTGCGAGTTTTTCCAGCCCTGCCTGAGGAGACTGCTGGCAGAGTTGACCTTAACAGAGACATGGACCTATTTTTCAAAGTGTTCTGTATGTGTGCAGCTGTCAGTAAGTTCAACAGGGATTTTCAGACTTTCATTGTATTTTGAACTGCGATATTAAGGTCAGCGACGACCTTTCTTATTGCTGTCTCTAATAAAAAGCAAGTGCTTGCTGTGGGGAGAGGGATGCAATATCCTTATTCCCATTGAGATGGGATCTTCATAATTATTACAGTCATTTACTATAGGGAATGGGGGGTGAGCAAAATGCTTAGTCTTCCTCACTTGGAAGATATTTTCTCCTTTAAAATATATTTCTCTTCTGGGAAATGATTTTGTGACAGTGATATTGTAGGGCTGTAAGCAGACAGAAATTCTTTCTGTTACTAGAAAATAGCTGCAGAATTATTTTAGCCTAGAACTTGTTAATTTGCTTTAGTTTAGTTGATTTGACCCTAAAGATGAACCGTCAAATCTTTCCTATCTGCCCTAAGAACAACCTGGGACACAACAGCCAATCTCCTTCTGATTTACACATTCTGGACAGAAGAAAAGACTTGGCAAGTCAAATGTTATCCCAAAGGGAGGCTGTCATTTCCCTTCTTCCATTCTACCTGAAAAACTGCAGGGGGAGATGGGACAGCTGAGGATGCTGCCACTGAGAAAGCATGTGCCCAAGGGAGATGGGGTTTTCTGTTTGCTCCCCTGTTTGTAGCAGTAAATAAGGTCCAACCAAATTGCAACTTTTTCCTCTCAACAGAAAACAAAGCTGTTTGCTTCCGTACTTCCTACTGCTTCTGTCTATGTTTACCAGAGAGGCTGGTGAGATCAGCACACCCAAGGACAGGTAGTGGCCTATCTCATTCTCTTGCTTTCACCCCTTTGCTTTCTGAGCAGGGAAATGCCTACCCTAAAATTTGAGTGCTTTGGATATCCATGTTGAATGAAAAGCAGCAGCATTTGCAGTACAGCCCTTGTGAATTCATAACTCTTGGTAATGTGTTGGCAGTAAATAGAGGGTTAAATAGTTGTGTGTTTTTCACATAAAGCCTGAAAACAGATAGAAAATAATAAACCCTCTGTAGAGCTTTAATTTACTAAGCCTTAAATAGGTTGACAGAATCTAGGTTAATACATTAATGGTACTGAAGGTGGCTGTATTAGGCTGTCCTGATGAATTAGGAGACAGACTGATGCCTTGCCTCAAAATATTCTGAAAAATTGACCACGTGCAAGATTTAACTGTCCTTCACACAATTGTCTCTTGCCCATTTTGTAGCAATATGTCTTGCTAGCCACAACTGCATTACAGGGGTCATTCAGGGAGTTCAGAGAGATGAACTGCTTTTAGACTTTTTCTCCAGCCCATTAGGCACAGGCTTTCTGTCTGCAGTGTCAAATGTGACTGTCTTTCTCTCTCTTTTTTTTTTTTTTTCCTGAAGATACACATTTATGTGGGTATTACAAAGGAAATTACAGCCCCTACTAATGTTTAAAACCTGTCTGATGGCATTACAAAACCATGACTGTTGGTCAGTACCTGTAATATGTCTTTTTCTTTGGAAAGGCTCCTCTTCAAGAGAACTCAGATGATAAAGGGAAGCTGATAGGGTTTTATTACCCTACTCCATCAGAAGTTTCCTTTCCTCTGTCCCTCTCTGTAGATGTAGACTTATTTTACTGTTACTGGTGAAGATTCAGGTTGGCACAAACAGGCTTTTATTCTAACCATGTACGCCTCCCTCTTTTGGCTCAACAAACCTCTTTTGTAGAGACTGTGCAATGGCACTAATGATTCTATCTGGGCTCTGTTTTAACTGCACTCTTTAATGTCTGAAGCTACTGAGGGAGTGTATCAGAACCTTACTGGTATAAAACAATTTACATTCTTTTTCTATGTTGCTTATTAATACTTGCATGATGATCAATTTCTAGGATGAAATAATCTTGCCTCTCTGTGTAGGTGTATCATCTGAAGTGCCAGAAATATTTACACATTTAAATCCTCCTGATTCAACAGGAGGATTAAAAGTTGGAATGAGTATATTTCCATATTATTTGAAATGAGAATGTTTTTGTATATAAGTTGCTCCGAAAGTAATGCCTCCAACTTATTTCCATGGAACCTACAACCGCTGCAAAGAGCACAGTAAAATTGTTCATTAGTAATATAATGAGTAAAACTATAAAACACTATTTTTCAACATAGTCACCACCATTAGCCATGCATTTTGGCCAGCAATGAACAAGAGTCTGCAAGTCAGGCTCGTAAAACTCTGGGCCAGATGTGTCCCACTGTTGCTGTCACCACTGTTGAAATGCACCACCCACTACCTCGTGTTCGCATCCACTGTTTGGTCTCCAAAAACATTCAGTAGATATTAATGAATGTCAGTGGGTGGCATTTTTGTACTGCATGGAAGTTGCTTCACGTGACATTCTGTCCAACTGCCCCTTTGCTGCCATCTGTCACACGGCAGCAAAATGTAACAGAACATTGGTTCAACCTCATCTGCAATGCCACCATCACCTGTCTTTGATGTTATGGGCAAATATGAAAAAGTAGGAAGCATTACTTTCAGAGCAGCATATAGAATGAGGAAATATGATGATGATCTTGGGCAACATGACTGCTGAATGGTAGAAGTTATTTGATGAGACAGTCCTCCAGGAAATCCCGTGAGCCCCCTCCTTTGCTTTTGATTCAGCCTGCTTTAAAACGTACAGAAGTCATCAATCTGCTGCATCTAAGAAATTTATAAGCTTGCTAGTAGGTGACCACTGATGGTTGAAGCAGAGCATATAGGGAAAATAAATAGCAAGAATAATCTTCTAGAATAAGCACATTTTTGGTGCTGTTTTATCTAACGCAGTTGTAATTTTTTTTTTTAGGCATGTGTCTGTGGCTGTTTTAACTTCTGTCACAGTTGTAAGAATCAGTACAGCACTGTGCCCTGTTGGATCTTGGGCTACCTGCTATTCTCAGTTAATTTTTTTTTTTTTTCTACTATAGCTACTGCCTATGCTTTCTTGACATCATAAATTATGTTCATGTGGATGCCTGGTGTGGCCACTAGGTAGCTTTTCCAAGTTACTCATCTGCAATCTAATTTTAATCCATGTCTCCTTAGTAAAAGAATTTTCAAAAATAATTAAATGCAGGAGCTAGTGAAAGTAACTAGAAGCCAAATTCCTTAAATTCCAGTACTGTTCATTCTCACTTTTGATAATTCCCTAAATAGGAGATTATTACATAAGAAAGAATGAGAATAAATCTCTTTAAAAAAACTAAGTAGTAGAAAAAATCTCTTTCTCAGAGGTTGTGTATAGTATGGGAGCTCTTTTCTTCTTTATTACCAGTTTGGAGTTTCTTCTTTGTGATTTTCTGGGGCAAAAGTGCCTTTTTTATTCAAGCAGTTCTCCTTGTTCTGATTGACACTGATTTGAGGCTCTCAGAAATATAAAGATTTGTAGGCTATCTAGCTCTTTTATTTCTTCTAGGGGTGATAATGTCCTCTGCCAAATTGCAGCATTCTCTGTCTTGTTGCTGTTCATTCACCAGGACTCATCGTATCTTTGTGCTACTGTGTTTCTCCCAAACCTCTGGGAGATGGGTCTGTCTGCAGCTGAAAGTCTCTAAGGAGAGAGATTCTACTGTAGCCCAGTACTTTAAACATGCTGCTTCAGTAATGTGCTTACCTACTGATGCTTGATGGGTTTTATTGGGGGTGGAATATATGGTCTCCCAGTGGCAGACATCAGGGTTTCTCTGATATGAGTGGGACTCAGGCTGCTATTGTCCTAAATTAGCCCAAGTGCCAATCAAAATCTAACACTGAGTTAATTTATGTTAGTGCACTTAGTTGAAAGGAAGCTTGTTTGTCAAAATGTGCCCTTCTGACTCATAATTCAACTTTTCAGTCCAGCTGTATATAAACACCAGTTGTACCCTTTCCCTTTTCTCTACTTCCAATTTCATTTGCAGTAACCCCCTATAGTGGATGACACTTCTGTAGCTCTTAAAACAGCCGTTTAATTTTGCTGTTTTATTTTAATAACAATGTCAATACAGTACCGAAAAAGTTTCGAATAAAAAGTAGTATTGAAATGAGACATATGAATGTTTCAATGTAAAAACAAGCCACTAGGGGATTTTTTACAGAACAAATTCACCAGTAGGATACTGATGTTGAGTTTATCCCCATTTTAATCCCCAATTAAAGAAACAAACAACAAAACACAAATATTCTTTTGAAAACTCTCTGACTAATGTCTGTTCAGCATCCGAAAACAGAAACATACGTTCCTTTTGTTCAGATTTTTGTACTGAAAGTTAGTTATTAAAAAGGAAGAGATCCAGTGGGATATATTGGGCTGTCTCACATCAGATAAGTTATCTTAAATCTGACCCTAATTTGCAGGTGCTTAGTACCTAGAATTGTGGCTCTGAGCTAAGCTCCTTCAGGTTATAATTTTCACTTCTTCTTCTGTCACTGCATACAATAAAATCTGCTCCTTTTTGTTAAATTTCCATGTCATTTTCATTCATTTCAGAAGGAAAATTTGATAAGGTTCTCCAGATTTTTGCATCTTTAAACTTCCTTTTGGTTTTAAAACATTGTTATTTAACTTCTTAAGACTTCTATGTATTAAACACTTGATATATAATCCAAAACTGAGATAGTGCAGAAATGTCATTGCAAATCCTCATTTAATTGCTCTTGAAAGTTGCTGTATTTTTGCTCCAGAATTGTCACAGGCATGTTGCTCCCAAATACCTATTTTTCTTCAGATAGGATTTTGTGTTATTGCAGTACATTCTAGAGTCATATATAGCTAGTTTTAATTTCAAAATGAATCTCATCCAAAGACAGTAGTCAGTAGAAGCTTTTCTGTTCCGCTTAATGTTGCGTCGATCTGGCTTTGTGTCTTTATCTTGTGAATGTTTTGGTGGAGAGTAGTGATGAGTGGTGTCCTTCAAGGGTCAATATTGGGACTAGTACTGTTTAACAGCTTTACTGGTGACATGGACCACCAACAAGTTTGTGGATGAACCCAGCTGAGTGGAGCAGTTAACACTTCAGAGGGAAGGGATGCCATCCAGAGGGTCCTTGACAAGTTTGAGAGGTTGGCCCATGCAAATCTCATGAAGTTCAACAAGGCCAAGTGTAAGATGCTGCGCCTGGGTCAGGGCAACCTCAAACATCCATACAGACTGGGCAATGAATGGACTGAGAGCAGCCAAGTGAAGAAGGGCTTAGAGGTACTGGTGTATGAAAAATTGTACATGCACCAGCGGTGCACACTTACAGCCCAGAATGCCACTTGTATCTCTTTGGTTTCAGTTGTGAAATCAAGCCTATATAGGATGCAGAGAGAGAAGAGTTTTCTGCTCCAAAACATCCTGAATTGGACATATGCATTTTCTGGGGATGCAAAAAATTAACCTAATATGCTTCAGTTTTAAAGATAACAAATATTACAAAAACCTTTGCAAGATAAAAATACCAAATAGAAATTAATATCCAGAAATGGTCACTTACTGTAAATAAAGACAATTTTTCCCCATGAAAATTCTAAAACAGAACTGTAGACATTTGTTAGTAAATTGAAGTTGGCCCATTACATTGAGCAACGATACTTCTAAATGTGTATCTGAAAATATGAAAGCATACTTTCAGTGAAGGGGATAGATCTGATGCTCAGATCTAGATGGAAACCCTTTGCTGATTTTGAGGGGTAAAGCTCTTAGGATTTGAAGACCCGTGCTATGTATATTAAGGAAATCAATATTTTGGTCTTGGTGTGTTAACATTGCAAAGTAAACTGTTTCCAGACTACAGCTGAAAGTACACATGCTGCTTGAAGTGCGCACTTAGAGAGCCCTTGTAATCCTACAGTCTTTCATTTTCTGTGAAAGAATCCACACAGAGAATCCTATTATTTGTAGTTAATGTAATATACTAATTGAGAGGAGAAAATAAATTATCTTTCCTCGGTCCTGCCCTAGCCTAACCATTCTCTTTCCTTGCTGTCAGGAGAAGCACATACTGCTTTTTGAGATTTGAGCTGGGATTGGTTCAATTTCAGAAGCCACCTTTGCAGGGCACTCTGCCTTTCTGCTAACTCTATATGGTAGTGTGATACTTGTCGAAGATGTATGGTTGTTCATGGACAATATGGAAAGAATACTTCAATCAGGATGAGATATAGTTCGCTGCAAGGGAATTTTCATAAACATATTGCTCCAGGCTATATGAGCGTTGTGTCTGTCTTCCCACGGCCCTGTCTCCTCCTCAGCTCTTAAAACAAACCGGCCAACAGCCTTACGTATCTGGACATGATCAAGGGAACAGATTTTGGGTAAAGAGAGAAAAGTTTCCATGGCAATATGTTCAGAGTGCAAGGACAGGGAGATGAGATTGTTATTGTTATTATTATTGTTACTGTCACATCATCTGTTATCAAGTCAGATTTAGTGTTTCATATAGTACTTGACAAAGTCAATTAAACTGATGGAAAACTTTATTCACATGGCCAAAGCTACTCAGAAAGTTGCTATTTAAAGTATCTCTTAATGAACACTTGCATCATAGACCCATTCCTGGTTGATTTTATTGTCTAGGAGCTTTGTCAGGAATTATTTGAAATGAAAAGTGTTTGATTGCTGCTGTCCTATGGAGGTGATGCCCCACCCTTCCTCATCAGAAAGTGGTAAAAGATACTGCATTTCCTATTTGCAGGGGCTCTCATGGTTTCACAAATAACTTAAAAACTTGGAACAAACCATCTTGAATTCATTACTCAGAGAATGGCAAGGTGCTGGCACTGCTGTCCAGAGAGCTGTGGGTGCCCCATCCCTGGAGATGTTCAATGCCAGGTTGGATGGGGCCCTGAGCACCTTGATTCAGTGGAAAGTGTCCCTCACCACAGCAGGGGATTGAAACTAGCTGATCTTAAAGGTCCTTCTAAGCTAGGCCATTCTGTGATCCTGTGAAAAAAAAAGAAATTCCATTGCAGGATCTAGCAACGGTCACATCAGAAACCTTCAGCACATTTCAGTACCAAAAGTGAGTCAGATCTTTTCTGCAATTCCGAGTGAAAAAAACTAGTCAAGGAATAAAGGTGAAACCAGTCTTTGATTAGTAGAAGTCTTTTCTTGACTTATATTTACATGAGGAAAATTGTTCAGGGAATAATCATTTATCCTAGTGCTTTTTCTGTGCTAGTCACTAGTATTGGATGCTTATGACAATAATATAAGAACTGACAAGTGCAGAGTCCTGTTCTTTCTCAGTTTACACTTTCAGTCTGAAGTGTGGGAACTTCAGGAAATTGTGTGCATTTTAATGGCCCTTGACACACTTTCAGTAATTTATTTAATTAGCATCTGAGCTTATATATTTCTTACATAAATCCATGCTTTCTAACATCTTGAGGTAATGAGTTCCACAATGCGGTTATGTCTTTTCTGAAAAAAATCCCACCTGCTTAAGTCAGCATTGGCATAAAAGCAACTGGGTGTGACAGTACTTAGTTTAGACATTAGAAAAGCAGTCAGATTGTAGGGGTAAAAAATCAAACTGATCCAAAGAAGGAACATGAGAAGTTCAGCAGAAAATGATAATAGGTGAAGAAACTTAATCACCCAGGTATTCTTATACAATAACTATTATTTTACAATAAGTCCCCCCTATTCTTTAACTTCTATAACATACTTTAATTTCTATAACATTCTTGACAGACTTGAAAGGTGGGTCTGGGTGAACCTAATGAGGTTCAACATGACAAAGTGCAGGGTTTTGCACTTGGGCCGGAGGAACCCCAGGCATCTATGCAGACTGGAAAGTGCAGTCCTTGAGAGCAGCTCTGCAGAGAAGGACCTGGGGGTCCTGATGGATGACAAACTTAACATGAGCCAGCAGTGTGCTATTGCAGCTCAGAAAGCAAATGGTATCCTGGGCTCCATCAGTACAAGAAGCCCCCAGTACAAGAAAGACAGAGAGCTGTTGGAGAGGGTGCAGAGGAGGGCCACGAAGATGATCAGGGGGCTGGAGCACCTGCCCTACAAAGACAGGCTGAGGGAGCTGGGCTTATTCGGCCTGGAGAAGAGAAGGCTGCGGGGTGACCTCATTGCAGCCTTTCAGTACCTGAGAGGAGCCTATAAACAGGAAGGGAGTAAACTCTTTGAAAGGGTAGATAACAGCAGGACAAGGGGGAATGGTTTTAAGTTGAAAGAGGGAACATTTAGGTTGGATGTTAGGGTGAAGTTCTTTACCAGGAGAGCAGTGAGGTGCTGGAACGGGCTGCCCAGAGAGGTTGTGGATGCCCTGTCCCTGGAGGTGTTCAAGGCCAGGTTGGATGGGGCCCTGGGCAACATGGTCTAGTAAATGGGGAGGAAGTTGGTGGCCCTGCCTGGCAGGGGGTTGGAGATTCATGATCCTTGAGGTCCCTTCCAACCCAGGCCATTCTGTGATAACACTGATGGTATATCTGTCCTTTTGCAAAACATGAGAAGATTAGGAAGCACAGCTCCTGTCAACATTAATTACAGTTGTTATGAAATCAGAAGGCTATTAGGAAAAAGGCTCTTAAAAAGTATTTGTAACTTCTAAAACAAGGACTGATCTATTGCTGCCGTTATGAGCCTCATATTTCAGAATGCATCATAAATCTTACAAATTGTGGAGCCCTGTTATATGCGAAACATCATTTTGGCACCCTGGAAAATCACCAATTGACTTTTAGTGCATTCCTTTCAGTCTTCTGTAGTGGACACCAGAACTGTGTCATAATTATTTTTTTTCTTGCCTCATCAGATTGACTCCTCTGCCGTGTTTAGCCTTTCGATTGCCTAAATTGTAAACTCTGTAATTAATTGGCAGGCAAGATTGCATACTGGCTGGAAGTAATTGAAGACTACTCTCAATTGTAAGAGCACACTGTTGGTGGATTGTTTAAGATACATATGCAGATTAGAGACAAGTATAAGAAATACGCAAACTGAACAAAGTGAATGCAAACAGTGTACAGGTTTGGAAGGTGTGCCACAAAAGTTCATCCAATTTTCCAAACCCATATGCCCGCCTTCCTGTCACACCTGAGCAAACGATCAGGGTATCAAGAAGGTGGAGATCATCTAGACTTTCTGCCTTTTTGCTTAAACAGCAAGGTAACCCCCCCCCCCCCCATGCTAAAGGCATGGCCCATCTGATGGCTGCCCAGTCATACTGCACACCTCACAGACACACTCTGTCTCCTCTTACTGCCTGCTGAAATAAATCAGACGCTAGAATGAGTCAGCAGAGCTAAGTTAACATTTCCTAGTAGGATCGCATCAACAGTTGTGCCATTGAGGCCTGTAAAGGCATCCAGCCTTCTTGTCAGGAAGATGGATTATTAGGTAGATATAATGAGATTCTAACTTCAACAAGTATAAATTAAATCAGAATCGGTCTTTCTGAAGTTGACTGCTTGAAACTGCTGCCTTTAATATTCTATTACCTTGCATGCTTTCCTGATGTGTTTCCTGTGTTAGATAGGTAATTTTATTAGACCAGGATTTTTACATCTTCTTTGGCACCCAAGTCTGAAACTGTAAATCTGACGTGCTGATGCTAGTCAAACAACTGACTACGGAAAAGGTACTTTTTCTGTACAAATATGTATACAGGTGCCTTTGGAGATAGGTTTGAATATTTGATTCCTGTTAGAACTCTTATTTTTTAGCAGGCTGCAGATACTAGTGCTAAGCAGTATGATGTTTGACATTTTGCCTATTAGGACTGATTATTTATTAGTTTCTGGAGTTGTCTGTGCCCTCAACAAATTGCTTTGATTGAAAGTCCTAGATGACTTATTTCCATTTAAAAATCTTAATAGGGCTAAAAATGATTTATGTTACACATTAAATTCAGTATTTCTGCAAGAATGGACACAGTGCTGTAGTCACATATGTTGCTGGTTATTTATTATTACTATTTTTTTAATGTTTTTTTCTCCCTCAAATTGCTTAGAGAAATGACTGAAATCTGATCTAAGTAACCATATTGTAAACATTTAAATGTTACCTTGCTTGAATCAAGTCGTCATTTGTCAAATGTATGGAAAGAAAACTCAGCAAAAAATGAATATTGGTTGTGATATTCTGGTTATTTTGCATGATACCAAACAGAGAAATTGGTGGATTTGCGTCTCAGTTCTTTCTTCAAAATTCCTGATACCTTCTCCAAAGTGCACACGTGGGCACAAAGGTCGTGTTTGAGTCAAAGCCTGTGTTAATTTTCATGGTTTACTCACCTTGCCTGTTAAGAGTGAGAATCAAAATCAGATTTCTGGAAAAATTATATTACAAGAGTCAATTATACATTGGGTAAACTTTCACAACCTGCCCTACAAAAATGGAAACTTTATTTTCATGTTCTTTCTGTGAGATAATGGATGCTATGTGAGAATAATTTATTTGCAAGACTTTTTACTACTTTTATATTCTGGCATGAGAAGAATGATGAGGAATATTAATTGCTTCTGCAGCTTATTGAAGAAGTATGCATCTGACTAGAAAATAATCCAGGACACACAAATGAAGGTAGGGATCTATGCTTGACACTCAGTGTAAAGTAACTTGATAAATTTGCAAAAATAACATTACTTGAAGAGGTTTTGAAATAATTTTCTCTCCACTGTCAAGAGTGAAATTAATTGTTGTTTCAAACAAGGGGACAGATCTGTAGCTCTTCATTTCCAATTCCTTGAAAATTATAGAGGTGATCAGAATTATTTGAACTCTTGCAGCACAACAGTATGTTTATTAGTGTCATTAAATCTAAAAATACATCTTTTATTATTATTATTATTTCTCTTACTGTTGGTCTCTTACGCAAATGTTATTGCCAGGCAGAAGCGCACCTATCTCCCAAGGTATACTCTTACAGAGGTGGCCTTGTTTTAAAAACCATTACAATTACAAAGGAAGCATTCAGATTTTATCATATAAGTATGAAATCCTTGGAACAACTTTCATTTATTTATTTTTATCAAAAAGATACATTTTGTATGCATTTCTACTGTTCTCCTCACTCACATGATGTCTTGTATCCAAAATGGCTTAATTGGTAAATTTCTGACTACTTCATACTGAGATCACCTAATTAACAGACATGCATTAAAGAGTATGAATTGCAGTTAAATGGCAACATTTGAACAGTTTTGGTATAATAGTTGCTTGTACATATGTTCTTTGTGCTTTAAAACAGAGTATGAAAAATGTGCGAAACCAGTTTGTCTCCAGTTAACCTTGTTGCTGTGGAGCCTTAAAGCCAAAGTGAATTTTTAGATATGTATTCAGTTTTGGGCTGCTGTTATTAGTTTATAAACAGAAGTTATAACTCATTCCTTTAAAAACTTGGATTGCTGTCAACAAGGTGCCTAGTAAAAACTGTTTTGTTAAGAAATTTAATAAGAAAATCTTTGAAATGTCTATAAGTATGTTTAGGTAGAGAATGGGAAGATTGAGAGAGAAATTGCCTGGATTACGTGCTCACTGGTCAAAATGCAGTAATTGACTATTTTTTAATCGGCTCTTGCCCTGTCTTTTGCTATGATATAAAGAGTTTGTTCTAATCACATTTATGGGTATTTTGCCAGTTATGGTATATTTTTACAGCACCTGTCACATTGGAGAATCTATTAGAGTGTATTTTACCCAAACACATTTCCTCTCAGAACTAGCTGTGAAACACTGGTTGCGTATGGTCTTTTGAGTATGTGTTAATCTGTAAAGCAAAATCCATTTCTCTGATCTCGTTGCCACAACTCTTTAAATATAGTGGTATACAGATATATTTATTTATGATGTTCAGTACTCAAAAAATACGTGGTACTGAATGGATTTTGCAATGAAGATGTCATCATCTAAGTAAAGTCATGTGAGCAAGGCAAGGCCAGCACAGACTGGATTTGATTCCAGCTAATGCGACAGTTTTCAACTAAGATTTACACTCACCAAATCAATACTTTCATTATCATGTCCTTTCTCATCCCCTTATTCCCTAGGCTCATGGGGGAAATCTGCATTGTAGCAATTTACGTAAGTCAAAAAAAAAAAGCTCAAAGTGCTTTATTTGAGGTATCCAATTTCGTATGTTTTCTGTAGAAGTGCCATGGCTTGGGTGGCTTTGTTTGTTATGCTCATTGGCTGCACAGTGGGAGAGGGCTGCTTTTTCTGCATAGGTTGTGTGATATGTTGTACCATTCACTGGATGCTCCTATTCCTCTCTTGATATATTAGCCTTCCAAATGTAGAAATACCTTATAGTTGTATGCACGTTTGGGTTAGAACGATATTCAGTAACTAGCAATATTAATGGATATGAATACTTCTGCAAGTTTGCTAAGTTGACGGTATTGAGCATTAGAGTTCAAGTTAGGATGCCTGGGCTCTATTTGCAGTTCTGTCACTCTCCGGCTTTGGGGAATTGAGAATGTTACTTATTGCCAATTTTCAGTTTTCTCCTTCCTTTTCTCATTATATTACTATCTAGCCGGAGATTGCTGTGTGTCACTTATGCACTACAATT
This sequence comes from Gallus gallus, assembly GCF_016699485.2. NCBI lineage: Eukaryota > Metazoa > Chordata > Aves > Galliformes > Phasianidae > Gallus > Gallus gallus. The sequence goes on from NC_052534.1 coordinate 5,980,513, forward strand.
TTAGCTGTCTTTGCTCTTAAATTCTTTGGCCTATTATCCCCTCAGATGTGATGTAAAATTAATGGATCTTGCTCTTGTTTGCAGATGCTTTAACATTCAGGATTAGCCAGAATCCTTTACAAGGAATGCTATTTGAGTTTTGCATTTGGGATGCACAATATATCTATCTGTTTTATCACATCTACATTGAGAATTTTTGTAGAAATAGCTAAGACTCTAGAAAATGTTGGATTCCAAACCTACTTGCCTCCAGCAAATGAACAACCATCCTTAGTTTACACAGACCGCTGTGTCAGTGAGAAATTATAGAAATTATCCAGTCCACCCGCAGTGCAGCTGGCACAAGTACCGTCCCAGTTCCAAAAATGTGTGCAATGGTGTTCAAATGTTTTTAATAGAATAAAAAAGCAGTCTGATTCCTACTTGCACACTACACAGGCATGTAATTTAGCATATTCACTTCTGAGTATCTAAATATATATATATATATATATATATTCTATTTCATTCAGAAATTTTTTTTGTCTTCTGTAAAGGATAATAAAGCAATATTACCTCCCACAAAATTATAAATTATTTCAAAAATTCATGTTTTCATTACTAGGAGAATTTTATCTCATTATTTAACTTTAAAGTCTCTGTTTTTCTCCTGAGGTGGCACTAGCAGAGATGGTATTTTCAATCTACACAGTCCTAAGAATGAATTACCATATTTGGACAACTCTAGAGAGTCAGCCTAATTATTTCTTGGACTGCCCAACACACCCTGACCTGCACACCATAGATGTCTTATTCTTTTCCTATTTCAAAGTCAGAAGCAAAATTGATGGCATAGACATTGTAGATTATGTGAAAATACTTCTGTATAATTTGCTTCACTGGTCATTGTCCATATGAAATGCAAGCCAGAAAGTACATAAACTAAATTCAGGGGATTACACAGCTTTTGTGGAATATTTGGTTATTCATTCTCTATTTTACATTTATTTTGTGTGGTTCCGTCCCCCCCCACCCTCCCCCTCACCTCTCTGATCAGGAGCTGCAAGCAGCTTTTTCTTTGTCTTGCTTGCAGTTCAAAACAGTAGTTGCTGTGTAGTGTATGGATTGATAAACCAATGACATGGTAGTATAAAGAATAGAGACCTATAATTACTGGAATTCTAGTTATTCCTCACTCCCATTTTCCTTCCCTCTTTGTTTTAAAATGAAGAATCTAAAGTAGAATTCAGATCTTTTTACAAAGTCCATAAAAGCAGTGAGAGACTTTCAGGTGAGCTCTGGATTATACACGGAAATAGCAGCAGGTGGAAGTTGATTAAGGTCTATGGTACAGAATATATATGTATCAAAAATGAAAGCCTTCCCTCACTGTGCTTGGGTAACAAAACTATCAAGATCAGGTGAGCCAGGCTTTCAACACAAATTCATATCACGTTTAATCTCTTCCCCATCCTTCCTGTCAAAGAACCTCACTGTGTTAAATTCAATTTTTTTGTTAAAAATTGAAGTGGTATTAAACTGCCTAAATGTATTTTTTTGTTCTTCTTGTCATAAGAAGGGAGAGAATTCAGTTCTTGACCACTAATCATTATTTATAAGGCAACTCAAGATTTTTCTTTATTTAATTACCAAACAGTAAGAGCTATGCCTGATATGAATGTATCACTAAAGAGTTTTTGTTATTCAAGAATTCGTGTTTCTCTTCTGTCATTGGGAGATCTGTAGCTGATCGCATTTTTCAGAAAGAAGCTCACTGGTGAATTTCTCTACTCAGTAGTAACTGAAATCAGTTGAAGTTGGTGTTGGCTTGAGGCTCTTTGCTCTGTATCTGAAATGTCCTTCTTGTCATGTGTATGCTCTTGTACTGAACAGTAACTTCAGTACTGAAGTATCCTGGAAACTGGCTCCTCCTAGCACTTTATAAAATATTTGAAAGACTAAAGAATTAAAATAGTGTTAATGACTACCAATTTACCATTCAGCATTTAGCTAGCATTTATGAGCATAAGTGGTGTATCATATAACAGATGTATAGAGATGATCACCTGTCTCTATAATAATTCTATTCTTAATATCCTGTTCTTGTGTGTGTGTGTCTGTATCTGTTTCCATAGCATGATTTCTTTCTATTTATATCTTGTTTAAAGTCTGTCTTAATTATAACTTCCTATTTTCACATCCTCCCTCATTTTTATATTAACTGAAAGTAGAAAGATTGCAGATGAGTAGCATTTCTGAAGTTTCCCCCCTTTATAATGTTATTAGAGCCATCCATTTAATTGTCTGCTCTTCATTTTCCTTCTCTGTATCTGCACACAGCATATGAAGATTTTCATCACAGTCCTCTCTTTTAGATTGATGATTTTGGGAAACTATTTAGTCTTCTCATCTTTCTGTTTTAATCTATGTAGAAAGTCATTTTGACAGCAATCTTCTCAGTCTTTTTCACTCTCCTTTACTAAATATATAGGATTAGAACAATGTATCATAACTATCTGAACTTTAATATTTGTTTGAAATATTAGTTTTCCTCATCAAGTGATACGGTTGAATATAAAGGAGTGAAAGATTGAACAGAGGCTTTTGGGAAGAAGTTATAGATGTACATTTTCATTTGATTTGATTCATTCTAGATAACTATTGAAATTAAGTTTTTTGTGTTAGTGATATTGTTGACTGGAATTACAAGTGGGTGTGATAAATTATGTACCTTGAACTGTAGGCATGGGCATCAGTAAAAATGCAAGGATAGATGGAAGATGGGTCAAAAGAACAGGCTTGGCAATGAACAGGCACAGGGAGACCTGACAGGATTTAAAATCTGTGGCATAGGATGGCAAAAGGAACCCTTTTCTCTAAGTTCTCCTTAAATTGGAGACAAGGCATACTTCTGTCTGTGATGCACACCGGCAGTGGAAAATTAATCATACTGGACCAAGAAGATCTGCTGATGGATGAGAACATAGAGCTAATTATTTATATCCATGGAAACTGATGTTAGACACCACAGATCTGACAGCTACTGCAGAATCTTTCTGAAGAGGAGAGGATGGGAGAGGAAAGGGTCTTCTGCTGTTACTGCTGCTAAGTATAAAAATTCAAGCATCGACAGTTAGATTTAAAATTAGCTTTGAAATAGGCAAGTTGTGTGAAACAATTGAATTAGTGATGTGAATGAAAAATCCCTTATAATTCGGTTTAGGGTAATTTGTATGGTCTATTTTGTTAGATTTTTTAGCACAGTTGTAGTACTCAAGATAGGAGAAAGAAGTAAAGTGAGGGGGAAAGGAGACTGCAAGAATTACATTGAGCTAATTTTAACTGATGAACAAAATTAATGGCATTTGTCTTTCAGACTTGAAATCAAAAGCTTGTAGCAGCTAATATCTGGATATGTAATTCATCCTCTATCTTTAGAAGTGAGAGAAAGCAGGACAGATTCAGAACTGTTGCAAATTCCCTATCCTCTCACCACCACAGACAAGAACCCTAACCCATCTCAGTCAGACCCTTTATTTCCTACATCTGCATCTTAACCACTTCCCCCCACCCTCCAGTCCAGCTTTTCCCTTTGATCATGAAGACCTTGCAGCCCATACAAGCTTTTTCTCAAACATGTTTCACAGTTCTCTCTCTCCATTTAGCTCAGATGATCAAAACTAGTAGGTTTTGTTCTTCTAATTACCTTGTGAAGATTTATTCCTGATTTCAACTTAATCATGACTGAGGGCAAAATGAAGGACAGTGGTTTTCCTGCACTTTTGTCGCACTCAGAAACATCGCTACAAGGTACAACTGTATTGCTAAATGAAGGAAGGAGACACTAGTAGTTCTTGGATTTAATGTGGAGTGGTGTTGGTGAGCTTACGGTAACACAGCTTAGAGCATTCTTCCTGGATAGCAAACTGTAGAGAGCATTTTGTAACAGATCTAAAATTGAACAATGAAGCATTTTAAAGAGGCAAAGGTCTGGTACTATATTTGTTCATCTGCTCTTTTATTTAGCAGTACTGGCATACCTTAAGAGTTCATACTCCCTATTACGTGATGTACATGACCAGCAGACCCTAAAGGAAATCCTATGCTTTCGCTATAGCATAATCTGAATAACAGGAAGAATTGGACCTGTCATTTTTCCAAAATTTCCCACCAAGGGGGAGTGTTAATGAGCTGTGCAGGGATAAATTATACTTGGCAAAATGATTGTTTAATAATATCAGCACTGGAATTGAGTATTTTGAAATGGTTGAAAATGTCAGTTTCCTTAAGCTTTGAAAGCCATTTATTGGAAATGAATAAATTGAGTGAAACTAAACCTTTTTCTGATGATGATGGTAGCTGTGCAGGAATCTTTGTATATCAACCTGCACTGTGACTCAGTGGTGCCCAAGATGATGGGCTGTTGAAATTTGGTTGGAAAATGCATGAAACATTGTCTTTGATGTTCATTGCTGTGTCCTATATATACAGTCTGACCAAACCACCACAATTAAAACACCTTTAAAACCCAAGCAACAAGAGACACATTGAGCAATTTCATTCTTCACAAACAGCAGAATTTCAGGGGCTGTTAGGTCCCAGATAAGGGAACATCTGGTACAGTGCACGACTTGTAGTAACTGTCTAAGTCTTTATGAGTCATTCTATTCATCCTCAATGACTAAGCAACATCTTTTTGAGATTTTCTTCTTGAATTTATAGATACATTTTATAAATATTAATATACTGAAAAGGGGGTTAAGAAGTAACTACTGATGTCAAAAATCTCTTGTGTAAGAGAAATCTACCTGACTCTGGAAATTTCTGTGAGAAACAAAGACGTGTGAAGATCATCTAGATGAAAAGAACTAAAAGCAGAAAAGGGTATAGTTCCCTGAGCAAAATTTTGAAATGGAACTGGATATTTTTTGGCAGATAAATGTGCTAGTTCATCTGTGAATTATTTTGACTTGACATGGAAACAGCTGGTGACTTTCTACGGCTGCTGGTGCTCTGCAGCTCAGCTAGATCAGTTTAATTGGTCCCGTCTATCTTCAAATCTAGACAGAAAAGCTTGTTCTCATTAAACCAATGAGAGAGTTACTGTCAGCCTCAGTACGGCTGGGAATGTGCTGTATGAATTAGTGATAACATCTATGCAACTAGCGTAAAAAAATCTACTCTGTTGATGGGAATTTTTTTTTATTGCATGCTGAAATTTTAAGATTTTTAACATTCACCGTTCTTTTTCTATTAAGTCTTGTAACTTTTCCTGGTATGTTTACTTCATAAGAATGCAAAAGTGGCTTGATTGTCTAAAGACAGAAACAGTGCACAGTCATTGCAGTTTTGGAGCATATTTTGCATGTTGAAATTTTCTCTATGATGCTGGATTCTACACATGAAGAAAAAAACTCAGTGAGAGAAAAACCTCTGTGCCTGTTTGCAAGAGGAAGTGAAATATAACACTAGGAAATGCAAGCTATATTATGCCTGTTAAAATGTTACAGTTTCTTCTGGAAAAAAAGACTGTTGATGTAGAGATTTGAGTGTCAGAAACAGGGTGTTTGAAAGTACATCTCTTGAAGTGTTGGCATTGTTGCCTTTGATCATTATAAAGCGTTATATGTGTTAGGACTGCGGTATGCTAACACAACTCTTTATGGTTTGTAGATCCTGTTTGAATCAGAAACCACTTCAGGAGACAGATATGTGTCTGAGGGGGAAAAACTGAAGATGGTTAAGAGAAGTATTTATTGTTGAGCTCGTATCAGCTAGCATTTTATAAACTGCTCTGAGAATAGCTAATTTTGAATATGTTTTGGAAAGACATAGCTAGATTTATGTTAGTTCATTCTCTAGGCTTCAGAGACGTCTGTCTGTAGTAGGCAGATGGAAGATGGAAGATGTAGAGAAGATGGAAATCTATGGACAAAATGTGTAGAGGCTATAGGGGATGAGTGCCGTCTAAGGGGAAGAGAAAAGAAACAACAACTCAGAAGGAGGCTTTGGAACAGCTCCCAGTATGATTAAGGAATGTCTTGTGCTGTTATATGTAATTTTGGTGTTGTTTCTTTTAAACTGGATTCATCTTTCTGCAGACATGGCAGCAGACACCTGTGCCTCTACCACTTTCATCCCACCAGGGTGCTTTAAAACCATGCTTAACAGAGTGAGAATTTGCTGGTTGAAGGTTGACAAAATTGCAACTTATTTGAGGATTATCATTTATTCATAAATTTACCTCAAATCTGCCTCCCTGTTTCCCTGGAAGAGATGGAGAAACAGCCTGCTGCCATGTAAAACATAGATTAAAATCAGCAACATTTAAAAAAGAATTGGAACTATCAAATAACCAGCTTCTGCCACTCTCTTCACCCATGATTTATCAGTTCTTCTGCACTTTGCCGAAGTAATTACATGGAGAGAGCAGTTTACAAATGAAAGAATGAACTTCTGGGCTAACAGTATTACCGTTGCACAATGTGAATAACCAGGCCTCAAGTTGCTCAGAGTGGTTAGTGTCTGGCATTCAATTTGTTATGCCTGTTTTACTGCTAATTGAACAGCTAGTGGACTGGTTGGTATTTGAACACAGTCACATTAACCACTGAAACTCAACCTAATGAGGAACAAAGGTTTCCATTTTATTTGTGGTTTAGCAAAAAGAGACGTTAATGCATAGAACTGCCTTTGATTTTGCTTTAACTTCTCTCTGCAGGTAAGGTATGTGTTTGATAATATGGTATCATCACTTCCTTTTACACTTTTGTGATTCATCAACTTTTCTATCAGGCGAACTTTTCCTCGGTCTTTGCTGTGGCTTTTTAATGAGGAGGTCTGAAAGGATAAGTGCTACGTCACGAAGATTCCAATGCATGCTCGAATGTAAGACATATCAGACACGACTCTGTCAGTGAAGAGAGAAGGCGTTTGTTGTGCTTGTTCCACCTAAGGAGGCCATCATATTGTATGATGTACTACCTTGATTTTCTTGACAGAAAAAAATAATAATGCTGTATTCATATGCGAAAAGTTTGAAATTTTATGAGAAGATTAATGTTTATCTGAGAGAGATCCGTGGCTATTGTGGGACTTCTTCACCTAGCTGACTACATGCTAGCTTACCAAAATATTCTTTTGCAATGGCCTGTGTTTCTGCAGACTGGCAAGCACGGCCAGCAGGTGGTTGCAGTTGGCCCCAGGCCGAGAAGATTGATAATTACTTTCCAGGTAGCACAGAACAACCAGGATTTGATGGAGTACATTCGACTGGCTGGGGAAAAGGTACTTTGTTGCATAGCATCAGGGTGGGAACTGCCGCCAGCCTAGCATCAAATAGCAGTTAATTAATAGCTGTGTCTTGAAGCATTTTTTTTTCTAGGGGGGCCTGATGGCCTAATAGTTCAAGCAGAAGTGGGACTTGATGAAGACCCTCGTTATTCTACTTGATTGAAGGGTTGAAGGCTGACAGGCCTGGGGGGTGGGCCTAGCAGAATGCTTAATCAGATCTGAGGTGGGATAAAGGAGTGACAACAGTACTTGGACAGATAAAAATTATTAAAAGATGAATAATCATAGAATCATTAAGGTTGGAAAAGACCTTGAAGATCATCTTGTCCAACCAAACACCTACCACTTGTTCTCTAACCCATGTCCATATGTACTGCATCTACCCTTTCCTTCAGTGCTTCCAGGAATGGTGACTCTGCCACCTCCCTGGGCAGCCTGTTCCAATGCCTCTCTACTCTTTCTGAGTAGAAATTCTTCCTAACATCCAACCTGAACCTTCCCTGAAGCAACTTAAGCCATTCCCTCTTGTCCTATTGCTAGTTGTCTGGCAGAAAAGGCCAACCTCTACCTCACCACAGCCTCCTTTCAAGAAGGTCACCGGCACACTGTTGGCTCATGTTTAGCCAAGCGTAGACCAACATCCCCAGGTCATTTTCCTCTGCACAGTCTTCTAGGCACTCTGCTGCAAGCCAGTAGTGTTACATGGGGTTGCTGAGACCAAAGTGCGGGGACCTGGCACTTGGCCTTGTTGAATTTTATCCTGTTGGTCTCAGTTCAGTGATCCATCTTGTCCAGATCTCTCTGTAGGGCCTTCCTACACTCCGGCAGAGCAATGTTTCCCCCCAGCCTGGCATCATCTACATCTACATCATCTACAAATTTACTGAGAGTGCACTCTGTTCCCTCGTTCACACCATCAATAAAGATATTAAATAGGACAGTCCCCAGTTCCAACCCCTGGGAACACCACTTGTGACCGGTTGCCACCTGGATTTAATTTTATTCACCACTACTCTTTGGGCCTGGCTATCCACGCAGTTCTTTACCCAGTGAAGAGTGTACCTTTCCAAGCCATGAGTTTTCTCCTGGAGTATACTGTGGGAGATGGTGTCAAAGGCTCCGCTGTTCTTCATGGTATATTGTCAGTTGTTCCCAAAGGATTTAATGAAGTTGCGGTCTAATTACAGAATGTCCCTAGTCTGTCTTACAGGGAAGACAAAGTAGCAGATTAAGCTTATGCAGTAGAACTGTGGGAAGGGTGAAAAATAATTCATCCATTTCATGAATTGTTGGAACTAAAGCCAGTGATCAAGAACTGCAATGTTAACAGAGCAGATGGCATGACTTCTTAAAAGCCTGTTTGACACATTTTTGGCATAACTATGTTTCTAGTTGAGAAATTTTTGAAGCTCTTGAAGCGTTAGAGCTATCAGCTGAATTAAATGACTGTTTAATATTTTTAAAGAAAAGTGCTTTATCATAGAGATTCCTTTCCCTTCCTGTGCTTAATGATAAGCCATTTGTTTCTATAATAGTTTACTCATAATCCATGTTGTTTTACAATTTTCGTCGAGATTTTGTTGAAAAATAGGTAATATGCTCTGTCTTTTATTTGAAAATCTATATAACGTGACTGTTCAGTTTTCAGTTGACAGTAGTGAATGTCTCCCAGTTTTCAAAATAGGATTAAGTCCATTATTAAGACAATTAAATTTGTTCTTAGTAGTAGTGATTTGAAATTGGATCTCATGTATGCTGGATCAATGATGTAACCTGTACGCTACTGGTTATTCTGGTGTTTTTCCTTCTTTTTGTCTTTTATTAGCTTTTCAGTTGGACAAGGGAATTGATATGGGGGTGAACTAAACAGCTGATATATATGGTTGTATATGTACCTAACTTCAGGAAAGTGCTCGTAGTGCAGAATGCTGAGTCTACTTGCCGTATGCCAAATTAGGCTCTCTATGTCTCTTATTTTCCAGCAGCCTTTCCCTGATGGACAAGCCACATAGGGTGCCAGCTTCATCTTAACAATGTTATTTGTCTTCCTGTATGATATACAAAGTTTTAGGCACTTGTTTTGGAGCTGAAGGTAATGGGATACCTGCATATTAGATGTTGCATACCTAGATAAAGCACACATTTATAGTCATGTTAGTGCGTGCATCAAGACTTCATAAATGGGTACCTAAAATATGGCTTTCAGCTTTTGCATTTGATTTTGAGGAGGGAGTACATTGCAGTTCTTCAAATTTTTGACATAGAAATGTATGCAAGCCCAATTACTACTTTCTCTTACTAGGAGTTTTCTAAGAGCTCTCTTCTTTCTCCAGTTTTGGTGAGCTCTGTTTCTCCTGGAGTCCCAGCTGCTCTGAATCCTATGAGATATGTAATGGACTTCTTTGCTCTCCTTCCCAGGTTAAGTTATCAACCACTAGTTTCTCCTTTCTTATAGATGCTGCTGTTTGAAAAAAAAAAAATTCCTGGCCTAGTAGGCTTCTTTTATAATCACTCAGCATTGTGCCTGGACTCTCAAACACATCCCAAAATGTACCGTTTTGCTATCATCACGCATCTTGGCTGTGCATGCCTACTCTTATCATAGTATGCAGAAGGGTGACCTGAAAGGGCTTGGCCTCACAGTGTCCAAATTGTTGTTTATTAGTGCTGTGAAGGAGTACAGCTTTAAAGAAAGACATTTCAGTTAACTACTGTAGCAGCAAAAAATAATATATAGATAGATATAGATAAATAGATATATGTATATATAGAGAGAGAGAGAGAGAGAGAGAGAAAGGCCATAGAAGTAGAGTTACTGAATGAAATTAGTATTGTTAAAAGCCCATTAGAAACATTGCTGAAAAGAAGTTCCAAGTTTTTAAATGAGGTTGGTGTGCTCTAGGAGTATGCTAAAGTTGGTCAGTTTAGATTTGGAGGATTTTAACACTCTGCTTTGAAGAAAGGAGAAAAATCCATGGTTGAGAAAACTTGGAAGGATTTAACACTGTTAGAAAACTGGCAGTTCTCCCACTCTGATCAGGAGCTGTGCTTTCAGTGAAACAAGAAAAAGATGCCAGCCTATGTACGAATTATTTCTGACTACACTCTGAAAGTGCTTGGAATCTTTGTTTCTTTAGGCTGCAGTGTGAAGGAGGGGAGGAGGGAAGAGACGAAGGGCGTAGCAGATGAGCATGCCAAAGGTTTTGGGATTCATTTTTCAGTGTGAGCTGGGTTCGGTATTCTAGCCTGTCTTAGACTCAGGCACTGAATTCTAGCACAGTCCACTCATCTTTTAAGATTATAGATGATTTCATATTATCATTTTCCACCTCTTTCGTACTGAAAGAAAAAAAGGCTTCTCTGTTATCTTTAACAACACGTCTTTTAAAAGTACTTCAAGCCAAATCATTCCAGTAGATGTCACTGTGGGCCCCCGAGTTACAGCCATCCCGTTTTTAGCTGCTGTTCGGCATCGTACGCTTGCTATCAACAATGCTCGAACATCTTTGTAATGGTGGTTCTGAATTACAGCTGTTCTGGCATTGCTAATTTCATCTTTTACTGGGCAACACGAGGACAGATACCTGCCATGTTGTCTTTCCATCTTGGCAAAAACTGTGAAACTTGGAGGCAGCAAAGTGGTGATCAGCTGTGGCAGAATGCATGAGAAGAAGAATCTTTGTGCAGCATGGGAGATAGGTGTAGGCTATCATGAGGTAGGTTATCAGTAGTCCTGAGTGAATTTTTTTGTTCTTAGTTTAGCAGTAGAGAAAGAGCAGCTTTACTTGCAGAGCCAGGAAGCCTAAATATAGAACTTAAGCAAACAACGAAGTTAGGCCAATGTTCAGACCCTCATCATAGTCCTCTGCTTTTCCTTTATAAGTATTCTTAATGGCCTGAATTTTCCCTGGTGCTAATGCAGAATGAGATTGCAATGCAAGGCCCGAAGAGGACTTCTCAGCTATCATTTTCTTTCATTTGTTGATCCACAAAGTGATGCTTTGAAAGGAGTCTTTATTCATCATCTGACTTCCATGGAGAGAGAGTCTGAAGGAAGGAGTTTGAAGGTGAAGGGCTTTGGTCAATTTATGGTATCTTTACGGTAAATAAGTAGACAGATCAGCTCATTACAACTCCAGAATCTAGGGCCAGAGCGAAGCTGAAGCTGTGTTACTTTATCACATCCTTTATTGCAGACCTGCCTGTGTGATATGAGATGAAAATGACTGGGTGGCTACTGAGAATATCTCCAGTCTCTGTGGATAGTATGTATTTTCACTTTCTGGAGGTTTAGGTCACTGGAAGGACAATTAGCTACTAGATAAAAGCTTCAAAGTCAGAGACACAGTGACAATATATTGTGTATTTCTCCAGATGTTCTCACAACTGGCTATCCAGTCCCTGCATCTAATTGTTAAGATACCACAGAAAATAACACTGAGATCTACAATTATTTAGACAGATAGACTGTGTACGTGCTAATTAACTACAGAGGGTTTCGGTATTACTGTTTTTTGCCTACATAGGTATGTAGGGTTTTTTTGTTAGTCTGATGTTGTGTTAGGTTTATATTGAGATTCTCTTGTGAGGTAGAAATTGGTATATTACGTAGTTAAAAAAAAAAAAAAGGAGCTTGATTTTTGCATCTGCAAAACATTTTTGCATTTGGATTTAAGTAGCACACATCCAGAACAGAATTGTCTCCACTGGGAAATTTTCTTGCTTCACTAGAGAGTTCTTGGTAGAGAGATGTGCAAAGACAGGTTGCGTTTGCATGTATGGCTGTCCTACAAATATTGAAAATCCTTTAATGACCTCAAAGAAGCAGTTGGAATTAAAGATGCCTGGCAGCAAAATCTGTACACAAAAACTACACCTGCAATTGAGTCAAGAAGGTGAAACAATTTCTTGATTTGTCATCTTCTATGCCTCTGTCATACGCAGTCCCACTGAGCTGCAGTCTCACAACGGCCTTAGATGAGTCTGAAGAAATCCTTGAAAGCACAGTGTAAGTTGTGAGTTCACTATACTGTAAAGGCTCAACTTCACTTTCAGCATTCCCAAGTGACCAAACTGGTGTCAGATCATAGAAATGTAGAATGGTTTATGTTGGAAAAGATCATAAAGATTATCTAGATCCTGCCATGGGCAGGGATATCTTCCAATAGATCAAGCTGCTCAAAGATCTTCCTTGAAATTCCTAGTCTTTAGTAGTTCTCTGTGATTATTATCACTATGCTTGAGGAAAGAAGGCTTGTTTCATCCTTAGCAGTACTAGCCACTAGGTGCTATTAATGTTTTCTTCTACCTTTTTAAAACATTTGCAAATTTGATTACATCCTCCACTCCCCAAGTTGGAGAAGATGCAGCAAGAAAACTTCAGGCTTTTGACATTTCTGGCCTGGTTCTGTACCTTCTAATTCAGACACTTAATGACGTTAGTAATGTGTTGACTATTACTCCAGATTTTCAGCTGATCTAGATCAGCAATCTTCAGTGCCTTTCTTAAGGAAATTGCATTTTGTAGCAGCTGGAGATGAGTACCACCTAGACCAGACTTCTATTGTAGTTGTCTAATTCGTGCCATTTAAAGTGTGTTATATGGAATGTTTCTGATTTGATAGTGAAGAAGTAATCATAAGACTTGAATTTCATTATGTTTTTTGACTGCTTGATTTCTTAACTGTGATGTTGCTTTAATGTTTTACCAGTCTCACCTAGCTTTTATGGTTCCCATTGCCAGTATCTCTGAACTGTATCCTGCCTTATGTCATTGCTGGACTTAGCTTGCTCTAGAAGTGATCAGGGCTCCCACAGGATGCCAGATTTTTGCTTTGAGAAACACTGAGCTACGCTGGTTTAGACAGTGCAATTCTAGGCACTTTACTCATACACTTTGTCACAGAAAGCTTATACAGGAGGTTCTCAAACAGAAAGCCCTTGAGTAAAGCTATAATCCTGGCTTGAAGCAAGAGGCAATAGACCTGTCAGTAATACAGTGGCACAGGGAATGCTGCTGTAATTAAAGTTTGCTCAGCTTTTCCTTAATAAATCTCTGTAATAGAGGCATTGCATGCCAGTATGGCCATTTTAATTTATGTTGTTTTGAAACTACACAGTTTGTCAGCTTTACTGTGATCATTTCTCCATAAATGTATTTTGAGAGACTATGCTTATATGGTGCTGTAAAAATAAGAGTGATTTTTAAAACTGTCAACCAGATTATTTTGGGTAGCCTGTAAGCAGGTGCAAAACTAGAAAGACTGCACAGAATGATTTTAAAAGAAGAAGAAGAAAAAAAGAATAGTTTATTTCCCTTAGGTCAACTGACCATTTGCTCCATAACTCATAAGCTCAGTTATTTTAAAAATATATTTACAGGTCGTTATTCTTCAAAATGCTTGAGAGACCTTTATTTTGTAGGTTTTAAATAATGGTACATGGATTGACATAAGACCTCACTGAAGTCAGTTACTGGGTGGAATTCAGTGTAAAGCTTCTCAATTTTAATCTCAGCATTATTGTTTATTTTTTCAAAGTGAAGAGAAAAACCCAAAGCATGCGCACCTTGTCTTCATTTGGATGTTGTTTACTTGAACTATTTCTGCAATAAAAACCCATAAAGAAATGAAAATCAGTTCATAGTTTGAAGCAGTAGAAATGGCAAAATCTGCCACACGTCATTAAAAGTGAGTAGTTCTCCTATCTGTAGGGTTGACCTACTAAATTATGATATAAAGACTTCGCTGTCTCTCAGAATTTTGCTTCTGGGAAGAAGTAGAGGACTTATTAGTCTTTTATTTTTACTTTCCCCACTCTTCCCCCCCTCTGCTTAATATAGTCAGGTTGTCCTGCCTATTTTTGGGTAACATTGGTTAACTCATTGAGAATTATTTTCCAGTTCATATCTATATCCAGAAACAGCTGCAATTTAAAAGTAGCGAGAAGTACACAGTGCCATTTTTAAAAGCTGAAATGGTATTTTGAGAGTGAAAGAGATCTGTTAGATAGTTATCTGTAAACTGCTCAGATCAGAGTAAGCAAGTAATAATTAGCTATACTGATTTTGCTGGCAAGCCCTCCTCGTGCTGATGAACATAGTTTTTTGACAAATGCCTGGACAGAGTGACATACTTTGGAAGAGTAAGGGGGAATACAATATTTTTATAAGTGCATCTACCCTAACTTTGACCAGTATTTAAAATGCCACCAGAAAAGGTGGTTCAAAATGATAGTCTTATGTTTCAGGGAAATGTATAATTCAAGTTTAAAACAAAACACATTCCAGATGTAACTTACGTATAGAGCTCTATGATATTTTGAGCTTCAGACAAAGAACTTTTGATTGACTTGCATGGAGAGCAACAGCACGGTAGATCGGGGCTTTTGACCCAGATATTTCACTTCAGTGAGTAAGGATTGTTTGAATGTAAAAAATTTTCAGCCAAGGTTGCAACTAAGACATTGCAGCATCAACAGTGCCCATTTACCTATTCTAGGAAAAGTATATGACTCCACAGCACACACTTTGAGGTGTATTATTAAGATATGCTATCTGTAAACTCTTGGTTAGAAACTCAATTAGTCCTCATCCAGGTCTGCAGAAAGTGGAAACAGGTGAAAATACCTCTTCCTCCTTAATCAGGTTTTGAGTGCAGAGCCGATGAAATGCAGAGCAGGTATATGATACTTTCTGCCCAATTTGTTTTAGAAACAGGTATGTAATCTAGAAGTGCCTTTAACTTGTGCATTATCTCCTGACATACCTTATTGCTGAAACCATATGAATTGCTCTGAAATAAGCTTATGCTTGTGTATTAATACTGTAGGTTTTCTCTTTGAAAACTTTTCATAAGAGGTTCACTGGCTTTATAAAATATATATAATCCACAAGTGACCTTGCAGCTGAACAATGATTTGTCTGCTACTACTATATATTAATTCTTCCTTCAATATAAGTATATCAATTTATTTTAACAGACTACACAATTAGAAGGTTTATTTTTTACCATGAAGTCGGTAAAAACACTCACTCACTGAATTTTCACTTGTTAAATCTAGTTGATAGGTAGGAAAGTGAATTCCTTAGCAATGACTGTTTTTAATTACACAAAAAATTCTCAAACACTTTATTTAATTTTAGTTTTAAAGAAGTTCAAGTATCAGCTTTTTGAGGTTCTGCCTCATATTACCATCCTGACACTTAAGAATCTTTTTATATTATTAGAAGGCATAGTTATAAGCTACTTACTACTTCTCTGAAATGATCAAAGTGCTAGAGTTAAACTATAATTGCCCTGAAGTTTGGGTGAAAGGAAGAATTATCCTGTATAGAAGACAGGGTCTACAGTGAGTATCCTGATTCCTACTTGCAAATAGAGTAACAAGTAAATGGTTTGCCCTCAGTGTAAAAACAGGGAGATCAGGTTGAGATCATGGGAAGATCATTTGCCAGGGAAGATTCAGGCTGGACGTTGGGAAATACTACTTCTCTGAAAGGGTGATCACGAACTGGAATGGGCTGCCCAGAGAGGTGGTGGAGTCACCGACCCTGGTAGTGTTCAAAGAGCGTTTGGATGTTGTGTGGAGGAACATGGTTTAGCGAGAACCATTGGTGAAGGGCGAACGAACGGTTGGACTGGATGATCCTGTGGGTCTTTTCCAACCTTAGTGATTCTACGATTCTATGATTCTGTGATTCTGTGGCTTTTGATAGATCCTTTCCTCTTTGCCATGTAAAGTAATTCATGATCTCCTCTCCAGATGCCACTGAGAGATTTGGTTGTGTTATAGTAATGGTAGCAATGATGAAGAAACAGCTACATCGACACTGCATAAGGAATACAGTCTTTATCTTTCTGTGGGTTAGAGAAAAGTTGATGCAGAAGATCACAGGGAGCTGAGTGGTTGGAAGAACTGGTAACGGAATGGGGGCTTTCCCTTAACAAAGCTGAAGTACCTCCACTTTGCTCCAAGCCAAGGCTAGATGCAGAAAGTATGGGAATAAATATAGTCAACATGGAGATGAAAGGTAATTATAGAACAGGGAAAGAAGAACACTCCTCATTGATTTTTGGAACTCTGGGTTGTTTTGAGTTGATAGTTCAGCTGGAGAAACTGAGACTGTATTTTAGATCTGAACTCTTTTTTTTTTTTTTTTTTTTTTAACAACTAAAGGGATGAACCTGAGATTTTAGAAAATATGTGTTTCATTTCTTGATAGTGTTTATATTCCTGTGGAATTATTATATGTAGGTTCTTTTTTTCTCTCTCTATTGATAAAATTGATGAAAAGGTTGTTCTAAAAATGAATTTTAGGTGATTTCTATGAGAGAAGAAATATTCTTTTATGATTGAATGATGAGGCTGTGTCCAAAGCTGATCAAAAAGAGGTATTTCATTGCATTTTGTTTCAAGTAGGGATGATCCACAGCAGGGCTCTGATGTTTACTGTGTAAGTATTTTATTTTACTACAGCAAGTATATTATTCTCTATCAGTCCCCATATTTTCTGCCATAAAGTCCAATATTTCTCCCATTGGAAATCACATACCACCTCTGTGATAGTTCTGGTTGTTAAGAAAGTGCAGTGTTAAAGTAATATCTGCACTGTTAGAAAATGTCTTGGCAGCTATAAGTTCAAGAGATTCTATAAGAAAAAAAAATAATAATCCATTGTTTCAACGTGACTGTTCCAAATTCCTTTGATAGCAATGGGAATCTTTACCCTCTTTGGTGCCTAAGACAAAAGTACTGCTGCCATTGAAATTTCAATAGCATACATGGAACTGCTAATTTTGAAATCCTGCAATCTCTTCATTAAACAAATACGATGGTAAAGGTAGATAAAACAATTATTTGATTGGAATGTTTTTAGTGTTTTCAATCTGATTATTTTCCTTAAAGATCCTTCAAAATTTTGGTCACAAAAGATCTGATGTGATTACTTGGAATATTATCAGAAAATACGTTTGTTTCCATTCATGCACAGTTTGAATAAAACAGGTTAAAGGGTGCTCTTTGAAAAATGCTAGCCACCCTTTTGCTTTATAAGTGCAAATTATTATTCGAGAGTATATTATTATACTGCACAGCTCCTATAGCTATAATAGCATTCAGTGTA
Organism: Gallus gallus; assembly: GCF_016699485.2. NCBI lineage: Eukaryota > Metazoa > Chordata > Aves > Galliformes > Phasianidae > Gallus > Gallus gallus. Next base: position 5,997,908 of record NC_052534.1, read on the forward strand.
CTGTAAATGATTGGGAAATACTTTTATACACAATAAGAATTGCACTGTGGTGTTAATTAAGTGATCCATTTCAGTAGCATATGGATTTCAACTGGATAATAGTCCCTATCAGCAAGATAAATGCTAATACATAGATGGGAAATTATAGAAAATAAGCATCCAGGCGAAGCGGTAGACCATTAGCTAGTCACAGTGCTCAGCGTCTCACTGACATTATTGCAGTTGTATCTAACAATTCATGTAGAAATAAGAACATAATAAATGAGAGGTGAAAGTGGCAGGTGGACCCCATGTTGCAGTAAAGGACTTGTAGCAGCTTTGAGAATGTAAAAAAAAGTTCATTTTGGTTTGGCCTGGAATCAAATACCTGTTATTTCTGAGGCAGCTAGAAACTGTTCTTGGGAAAAATTCTACCAAAAACTTGCTGGACCTAATATTAGTATAAACATCTGAGAAAAGTACAAGTATCAAACAGTCTATACGGATTCCTCAAGGACTTTGTGGATAATGGTAGCAGGTCTATCAAAGGGAAATTATAATGAAACTACAAACTAAAATACCAGCTTGGGAGAATATAGTCAACGTGGAGATGAAAGGTAGTAGAGTAGTGTTATAAAAACAGGAAAGAAACCAGCTGAACATATTATACACACAAAAGTAACATAGAAGACTGATAGTAGAGGTCGAGTAAATGAAGTCTAGCTATAAAGTTTGCTTCAGGAATGTACATTGGGAATAGACCACTCCCTGAATTCCTACAAAAATACCTTGTTTTTATTTTAACTATTGGTAGTATCAGATTTCAGAATAATAATTATTTTGTAGGAAATGCAAAATACATTTTTTATATTTTGCACTGCTCTACTGCTACTGAAAGCTTGAGCATGTAAGTGTACTGCTGACCCTTCTGTTGCCTAATTAGGCACTGCTATTGTATTGCCAGTCAGAGTGGAAAGGTTCCTTTGTGTTTTCAGAAATTCTCCTTTGTTTTTAGAGGTTCACTGTAATCTGGAAGAGTTGTATAAGCTACCTCTAAAATGCCTGCAGCTAGTTGGTTGCACTTGGCTGATGCATGCAGGAGCAGCACCAGCTTCCATGTCATATTCTGCTACCTAAGGAGCTTGGTTGTCTTCTGGCTCCTTGTGCCGTGGAGATCAAAGCAGGCTGAGAGAGGAAAGAAAGGCTTTGCACATTTACAAAAGTAGCTACATTTGAGTTTTGCTCCAGAGGAAGGGGATTGTGCTTTTCAAGGAGAATTGTGGTCTTGGTCTTCGGAGCTAAGGAGTATGGTTGGGGTGGTAAGAGGATTAGGCAGCAATCCTACTGGAGTTTGAGTGATTGAGTGGGTACAGGAGAGGGGAAAGAAATGACTGGGGCAGCTCTGCATGCACATGTGGATGAGGGCAAAACTTGGAATTGCTGCTGCTAGTGATACTGGATCAGGTCATCTTTCTCTGGGATCTTTCAGCAACAATGGTCTGTCTGCAATAGCAGATATTGACATTTCCACTAACACATGTGTTAGAAAGTCAGATGATGTCTTAATTCCATATGAACAGTGCCCTATAAGCAACGAGGGAGAAGGAGGGCTGACTTAAGGTTGTGCAGACAGATGAATCTAATCTATTTCCTTACCTGTCTGTGACTGAATTGAGCACTTGTGTTTCAGTTTAAGGCAATAAGGTGTGTTGTCCCCCGCTAACCACATTTGGCATTTACCTCATGAGTGTGGTGTGGAGTCAGCGACGCTAGTGCACTGTAATGCAGACTTAGGTGCTGCATCCCCTGCAGCTCTCAGATAATTTGCAGTTAAGAAATAACCATGCATATTAAGTCAAGACCAATGGCTGCTCATATGGAGAACTTACTAATTGCAGGCATATTTTCTGCTGCTTACCAGAAAATGACTGGATGATTGTTTCTTCCTTATGTTTTGTATAGTACCAGATTGCACTGCTTTTATAGTATAGTTAGTAATAGATTCTAGAGAGGGAGAGTACAGATAGAATTGCTTATTATGCAATAGTCATTTGAACTCTTTCCTGACTATACTCTGTAAGAGACCTACAGGTATTACCAAAATATGATTTTATTTATTTATTTATTTGTTACAAATCTTTAAAAGATATATATATATTTTAAATCCTTAGATAATACTATGAACATTTATCCCATTTGATGTGCAAAATCTTCTGCTGTTATCAGATTGTGGATATTTTTGAAGGATGCCAGTATACCCTGTTGGATTTAGACACTTGTGAAAGCACATGCAAATTATGTTAAATTCTGAATGTTACTGAATCTACTCTTGTCCAATCATTGTTTAAGAAATGACATACTGTTTTGTATGGTTACTCAAGGGAACAGCAGGCATATTGAAGTCTCAGTTCTCCATGAGAATTACACTTCAACTCTGTTTGTAGGGTATTAAGACTAACATGTGATTTTTCATTTTGTTCCAAATTAAATGTAGTGTTTTATGTTTGGCTGTTAAAAGTGGAAGTTGGTTATTTGACATAAGCAAAGCTGAGCCCATTGAAGAGGTAGCTGTAAACGCCAAAGAAAGTGAAAAAAGTGAAATGTTGGTAGCTTTAGAGAACAGCTGTTTTTATGAAGGGCTGCAATTTGACGCATTTAGGTATTTCCTTTCTATCTCCCAATACCTATTTTTGTGATTTACTTGATTTTCTTATAAACTGAAGCTACAGATCAGTACATGATCTACATCTACAGTACTGATGTAGATGAGATGAAGTAGCCTTTATTAAACACTAATTAAAAAGTATGATGCTCTTTCAAATTAAAGAAATAATAACCATGATGAAGTATTTGCATCCTGAAAAAAGGGCTAAAGCAGAAGCCATGCACAAGACTTTTTCTGGTATAAGCTGACTTAACTGAAGTAGATGAAATCAGTATCAGACAAGCTAGATTGCAATCTAAGGTAATTGATAATATAAATAGACATATAAATTACACATGGCAAGTACATGTGTGTATATAGATCACCTTGTTAACTGGACCAATTGTGATTTCAACAGTAGTTTCAAGACCTGATTTTGATCTCATGCTATCGTAGTTGCATTAATTCCTTGCTCTTTTTTTTTTTTTTTTCCTGACTGGCAGAGCTAAATCATACACCTTCTGTCTAGAGACAACTGTGAGACTTCTGATATCAAAATACATCAGAATATAACACAGGACATCTTGTTGCAGCTTTTCATTCGATGGTCTCCTTCACGGAAAGTACCGTGAAATAATATTTAGGAAAAAAATCATTTAAAATAATTATCTCCAGGGTGTTATCTGGAAAAAACAATCCACTCATTCAAAGGTCTTTTCAACATGAAGTAAGAGATTGTGACTTCCACTATTGCTCAGAAAGCTGAAGACATTTATCATCTCCTCATGCTGCAGCATAATGTCCATCCCGTCCCGAGGAGTATCTGAAACAATAAAACACCTCCTTTGAATTATTAAAATATAATAAGAGCTGTGATAAAAGATAATATGGTCTGTGTGGCAGAGCAAAAATTTGAGTTAGCAAAAGAAAAATACAATAGTATTTTTTTCCCACCATGAGAAGAAGAGTTGTGGCTCATACCTTGTATATATCTTTATACTCATTAAGACCTGCTCAGTGGATGTTTAACTTGAGTGCAAATTATTGTGAAGTGGATTGGCTGGCAGTAGTCTCATTTTTAGTATAGGATGACATAGGATAGGGTGTTGTCCTAATATTTTTCCCCTTTCACCTTTGCAGGAATGTTAGTGTTTAGTTTAACATTCTGAGATGAATCCATCTCTCTTTTGTGAGGTAAGGAAATTACCTCACAAAAAAGGTTAATTTGCTTGAAATATCTAATCATGGTTCTGAGACCTCAGGGCATGTATAGATGTATAGGTGCATGCATAAAGATGGCAAACACAAGTCAGAAATATACTATTCTCATTTATCCATATTCGTGAGGACATGTGCTGCCCAAAATACTGGAGGACCAGCTAAGATTTAACTTAGCCTATCCATGTCAGTGATGCTCATATTTAGAGATGCTCTCTTTCGTTAAACAGTCTCATTCTAGCTTGTACATTTAGGCTGCTTCTAAGTTATATTTATGGTTTATTATAAATGTTTTCACATTTTTTCATCTAGCTACAGAAAAATCAATGAACTCTCCATAAAAGTTGCTTGTTTCTCTTTTCCTTTGCTCTTAATTGCAATTGTGTGGGCTTGAGTCTTCTTAAAACCCCTGGAATATTGGAGTATTTATGTAATATTTCACATAATATTTTTTTTTTACGTGAATGAAGACCTCTTTAGTAGAAACTTATACAAAGCACTCTAACTCAAAACCCAAACCTAGATATTATTTTAAAATGCTCTCACATTTCAAATAGATTCCTATTTTTCAATACATATAACCATAGCATATTTCAAACACTATCACACAACTTTCAAATTTTATCATGAATTCTTACTAAAATGAATCAGTGCTTATTTTAAATATATCTTTGATCTGTTTCACAGCCTTATTACAAAAAGAAAGGTTTAATTTTGCTTTTGAATATTTTTGTGGGAACCTCATTTACAAACTATTTCATGTGGAGTTGTGGCCTAGATTGACTTTTTTTTTTTAATTTTACTTTTTTCTGTTTTAATTAAACTGTAGATTTAATTAAAATGTGAATGGATTTAAAGGAGAATTTATTACAGAAATTTGGGCCACAGTTGTTCATTATTTTTTTGTTGCAAGCAGTGGTCCTCTGCTTAGTAACTGAAGCTAATCTCCTGCCAAGACTGTTTTCAGGTATGAGTCTGATTTTTACATCTCATTGATAGCATTCTCATCTCTCAAAATATAAGCAATATTTTTTCACCCTTGATACCACAATAAATGCTGACTAGCTGCTGAGCTGGTGTGACTGTTAAGCTAGTTAATTGCCCAGTGTTGGAAGTTCTTAATAGCAAATGTAAGGTTTGACACATTATCTTCTAGCAGTGCTATTAGAGAAATGTTTAGGAAAAGGGCAATAGATCTTGATTTTTTTTTTTTTCTTTTACCTATGAAAGTCTTGCTATTTCTTAATTTTTGGTGTTCGTTGTTGTGAGGCAGGTGTTTTGAAGTGCAGAACTTAGGTGAAACAGCTAGCAGGGGTATGTTCAGCTTTGAGCCTAGGGATGTAATAGGAATTTAGACTGTTGGATTGTAAGCTTTCTAACATTTTCATTATGAGAATGGTAGCTCAGGTACACTAGAATCACAGCAGTGAGATGTTACGTAATGCCAGTGATCAGCAATGAACCTAGTTCTCAGAGCTGGTTAGGTAATTTGATATGTTTTTATTCCTAGTGAAGGCAATGTTCTGAGGCTGTTTTTTTTTGGGGGGGGGGGGGAGGCTGAATCCCCTCCCCCCCCCCCCACTCATTCCTAATTTTACTGAGAAGGAGCACACAGGTGGCTCTACTTCTTGTATGTACTGGTACAGTAAAAGCAGAGATTTGACTTTTAATTGATTATTTCACTTACTGATGAATCAAATTTGTAATGCACCTGAGCAAAATGGAATGGGTGTTTAAACCTGCAGGACCAATGCTTGCCTGAGTACTGGAACAGCACATGGCTGAAGTTGACTTATAAAGGAGATTACCACATCATATGGGACAGGATACGGAGAATTAAAGACTTTCAAATTCAGATTTGTCGTGTTTCAGTAAACTTAACAAATGGCAGCGAAGCCTGTTTCCCTCAGGTTTGTAAGATGTAACCAAACTTGTAGCAGTTCAGCAAAAATGATCTAGCATTTGAAGAGACCTGGATCCACTGTATTCTTCAGGAAGAAACCTGCTATCTCAGGACTTTTAAGTATTGTATTTTGGATAGTTGTGCTTTTCTATGCCCTTATTTACTTCCAGGCTATTATTGTGTCATCTTTGTGACTTCCATTCTGTGATGAGTGAACCTAGGGATAAAATACTAAAAATTGGCTAAGCCAGGTGAGGTAGAATTCAAGAACTTTTAAGAGCATAATGTATCTCAGCACAGGCTCATTTTTGGCTGAGAATTTGGGCTAAACTGTACTGAGACAGTTACAGGGCAAAATGTGAAGATATGTACCTATTGGGATTTGCAAAATTATTTCACTAGCTAGATTTAAGTGTCTTTGCAAATCAGGCCTTGGTACTCAAATTTGCATTTATGTGCCTAATTGCCATGGAAATCAATGTAGTCTGGATAGAAACATAGGTAACAGTGGAGGTCCACTCCTGTTTTTTCACTTTCTCTTTTTTTCTGGTTTTGCTATCAAAATCAACTATACATAAAAATATAGATAACTGTCTAAACACTTGGAACATATCAGTGTGAGTCGTTATAGGTTAGATGAGACATCTAACTTCTGAGTGTGAGTAGCCCATAAATGTGATAAAAGAAACAATTTAACTCTAGTCCATTGATTCACACTGATTATCAATGAAGTAGGCCAGTGAAGACAGTGTCTCATGCCAATTATTGGAGGAAGTGGTTTGATATGTCTATAACTGGAGTGAGATTAAGACCAAATGAGGCCAGATATTTCCTGACTGGTTTATTACAAATCCTAAGGAATGTGGAGAATTTGAGGAATTTAGCAATAGTGTGTATTCCAGTCCTTGCATTTAAGCGATGTGATGTTAACACTGAACAGTTTCACTTTCTGAACACACATAGCTGAATTTTCAAAGGTGCTGAACACCTTCCACTTCCATCCCACAAAACAGAAGCCAAACTTTAGCACATAGATTTCAAAAACTTTAGCCTGACTCCATACCATTTTGTTACATGCTAAGATGAAGAAAAGGTGAATTTCTGCTTTACCTGAGTGATATTCCATAAGTGAACGTATTTTTTTTTTTAACGAACCATTGCCTCAATTAAAAGAAGTGAGAAATCTAGAGCACAAAAGAAATGAGGAAAGTGCTTCACAAGGTTATTATAATACAGAGTGAAACATCTTAGTTATAATACTGATAAAAGAATTTTATAACATATTGCTTTTATTTTGTTTTCTGTTTCAAATAAATGAAACTTGCCTTTGTTTAATTAAATATATATATATGTTGGAATGTCAAGGTCTGTTTATTTTTTTTTTTATTTGAAAATAAGCACATGGTGAAAAATTGGCAATGTATTGGATTATGAATGTTTTTCTTTGATTGAAACTTTGATGTTATAAAGTACAATGCCAACTTCATTTGGTGTAGTATATTGACAATGTGTCAGATGCATAATGAATGCTGGCTATGAAAGCCTATGGTATAAATTGATGCTGACTTGATTGGTGCTAACTAGGATGGCATTAGCTGATGATGTAGAGAAAAATGGTCAGGAATTCATTCAAGAAAGCAAGCAGAAGATCTTGGATGTGAATTGATGACTGGACGAGAGATTTAGATGAAGGGTTTGGGGTTTGGGAGGCTTTGGAATTTTGAGGGGAGAGGATTCCAGGACTGGAGAGGAGAGATGTATGCTTTTAGTCCTTTATTTAAACAACTGGCAATTTATTTTTATTTTTATTTTTATTTTCTGGGGGGGATGGAACTAGAGTTAGGTAACACACGGTTGCATTTCATGTAATCAGCATGAGTTGTGTGAGGACAGCCGTGGCACCAGAGTACAGTTCCTTGACCGGCAGAATGTTAATGGGAGAGGTTGTAATGATAGGCAATCGGTACTAAAACTCCTAATTTGTGAACTTATGTATAATTTACCTGGTACAACAGAGACCTAGAAGAGATGTGTGACTGAAATGTTGAAACCCGTGGCATAGAAAGGATCAAATGGAAAAGAAGTCAAACTTGCTTTTCATCACGTATAGCTCAGAAGCAATTGATCTTCACAATTCAGAATTGAATTCCAACAAGTGAAGTGTGGTGTAAAGCTGCATAATGCTGGCAGCAAATCAGTAGATAGTCATTAAGAAAAGTATTTATATATATCCCTTGATACATAGGGAACTATCCTTGACTAGCAAATGGAACACATTTCACCAGTGCTATTGGGCTGGAACACCTCTCTTATGAAGAAAGGTTGAGGGACCATTTTTACAGTTTTACAGTTTAAAAATACAGTACTGAAGCTTTAATGCCATCCTTGTTTTTAATCATTTTCTCCGAAGCCCCACTCCAGAGGTTCTTGTGCTCTAACAATGCTTTTGATACAAACTTCCCTAAGGCAGAAAGCAAGATGGGCAACCAATTTGGAAATTATAATAATCTAGTCAAGGTTAAGATTGCCTTGTTCCACTGGGATATTATAAAATTTGAACCATGTACATACATCTAAAATAAATTAGCTGTGGGTGGTTGCTGGAGCTTTATCACTCTAGGGAATTCATTCTTTGAATTTGAGATATATTGAACTTTTATTATCTGGTAATGCATTAATTTCAGAAGCATATATTTTTAGATTAACATTGGCTCAAAAATCATTTGAGTGTTTGGGATAAAATGGGGTCAAAATAAGACAGTTTGAAAGGCAAAGAATATAATTATTAGAGTCCATGACCATTGGCAATGAGAAACTTGCATCTCTCTTTTGCTGAAAATATCTGCTATGCTATGGAGGAATTAAAGAAACCTCCTAAACTATTTTAAATATATGCAATACATTATATATGTTCTCTTTTGCTCTAAATATATGATTATTTAAAGTCCCATATTTCCCAAGTTGGTACATGTAGTCAGTTTCCCATGTCTCTGCCAAGTTCTACCATGCAGCCGCAGAAGAGCACGTTCCACAAACCCTGGAGCAGGTTCAAGGTCTGAATTAGTAAAATCAGACACAGCAAGGGAGCAGAAAACAGTCTGAGGATATTGCAGAGGAAAAATCTTGAAAGACAGATAAAGAAAGTAGTGCAAATATGGAAAAAAGGTGCATCAGAGCTCATTCATGTATTAAAGATAGGTCCCAAAAGAGAAAATTAAATCTCAAATAGAAACACAAAGCTTTTCTGGGTATTTGCTTTTCAGGCAACTAACAAAGTGCTTTGGAGCACGAGAAGGATCTGATGATGGAGAAGGATAAAGTGTAGGCAAGAGTCAGTGGGGCTAATGATCTAAGAAACTGCAGAGAGATGAAACAAAAGATATTTAGAAGTAAAAGAGACAGAAAGAGCTATGAGTTGGGGAACTCTGAAAGAACATGTGGATGTGGAATTTCCCAGCAGCTTCATGAGGAATAGAAGGCAAGAACAGCCGATGAGAAATGAAGTACGTCTTAGGTCCTAGGTGTGTGTTTAGGGTATGTTTGATAAATTACCTTCATTTGTCCAACCATCCCATCTCACAAAGGGCAGCACAGTCATTTTCTCTTGCTGTTAACTGTGTATTTCTCGCTGGTATGTCTCAGGAGAAGGAAGTCAGTATGGCTTCTACTACCTCCCAAAACAACCAATGGATCGAATGTAATCAGCGTAATCCCTTTCCTGCTAAAAACTTTAACAGGTCTGTATAACAAAATTTCAAGTAGCCTTGTTTTTCAAAGCAGAAGTTCTCACAGAATGCAACAAGGATATTTTTGTGTTTTATGTGGTTACTTTTTTTCTGTTGGTGTTTTTTAGTCCTTACAGCAAGCTAATTTTTACTATAAAGTATCACGGTTGTAGATCTCTTCCCATATTTTCAAAATTCTTATGCATATGATATCTAACAATTTTTGAGGAAGCATTATTTTTTTCTCTTTAACATCTTCATTTAAGTGTAAGTAAGCAAACGTAGCCCACATAGCTGGTTGTCAGAAAGGTTTGTGCATCATGAAATTGGTGTACGTTTAAATTTTGTGCGTCATAGCTGATGTCATACACTAATAAAGAGATGAACATCCCAGAACCTCCATCACTTGGACTGAATTATGAGAGCTGTGCTGAAAGTATTGCCTCCTATTTCATTATGTGGGTCCACAGTCTCAGAAGTGGATGTTGGTGGTATGACAGTAAAGGTTGAAACTTCCCATCAGTATTCCATTCCATTTTGTTGCCATGTAACTAATGGCAGCAGAGGGGCAGTCTGACAAAAAGGCATTTGACATGGATGTGTATATGGAGCCAAAGTGTGGAACTGAATTCCTTCTTGTGGAAAAAGTAGCCCCTATTGCCATTCACTGACACTTGCTGAACACTAATGGAGACCCAATAGTGGATGTGAGCACAATGAGATTGTGGGTGGTGCATTTCAGCAGTGGCAGCATCAGCAGTGGTTCATCTCCACTGGTGCAAATTTTTAAGACTGGGTCACGCAGGCTCTTGTTCATCATTGGCAAAATGCAGAGCTCATGGTGGTGCTTATGTTGAAAAATAATGTCTTGTTGCTGAGCATTTGCTCTATCACACAGTGTTATTGTGCTCTTTGCATCTGTTGTAGTTTCCATGGAAATAAGTAGGAGGCATATCTTTCAAAGCAACCTACATATATATATTTTGTTTTTTGATATGCTCATTGAAAAGTCTGTGTAACTCCGTGGAGTACCTCTCCACGAAGGTGCCTTTACCGTGAAATCTCAATGCACTGAGTTAAATAAGGGCTTGCCCTTGGTGTGCATCAAACCCTTGCTGACGGGAGCACTCCATAATGTGCAGCCACTATAGCAATATGATCAGATGGAAAACAACATAAAAGTCATAAAAACAGTTAATAAAGAAAGTTATTTAATGTTAACCTTAAAGTATTTTTCATGTTGAAGTATATTAAAGAGACTACAGTCTTTATGTCTATTTCTGCAGAAAGAAATCCTTTCCCAAGGGCTGCTGAGTTAATTGGCTACCAAGCGAGAGTCTGAGTGTACGCTGCAGCAAAGAGGAATAGATGCAAAGCATTCAGACTTCTGAGCCTGATAATCTTTATTACCTCTTGCAAGATTAAAAGAGTTTGTCTTCATCTCATAGGAAATAGCACAATGCGGCAGTATTTACAATATGATCAGTATTCAGTGTATTGTAAGGCAAATTCGCTTCCATCTCAGAAAGCCCTCAGTGTGTTGCCATAATCAATAGGAATGGTATATAACAGCAAATACTAAATGAAGGTATGTTTGAGTCTCTCTCAAGTGGCAGCAGTGGCTGTCCTGAATCTTGCTGATTCACCTCTTAGTGTGAATATTCTAAGTTTAAGCATTGTTTTTTTAAACTAAATATGCAGGTTGTCAGTCAGAGGGAATTAGGCTGCCCAGTCAGCAGATCCCAGTTTCAGCCCAACAGACACCATTTTCTAGAGAGCAAAATCAGCTCTGCTCAGAGGGATGAGCTTCCTCCTTGTGCATATAGAGCTTTTATTTCTGAGAGTCACAGTGTTTGTGCAGATCTTGAGTTAATAAACTGTAGTAGCATATTTTTCCAGGATTAAATGTCTTTACAAACTAAAAGTGTAACACTGAAATCCTCACATTGAGATTTTTTTCTCCTCTCTCCTCTCTTTTCCCTTTTCTTTTCCCTTTTCTTTTCCCTTTTCTTTTCCCTTTTCTTTTCCCTTTTCTTTTCCCTTTTCTTTTCCCTTTTCTTTTCCCTTTTCTTTTCCCTTTTCTTTTCCCTTTTCTTTTCCCTTTTCTTTTCCCTTTTCTTTTCCCTTTTCTTTTCCCTTTTCTTTTCCCTTTTCTTTTCCCTTTTCTTTTCCCTTTTCTTTTCCCTTTTCTTTTCCCTTTTCTTTTTTTACAGAGGCATTTTTCAAAGCATCAGCAATCTGTAATCTTGATGTCTCAAACTGGCCTGATCTTGTTTCATGATGAAACTGCTAAAACCAATTGTTTTGGAGTGGTTATGAGTGTGAGGAGGAATCTGCTTGGAGATGATCACATTTTCTTTCACAGTACCAAGAGCTATACTAACATAACTTGATTTAAAATACACTTTGAGCATGGTGTTAACTCCTACTTACCACACCACAACAAATTTATTGTGAAATTTAAGTTGTTCCCTAAAAATAAAACATACATCATTGTATTGTAGACATAGAAATAACTCTGTGAATTGAAACAGAAGAGATCCTCTGTTTAATTCAGAAAAAAAATGTTAGGAGGACAACAGAAGACTGTGTAAATAGCAGGGTGCTCAGAGTGTAGCTGAGGTAAATAGGGTGTCTTTCTTTGTAACACAGACAAAGATCAAAAAGATTTAAAATAATTGTCTGTACGTGGCCCCTTGTTTTAGAAAACAACAACAGAAAATGGGTTGGATGTTTTCATACTTTAGGAGCTGAACTCTTCTTTTCTTCCAAGGAGATGTTGATATAAAAATGCCATTTGAACTTCTGAAGCTCTGGTTTATACATCATTAATCTGCTGCTGATTTCGATGACAGCTGCATGAGATTGGCAGGGCTTTTCCTTTTCCCAGAAGTGTTGAACACCAATCACTTCAAATGACATCAATGAAGATGATCAAGGACTGGCTTCCCTGAGAAGTTAATCCTTAATTTCTTTTGTAAATCAGGGTTTTATACAGCGGGGCACAATTAATAAGTAAGAGAGTGGACCGTTTAATTGATTCACTAAAACCACTTTGATCACAAATTTTGGTCTTCAACAAATCTGATGGAGTGGGGGTACAGGCATGCCTTGCTACACGTTGAAAATCTTTTGATTTTGAATGTTCTGTAGTAGACATAGCCTTGTGATAATGCATGTGATATTCTTTGCTGATTTATGATACTAACAGTTCTTATCAGAGCTTATATTGTCATATAATATCCTAGAGGTCTTATAGTTTGGTTAAAAGGGTATTTCTGGATGAAGCCTTTGCTACCAATAATGAAAGGTTACACATGTCCTGGATAGCTGGTTTGCTCTTTCAGTGACAAAACAGAATGAGAAACTTATACTGATTTTCTCAATTCATGTGTATCACAAATTACAAAATATTTGGCTTTGAAAGATGAAATAGAAATTCAGTAAAATCAATGGTAAAAGGTAGATCTTTGTTTTCAAGGTTAGTTCCCTCTCCCTGATTTCTGTATGATCAGTGTTGAATTTCTGAATGTTTGAGATGGGGGTTTTGTTGTTCTTCTTTCTCTCTAGCAGTATAGGTACTGAGCTTTCGAGTATTTCAGATTCTGGATTTTTGGACAAGATGTACCATTATTTTTACTGCATTTACTTTATTGGTTTAGGTTTTTTTGATAGATAAGATAAAGAAATGTCTTAGGCTCCAGGTTGAGGCTTCATGTTGCATTACTAATGGCATGATTGTTGAGCACAGTTTAAGATGATGCAAAATCTAACACTGTATTTTTTTGTGTGTATGTTTAGTTATTTTACAAATACCACTCTTGCAGGCATATGTTGTTCAGAAGGGCTTCCTATGCTTTCTTTTTCCAGTCACAGGTGTAGGCAGTGTAAGCACTGCTGTGTTTTGCACCAGGTCGCGTATTTTGGAGGAGGCTGCATAACTGCCAGTTGTCTGTGTATCTGGGAAAGTGGTGCATCTGCTCAAATTGGTACCTAATAGGTGGTTGCTTTTGTTGGTTTCTTCCTAGGCAAACTCCTTGAGTGTTCTGTACACCTTACTGCAAGAATATGTTCACAAAAACAGTTCCTGACCATGTACAGCTTGGAAGGTGTGATCTGTAGCTCTTAATACAATCAAAACTATTGGTATTTAGAGTTAGGAGAGTCACATGTGGTGATTTCTTGACTCAGCTGAAATTAATGGCAAGAAAACAGTCTTTAAGTGAATAGCCAGAGGGTTTCATTTTCAAAGAAAAAACAAGGAGGAAGGAGAAAATAGGTGGGGAAGGTCATAATTTTCTTCTGTGTCCTCGTTTCGGCTATGAATCAGAATCTTCCACTCTGCGGTGGTTGATTTGCAGTAGGGTTAGTCTTACAACAACCAAGAGTAGCTGACTGTTTTCTCTCTTCTGAAGTACTCTTAATGTAGCGGAGCAGCGCACTAGCAATGTCTGTGCTCCAAAACACTTGCTTTGACAGCTGTGCAGTTCAGTGGTGCCTGTGTAGTTCTGTATCGCTTGTGAATCCACCAACTTGGAGTGCTCTCTGCTCATCTTATTCACCTGTTCTTTTCTCAAGTTATAATATAATGCCTAGTGACCTACTGGCATTTAAAATTGGTATTTCTTATACTCTTGTAAATCTTGAGTGTTCAGTGGCAAGCCTGTTTCAAAAACCTTATTTTTATAATGGAGACTGAGTATCTTCCTTTGGGGATAAGCACTGCATATTATTCCTGATGCAATTTATGAGAGAGAACTCCATTATGGCAAGGCAACTGTAGCCAGTCAATATCCTTTAACATCTGCCTAGCTTGTCAATCAATATCCAACATTATTTGCTTTCTAATATGCATTTTAATAGAATTTTAAAAATGTATTAATAATAAAAAGGAAAGTATTTGGTCTTATACAATTTTGTTATTTAAGATATGGAAAAGCCTTGAAACCTTCTCTTGAAATGCATACACAGTAATTTGTCCAGCACATTTTCAGAATGTTTTTTTATCATGCCACACAGGGCAGCATAGTACAAAAGGCTGAAAAGAAAACAAGCGGCTCCCACACTTTCCAAACCTTCCATAAAATAGCAAGTCCAGTATCAGAGAAAGCTAGAAATGTTATGCGTAGGGATTCCTGTCACACTGCATACTGTGCTCAGTCACACTGTTCTGGCATGTCACATTACATCAAGCCTGATTTGTAACAGCATACCCATAAGTAACAAAAGGAAAGGAATATCATACCATGTGGTATTGTTTCCAGTCTTTGAAGAGGTTTTTTGATGTCCTTTACTTGTATTAGTTTTATTAAAAAATAATGCTTCTACTAACAAAGTTTTTATTTTCTTTTAAATGGATATATGGGGATAAACAAAGAATCATTAAGGTTGGAAAAGACCTCTAAGATCACCATGTCCAACCTTTGACCTACCCATACCATGCTCACTAACCATGTCCCTCAGTGCCACATCTCCACTGTTCTTAAATACCTCCAGGGACAGTGACTCCACCACCTCCCTGGGCAGTCTGTGCCAATGCATCATCACTCTTTCTGAGAAGAAATTCTTCCTAATATCTAACCTGATATATTTGTCCAGAGTAGATATTCCCTAGATTCTATTTTCAGAGAAGGCCTTGCAATATCTCCCTGTCTTTTTATATTCAATATAGGTTATTATAAGACTTTTCAGAGCTGATTCCAGCTGCAACATACTAACCCAAGTGGACTGTAGGTGTACCTAAACAGCAATGAAAAAAAAAAAAAAAAAGCCAAGGCTAAAAGCACAAGGCTCTCCTCCCCTCCCTAAGGCCTTACTGGAGTGGTGCTCCTCTGCTCATTGTTCCCTGGAAAGGAGATGCTGCATTTCTTGGTGGTACATCTGCACAGTATAGTAACACATCTTCATCTTCCTGGGATGTTTTTGCAGTTTCGGCAAAGCAGAGCCAAAGGCAAGCTGCAGCTCAAGTGCAGAGTTATGACTGTCTTGATTGTGCAAGTCCAAATAATGAGTTTGGTTTTGCAATCCTGTAATTCTACTTGCCTTCTGTTTTTATCCCTTTCCTCCCTTCTTTCATTCTTCAGGTTTGAAACCTGTGAATTAGGTGAACTCTAACTAAAAGCAATTCATGAATGACTTTATGGATCCCAACTGATGTTGTCCTCAGTGCAACAGTGCCTGTGCCTTTAAGTGGAAGTTGGATCTTACGGATCGAAATGTGATTGTCTTTTCATAGAATCAGAAAATCATAGAATCGCTAAGGTTGGAAAAGACCCACAGGATCATCCAGTCCAACCATTCACCCTTCACCAATGGTTCCTGCTAAACCACGTCCCTCAACACAACATCCAAACGCTCTTTGAACACCACCAGGCTCAGTGACTCCACCACCTCTCTGGGCAGCCCATTCCAGTTCGTGACCACCCTTTCAGAGAAGTAGTATTTCCTAATGTCCAGCCTGAATCTTCCCTGGTGCAGCTTGAAGCCATTCCCTCTAGTCCTATCACTAGTCACACGAGAGAAGAGGCTGACCCCCAGCTCTCTACAACCTCCCTTCAGGTAGTTATAGAGAGCAATAAGGTCTCCCCTGAGCCTCCTCTTCTCTAGACTGAACAATCCCAGCTCCTTCAGCTGCTCTTCATAAGGCCTGTGCTTCAGACCCCTCACCAGCTTTGTTGCCCTCCTCTGGACATGCTCCAGGGCCTCGATGTCTTTCTTACAGTGAGGGGCCCAAAACTGGACACAGTACTCAAGGTGCGGCCTCACCAGTGCTGAGTACAGGGAGACAATTACTTCCCTGTTCGTGCTGGCCACGCTATTTCTGATACAAGCCAGGATGCCATTGGCCTTCTTGGCCACCTGGGCACACTGCTGGCTCATGTTCAGTCAATCAACACCCCCAGGTCCATTTCCTCTACACAGTCTTCCAGCCACTCTGCCCCAAGCCTGTAGCGTTGCCTGGGGGTATTGTGGCCAAAGTGCAGGACCTGGCATTTGGTCTTGTTGAATCCCATCCCATTGGCTTCAGCCCAGCTATCCAACCTATCCAGATCCCTCTCTCTGTAAGGCCTCGCTACCCTCAGGCAGATCAACACTTCCAGCCAGCTTGGTGTCATCTGCAAACTTACTGAGGGTGCACTCAGTACCCTCATCCAGGTCATCAATAAAGATATTAAACAGGACAGGCCCCAGCACCGACCCCTGGGGAACACCACTTGTGACCGGTCGCCAGCTGGATTTAACTCCATTCACCACCACTCTCTGGGCCCGGCCCTCCAGATACCCCAGCCAAGAGTGTATCTGTTCAAGCCACGGACTGCCAGGTTCTGCAGGAGAATACTGTGGGAGACAGTGTCAAAGACTACATCAACAGCTTTTCCCTCATCCACCAGATGGGTCACTGGATCATAGAAGGAGATCAGGTTGGTCAAGCGGGACCTGCCCTTCATGAACCCATGCTGGCTAGACCTGATCCCCCGGTTGTCCCACACATGCCGTGTGATCTCCCTCAAGACAATCTGCTCCATAATCTTCCCCGGCACCGAGGTCAGGCTAACAGGCCTGTAGTTCCCCGGATCCTCCCTGCAGCCCTTCTTGTAGATGGGAGTCACATTGGCAAGCCTCCAGTCTTCTGGGACCTCACCCGTCAACAAGGAGCGCTGATAGATGATGGAAAGCGTCTCAGCTATCACCTCTGCCAGTTCCCTCAGCACTCTCAGGTGAATCTCATCTGGTCCCCTGGACTTGTGGCAGTCCAGTTGGAGTAGCAGGTCTCTGACTGTTTCCTCCTGAATTGTGGAAGGTTTAATCTGCTCCCCAGCCAAGGCTGCCAGGACAGAGAGTGGAGAAACCTGAGGATAACTGGTCTGACTTTTAAAGACAGATGTAAAGAGGGCATTCAGAACGTCTGCCTTTTCCTTATCCTCAGTGGTCACATTCCCAGTCTCATCCAGTAGAGAATGGAGATTCTCCCTGGTCCTCCTCTTACTGTTGATATACTTGTAAAAGAGTTTCTTGTTCCCTTTTCCCCCAGCAGTCAGGTTGAGTTCAAGCTGGGCTTTTGCCTTTCCGATTTTCTCCCTGCACATCTTAAGAACTTCTTTGTATTCTTTCCGGGTTGTCCGTCTCTTCTTCCACAGGAGGTAGATTCTCTTTTTCTCCTGGAGCCTCAAGAATAGTTCCCTATTCATCCACGCCGGTCTTCTTCCGCGCTGGCTCATTTTGTGGCTCAGGGGTACAGCCTGCTCCTGCGCCTTTAAGACTTCCTTCTTAAAGAGCAACCAGCCATCTCTTACCCCTTTACTCTCTAAGACTGAGCCCCAGGGGACTCTCCCTACTAGTCTCCTGAACAATTCAAAGTCTGCCCTCCGGAATTCCAAGGTAGCAGTTTTGCTGTTCCCCCTCCTGACTCCACCAAGAGTCGAGAACTCAACCATGTCGTGGTCACTCTGCCCAAGACAGCCCCCAACCTCTGCAACTCCCACCAGACCTTCTCTGTTTGTGAACAGCAGGTCTAACGGGGCAGCTCCTCTCGTAGGTTCTCTTATCATCTGCATCAAGAAGTTATCCTCCATACATTCCAGAAACCTCCTAGACTGCTTCTTCTGTGCTAAATTGTATTCCCAATTTTTGTTCCAAAGAAAGTGTTTTATTCAGAGCAGTTAGTTACTTCTAAAGTTTGTAATCTCGAGGTGTATGGGAAAATTTAATTTCTTCTTAATTATTTTTTGATTGGTGTATTCCTAAAACCTTGTGATTGGAAGAATGTGAATTTACAGTGCCAAAATAGATACCAGAAAAAGAAGTGAAAGAATATTGTGTCCCGTGGCCATTTCTGAATTAACTTAAATTCATAATGAGGGGCTTAAGTATTAAATTAATCTGTTTCTTTTTTCTTGATGTTTGGCACACAGAGTAGCTGGTTATTATTTGTATTGCACCAGGCAGGCACCAGCAATTGGAGCATTATTATGTTAGTCGGTGCATCTAAACATTATAAAGTGTTTCTGAAAATGAGTTTATATTCTAAAGTAACATGACAAAAAAATAGATTTTTTGAAGATTCTTGTTTGCATAAAGGGAGAATAATACTCAGAGTATCATATGTTTTTCCCAGATGTCATTGTAATGGTGCTGCTAGAGCCTGTCTAATTGTGTCCATCTAATCTGAGTGTGCTGCCTTGGCCGCAAAGTGCAAACAGAAAGTGTTGATGCTGTTGTTTGTTTTGTTTGTTTTTACAAAATTATTTATAGTATGATTTCAAATAGGCACAGTTCAAAAGTAATTCTGTGCTTACACCTTGCTAATACTTTGAAAACAACTTGGTGAACACCTTCCTATTTTTAAGAGGAGGTCTGTCCTTGAGGAGCTCTGACACTTCAGGGCAGCTTCAGACCTCCTGGATGGACCATCTTCTCTACTGAAGGAAAAATATTTTTTATTGTAACAGATTAACCGCATAAGAGGCATGCATTCTTTCAGGATTTTTTCATAAGGTAATGCAGAATTGAGCTCTTGGCCTGACATACATACCACAGTTTCTAGAGAGCTGCATATGAGTTTTTTTGGCCTATTTCTGGTTTTTCTATGTGCTACTTATTTGAACAATTCTATTCAGAATGAATTTTGTCTGTCCTGCTTTGTTGTATTTAGCTGCAAATCCAAGTGGCCTGATGCAAGGCAATATTTTATTCCTTGGCTGAAATTGCAGGCAAATGAGGTAATTGTTGTGATGGCTTCTGGAGCTACTTTTGGAGTCTGTCATAGAGTTGGTGTAATGATGAGCTGATTGGGCCGCCTTGTCCTCATGGACACAGTTTGGCTTTGGCTCTTCATTAAATCTGTAGAAAAACAAGCTGCTATGCCAGTCCCATTCAGCAAGAGACTATCGCAGATGAGTGTTCATCATCAAAAGGAAATTGTATTTTCTCACAACTGTATGTTGCCTGCAAGTTTCAGGCAATCTCTTTGTTGCCCTTAGATATGGTGTATATGGCAGTTGAGTATTGCAATTTGGAAAGGGATCGAGAAATTAATGGAAATGTGAAAAATAAGTGCTTATGCTAAAGAGAAAAGGAATTGCATATTGATAACCTGGAAATGAAAAAATAAAAAATTCATGATGGTGTTTCGTGGATGAAGCTCATGTCTTTGACTAAACCAAATATGAAACTGGAACTTATTTTGTTTCCAACATATAGTTTTTTCCTTTGTTAAACAACACAGCACTTCAAAAGCAAAATATGTAAAAGGGAAAAATAATTTGTAATTGCAACCTAAAGGGCAAAGTAAATGACAAAATTGTCTTTGTTAGATACAAGTCCTGTATTCATTCTTGTATGTGTGAGGAAGTATTGAAATTTAGCCGACAGGTGAAATGACCAACATTATGTAGTTTAATGTTTTGAGAAATAAATGAGAGGTACAGTGAATCTTTTTGCTGCCTAAAGCTTACCTATTCACATTAGGGTTCCCTAGTCTTTAAGGATTATGAATACTGGAGATGCAGACTTCTAGGACATACAAGTAATTTTAACAGTTAATTGGGATGCATACTTTCCACATCCTTGTGGCAAAATCATAATTATTCCTTTATTTCTTTTTAATTTCAAAGGGAATTGCAGTGGAGTTGTGGTACTGACCTTGAGGGCAGTGTGTGCGATATTCCAAGAGGATGGGATGACAGAAATTCCTGGTAAAAATCAGAGTGGCCAGGCAGAGATGGTAAGAGTTTCTTTCTTTACAGCAGGCAGTTTTTATACATCCTGATTTTTCTTATTTTTGTGATACAGAAGATAGAAATAAAAATTAGTCAGACCCTTTAAAAAGCTTGGTCAAAGTTTGTGCCCTTGGGCACATGACACAATCCACTGATAGCCCAGCGGAATATGCTTCTATATAGCACAATGCATTTTGAGTGTGATCCTATTTGCTGAGGGCTGCAAACCAGCAAAACACTTGATCTCATACTAAAGTAGGCATCCAATGAATTCAGAATTAATTAAAACTTACTGGTAGACCCAGTAACAGTTAGCAAAATGCTTTATGCATGCCAGCGCACTCTACTGTAAATTTTGGTTATGTTTTTCATTATGTATGGGCACTTCGTGAATTCCAGTCTGAGAAAGAACTGGAGGCATTGGCTCACTTGTATAATCCAACTATTGAAAGCAGGCAGTTTTAGTGTTTAATAGTATATCGGCAGCTTAGAGCGGGCAGAAGAGTATTTGAACTAAGTGAATTTCACAGGGAGTTTTGGGAGACGGAAAGCAATTACCTGAACTGGAATTTGGCCAGAAGATTGGAACTAACATTGCGGTGCTTATTAAACACCACAAGTAATGAAGAGCTTTCTTACTGGTGTTTTTCCTCTGCCAGATAGTAACGGATGCTGTTGGTCTTGGAATGACTTGATGCGATTCACTTTTTCTGGCAAGAGGTAAATGACTGACACTGTCAGTAACTATGAAGCACTCACTGGATAAAGCTTGTCTTCTGTCTCCTCTCTTTGGCAAACTCATTTTGCTCTCTAATAAACATTGTTAGAGTATAAAGAGCATTCTACTTGATTTCCTAGTTGAGCAGCTTAATTCTCTGTGTCCAAGAACTTGTTGGGTATTGCCATTGCTTATTTCTGAAAATTGGCAGTAAGGGAATTTGCAGGCTTTCAGCTTTGATGAATATCCTATTACTAATCCTTAAAAAAATTAGAATATTTTTTCTTTTTAATATGAAATAATATGTCTATATAGCAGATATTTAAATATTTAAGATTCTGAATCCTACGTTTAAGCACATATATTTAACTTACATTTTGACATGATATTGTAGGATTGTCTGCCTCGTTTGTTTTCAAGATGTTTCCAAAAATTTGAAATACTCTTGCTCAAGGCATAAAGAAAGCTACTGATTTTTTTTATTTTCAAGTAGTGATGAAACAGAATTATTTCAAAAGCTTACATTTCTTGGAGGAGCATTGAGACCATACTGACTTCATGGAATTCTGTAGGAGACTGTAAGAAATCTCTGTTACCATTTTCTATATGTTGTGCCTACCTATAAGCAGTTGAAATAACTAATAAAATTTGCCTGCGTATGCAATATGATTTTGTTGGTAATCTAAGAATTAGACATCTTCAGTTCTATTCACTCTCAGTATCTCTTTTCTCTCTCATTTTTACTTTTTTTTTTTTTCTTCTCCAATTAGCCTGCCAGGACTTTGGTCAGGGACTATTTTACTGTTCTTGTACTCTGTATTATGTAATTATAATCTTAGCAATATATGAGAGCCTCAACACAGTACAGAATAAATTTGAAGTACTTCAAAACAATATGAAATTACCAATTTGACCAAGGCATTCAGCGAAGCACTTAAGAGTATGGTTCACATTTAGCCTATGAATCTCACTCTTGATTACTATTGAAACTGTTTTCAGACTTGAATTTAAACACCTACTGATGTTCTTTGTGATGAAATATATGCTGAGGACAATACTCAGAAATTCATTTAATAATATAGTTTAATTCATTCCCACTCACTCCCTCTTCTGAGACAAACTGGTACTTATGGGGAAGAAATCAAAGGTCTGCTTCAAAATCAGACTTGAGAAATCTAAATAAAAATGAATATAAATTTATCCTGAAAATTTGTAAAGTTTTTCCTTTATGAAAACGTCATGGCCATGAAGATTATATTTAGTGGCGATGAATCTAACTAGCCCTGAAAAAGTCCTCTAAGACACAATTATACAGAATTTTCATGATTTAGTCTACTAAGGGCCATCAGCCTGTTGCAACCTGTGTTTGAATGATGAGGATGCCATTTAGGCCGGCATTTGAAATCAAAGTTTTGCTGGTGGCTTTTTTTTTTTTCCCCAATGTTTAAAGTGCAGATGATAGAACTGTTTTGTAAGACATGGAAATAAATGTGAACCTGGAACAAAATAGTTGTTTGTCAGCCCTGTTGTGGCTGAGATTTTTATATGTTTAAATTCAGACAAACAGCACCACCAACAACAAAACAAACAAGAAACCAAACAAACTAATCTGAGTGAAACAAAACAGGCAGAGCTCGCTTGAAAAAAAACTTCACTTTAAGTTTCAGTTTGTGGATGTCCTCTATTTGTGCTCAGCACATTCAGGATCCTGTGCCTCATAGCTGCATGGGTTAGGCAGTGCAGACTAACTGCAAAGTCCCAGACAAATATCCCCATGCTGCATGTGTGTATCTCCTTTCACTTAAGGATTTTGAAATCTGTTGGCAGCTGTGGAAAGCTCCCACAAAAACTTGAAGGAAGGAAATTTATTTGAAAATTGATAGCAAGGAAAAAATGGGCGTTTCTTTGCAGGTGAATAGCAGAGCTGGGAGCAGAATGTGGAGGTCTGACTTATGACCATGTTTTAAACATTTTGGGCTTGATCTAAAACCTAAAATTTGTTCTGTAGTTTCGTTTTCCCACTGCTACAATCGTATTTGGTATTATACTGATGTCAGCAGGAAAGCACAAGCTGAATCTGAATCCTCAGTGTCACTGTCTCTTCGACACTTCTCACAGACTGCCCTCAGCCCACTCTGGCCTAGGGTCATCAAAATTTAAAGATATTTTTTACCTTCCTTTAATAAAATTTATTTTAAAGATGATTTAACTGGAATAAAGCTTCATTCTTATCAGCTTTCTTTAAATGCAGAATATTATCATGAAGATGTGTTAAATTTCATTGTAACATTGAAGAAAAAACCCACTGTAGCTAGCTAAGTGAAAATAAATAGAAAGATATGCATTATTTACAGGACAAAATGTGAGTAACTAGGCTACATACAGAAATAGCAGATGAAAAAACAGCAGATAAAAGGCTTCAGGCATACATGCTGTATATATACTTTGCTAAAAACCAGACATAATTCAATTTTTAACAATAATTGTCGTCTACAGACTGTACTTTGAGAAACTGGTGACACCGGCATTCTCTTCCTCCAGAATTAAGACAATATTTTGATTACCATCTTCTTTCTTTATGTAAACGGGAGAAAGAGATTAACCTGCTTAATTAAGAGATTGCTTTCCATGCTGGCTAAGCTTTTTGCTTGATTTTGCTAGTTGCTATTTTCATCTGCCCCAGAAAATTATCAGCAGCCAGCATAGTGTGCATAATTCTGGCAAGCAGGGTTCAGCCAGGCAAACTCTTCTTTACACTCATGTATTAAACACCTAAGATGATATACAATTATCTTGGCTATTGTGGGGTTAATTTGGATCAGAGTTACATATTTTCTTGATATGGAATTAATGAGTTCCAAAAATCTCCTTACTTGTATTTAGCTTTCTAGAGATAACCCATGATTCTATCTTCTTAGATGTAGAGTGCATTATGTCATTGTCAGCTGTCTCAAGTTAATTAGGATGGATTAAATAGGGTGTGGGAAGTTACCAACATTTCTGAGATGCTGAAGAGCAGGAGTCAAGGAACAAAAGGAGAGAGCTGCTCTGTGCAAGGGAAATCAAGATGGAAACAAGGATGACAAGTCTGCACATGGATGAAGTGTCCTCCTTGACAAAGGGACAGGCCCACAGCATGTGACACAGAAGAGCAGGGGTCAGGACTGGCTGCTGGGGTCAACCAAGCATTTCGGTCCTTGATCCACAGTAATAAGACAGGACCACTTAGGCCAAGAAGGCAAATCAATGAGCCACAATCAATAAGGTGCAAGGCAAGGGCAAGTGCCTGAGCTTACATATGGTTCCTGATCCAAGATGGGTGGGAGATCCAACAAAGCTTCTTACAAAACTTTTCATAGCAGTCTGGTCCCAGGTTATACACTGGACGATAGCAGAGCTACCTGAGGACAGACAGCCACAGCTTGGGAATGTGCAGAGCTGGAAAGCAGAACAGTTTGCAAAACCTGTTGCTGTGCTTACGCAAAGTGAGTCTCCAAGTGTTCACATTTTCTGAAGCTTTTCAGGTGTTATCAGAAGTTTCTCATTTAGTAGACAGAATCTTGCAGATGTGAGTCACAAGACAAGAGGTATGATTCTCATGACTCCTAGATGATGTGGGTATGACTTAAAGATGGCACATTTTGCATTATTAACTGTTTTAGTCTTTCTGTGGAGAATTAAAGAATTCAAAATTAAGATGGGACATAAATATTAAAACACCAAATGAAATGTCAGCCTAATTCTGATGTTACCACAAACAAATTTACCCGTGATCTGACAACAAGACTAATTTGTTTATATCTTTGCCCTTTTGGCCTGACCCAAAGCTGAAATCTACAACCGGTATGAACCAGCAGTATGCGGGAGTGACTAAAGAGAAAAGAGATCTCGCTATGCCATGTGAAGAAAAAAGTGGCAGAGTAGACCACATTTCTCTGCATATATCTGAATGAACTCAAGATTTCTGTTAAATATGTAGGTTGCTCTGAAAGTAATGCCTCCTATTTATTTTCATGGAAACTGCAGCACATAAAAAGAGTACAGTAACACCGATACAGCACGTTCTTAGCTGCAGCACACTATTTTTCTACATAGTCACCACCATTAGCCATACATTTTCAGCAGCAATGAACAAGGGCTTGCATGACACAGTCTTAAAGATCTGCACCAGTGGAGGTGACCTAGAGCTGCCACTGCTGAAATGCACCACCCAAAACCTCACTGTGCTCACATCCACTGTTGGGCCTCCATACGCGTTCAGCGGGTGTCAATGAATGGCAATGGGGGCTACTTTTTCCACATGAAGGAATTCAGTTCCACACTTTGGCTCCATATGCACTTCCATGTAAGAAGCCTTTTTGTCAGGCTGCCCCTCTGCTGCCATTAGTCACATACCAACAAGATATAATTGAATATTGGTGGGAAGTTTCAACCTTTACTGCCATATCACCATAATCTGCCTCTGACGTCATTGGTCAGAATAATAAAATGGGAGGCATTAGTTTCAGAGCAGCCCTCATCTATTGCACTGCTGTAAAGAACATTTATAATGTCATAAATATAAATGAGTTCTGTGATGAAGTGATACTATCTTTGAAAATTATTCAGGAACACATTTACACCTGGGGAAGCCATATGATTATGTCTTTGTTAATTCGAAATAAGAAAATTCTTATAGTATCATTCCCTGATTAACCTACTAAAGAAGCCAAGGACTGAGGAAACACTGCTCAGTACTTTACTTGGTAAACTGTCTTTACGTGAGAATGAGTAACTGTTTAATGAAGTTCTCTGATTACATTGTAAAACAGTAAAATGGTAGTTCATTAACATTACAGAAGACTTAAAGTTTATAAAAGAATCTTTGTGATTAATATATTGGCTGTTGATAGAATGTATGCTTTTCTTATTAAATGATGATTTATACTTCTCATTTTTTTATAGGAAAGTTTAGAACAAGCACCTCAAACTCTTCAGCTTTAGAAATGGAGAACATTTCCAATGAAGATATTAATCAATCTTGAAAAAAAGAAACTCTGCAAATAGCTTAAATTTTAACAATGCATTTTAAGCCTTTTTAGCTAAGTATGTCAAACCTGTCTGTTATACTACACTGTATTATGCATCAACGTGTCTTCTCTTTTGACATTGAAATTACTGCTGAAGTGTTAGGAATTCTCTTGAGACTGAAATTTGGCTTTCTATGTAACTTTAAATGGATCTGCATCTCTTCCCATACTGGTTTGATTTCTTAATTTTTAATGCAATTACTCTTGATTTATACCACTAAATGAGAAGGTGTTTTCATACCAAAAAACATGAACCATCTGGGTTTTCTTAATTGCTTGAATGAGTTGTTCACATATGCCTACTTTGTATGTGATGGAGTTATTCTATTTAATACCCAGATTTCTATTCTAGAGAAGAAGTAGTGCATATTCACAGGGCTAGAACCAGCTGAAGTGATTTATCAGTGTACTGCTGTGCAGTATTTCATGGATCTTCTCTCTGCTAATACACCGTGCTTTTCATTGACATCTTTAAAGGCTGTTGTTATGTTTGTACCTTCATTTCCTTTATTTCTGAAGTGCCATGAGTAACTATCCCTGCACTCTCAATGTTATGGATAGTTCAGTTTCACTTGGGTGCTTAAACTACACTTTAGAATTTAGTGTGGAAACAGATGCAAGGGATTCTGCCACAGAGAGGGCAGTGTGGCTAGAAGAAACCTCTCAACAGTTTTCTGTTTCAGAGTCCAATATGTTCATGTTAATCCAGCATGTCTTGGAAACGAGAGATTACAAAGAGGAGATGTTTTAAGAGAACAATTGGTAACTTTGTTTATATAATAACTATTTCAACGAATATTTTACAAATATTTGAATTTGCTCTGTTTGGAAGATAAGTAAACCAAAGTTCTTTAAGGACATTCTGTGTGTTCATAACTATTTTATCCTTAGTAACAAAAAACAGACTAATTAAAATAATATTTTAGGCTTATTTCTCTGACTTGCACTATCTTCAGTCTTATACATACACCCAGAATGAATGTAAAATTAGACAGATGATCTTTATCCCACTCACTTTAGATCTGGTATAATAATTTGTTCCTGAGCAAGACCAGAGTAGAAAGAGCTTCCTTCTTGCTATTCCTGATCCTTCTTGTCCCATTTTGTTGCCATTATGAGCTTTCTCGTGGCTTCTAAATAGTATCTCCAAAGACATTTAAACACACCATTGAAAAAGGGTGCATTTTGCACATAAACATCACAATGTTTACTTTCTGCATGGCTAAAAAAAGATTTAATAACCATAAGAATTACGTGTTTATTTTGATGTAGTTAAATGATGGTGATAGAACCAGCAGGATGGGTCTGGCTTCTGCTGAGCTAGGTGGAGGGCTGGCCATTGTGAATGCACTACCTTGGAAGGCTAGAAATAGAGGCAAGCAAGAAACCAAAATCTACCTAAAGTCAAAAAGAATGATTCTGCCTTCTGATAAATACACAGACACAGTCACTGCTGAAGGCTGGGCTTTCCCTAGTTTGTTATTTCTCTTATCTCTTAGCTGACTGTTACTTCCAGCCTTTGCTTTAATTAACTCTAACTCCTAAATACTACCTCTTCTTTCATGTAATTACATTCCTATGGTTGAAAAATGAGGGATTCCATTTATTTTTGATCATAGGCCTTTACACTTGTTAATGAAAGTTTTATCTCTGAGGAATGAGCCATCCCATTTTGCTGTAAGCTTGTCTTGAGCAGTAACCAGGTGACCTCTGTGCCATACCCTCTGCTTCCTGCTGCAGGGGATTTTTTCCCTTTGCTGCCTGAAACTCAGCTTTGTATCTTATCTGTTACCTGTTGTGCCCCTCTCCTTTCAGGTGAGAGTACTCGATCAGGATACTTTACTTTGGCCGTGCTCCAGGCCTTGTGTGTGTGTGTGGGTGTGGTGTTCATTTGCGCATTACATGCTACCGGTGGAGCTGTGGTGCTCTACCTGACTGGAGCACCCTGGTGTGCTGCCTGTTTCAAGACAAAGTTTGTGAAGGCTTTATCCTTGCCATCCACAAATCCTTGTTATTTCCATCTTTAATGCCAGGTTTCTTTCCTTCTTATTACAGTAATGATTACTGAATATTAACGAAATGAAAACAGTGTATTTTTACTTTCCCTTATCCTATTGTATATAATTTGGCTGTTGGAACATTCTAAACCCCAGACTGGAGATATCAATGAGTAGCAATTTCTGAATAAATGAAAGATTAAGAAATCATTGTCATAGCTATCAAGAAACACTAATTTAATAATATGTGATGGTTCGCTGATAAAAATCACTGATCCAATTCATTAAGCCTAAGAACCTATATTCAGATGCATACTCAGTACAAAATAATTCGAATCCCATGTTATAAAAAACAGCCAAGCAGAATTTTATGATGCTATTCTAATAGCTTAAAGGATATCTTAGTTCACTTTGTCTCGTTTCAGTTTAGGAATTACTGTTGTTTTTTTTTTGTTGTTGGTGGTGGTGGTTTTTTTTTGAGTAGGAATATCTATTTCAAAAATTATTAACTATTAAATTTGATTCAGCTGTTAAGTTCCATGAAAATCAAAGGAGAGTATTTCCATTAGCTGTATTTATTTATTTATTTTATAATACAACTAAGTACCATAGAATCATAGAATGTTTTGGCTTCTTTAAAGATCACCTAGTTCCAACACTCATGCTGTGGGCAGGGACACCTCCAACCAGATCAGACTGCCCAGGGCCCTATCTGGCCTGGCCTTGAACACCTCCATGGATGGAACTTCCAATCTGAAGAGGGAATTAGTGACATACTAGAGTCCTAGGAAAAAAAATAGGACATGAAACAAGTGTTTCATAATACCTTCATTAATCAAGTCGTGGTGTTGTTTTCATTAATCTAAGAAGATATGATTGCTTAAGGTTGGTTTATGGCACACTTTATATCTTTTAAGCCTTCTGTTTCTCACACTCTTTGTTGGTGTGGCCTGTAAAAGAGTTCTCTCAGTAGTGTGCTGATGCACTGGCAACGAGAAGAGAGAATGTGTGCAATATTGATACCTTTATCAGATCATTTCAAGAATCTAAGGGGAAAAGCATAGAGCGTGTTTTTATTAGTTGGTGTATATGTGACAAATAGCACAATTTTGGAAAGCCACTTAGCATGCTTTGTAAGAAATTATTTTGTTAGCCATACTTACAGTTTGAGACCAACCTGAGTTTTCTGCAAATTTGTTGTTGTAAAATATTTTCAGTGTGTGAATTTTTTAGTTTACCTATAGATATTTTACCACTGCTGGGATTTTTGGAACTATTTCTTAATACTGTATTATATTTTGTGATTTTTCTAGCTGGATAACTCCGTCGTTCATCACTATGAAATGAACTACAGAAAGGTCAGAAGGGCTTGTTTCCACGTAGTTCCACAGTTTATTTCATTTTCAGTTCAGTTTTAGTAGAGAAACTGAATGAAAAGACGTGCGGGGTATTAGGAATATGAGGGTGATGTCACGACATGTTTTACATATTCTCTCTTGAATCCACTGTAAATCCTTAAGAAGAAGAGTTTAGCTCCAGAATTTAGGTTGGTAAGCAGATATCAGGCAAGTTTGGACCTATATATTTTTTTAGTATTTCTTTTTGTAATAATCTAGTGAAATTATTTTACTATAGATTTCAGTGGCCCTCACTCCTAATTAACTGTAGAACAGACATTTGGAATATGAGAAAATATCTTCATGGCAGCTTCTGCCTAAACAGGTTTAGGTGTTGTGACTGCTGAAGGAAGCTTTGTTTCTTCCACATTTCTGCCTAAGCAAGGAAGGATGTTAACTTAAGATTGAGACTTCACAAAATCAGCTTTATTTTTCTTTCCCACCTCTGCCTTCCTTCCAGTGAAGGATCTCAGCATACTGAAATTCCTTTCTTTTTCTTTTTTCTTTTTTCTTTTTTTTTTTGGCATTCCTGTTAGATCCTAAGGGAATAATGAGGTCAGTGGGAATTTAAGCTGCAAAATAAATTACTTTTAATGAGTAACTTTAATAAATTATCTTTAAATAAATTATCAATTTTCTCTTCAGTTAAAACAGCTGGATTTCTTTAAGTAACTTGCACATAGCTCTCAGCACCTTGGCAGTTGTTCAGTTTTACAGCAATATAGTAATGATGAGTTTGAGCTCTAAGACCCTACCACAACCAAAGAGCGGTATTTGGATCGTTTTTTCTCTAGCAGCTACAGAAAGGATATAATAAAGTTGTTCCATGAAAGTTGTGAAGCTTAACCCAGGTTTATTTTTCTATTTCATTTGTGTTAGAAATACAGAAACTCACCTTGGCTACTCCGTCTCCTGAGACTACTTCAGTTGTGCTTGTCATAAAGACAGTAGATAAGAACAGAGTCTGCTAAGGTCACTGAGTAGTATTTAAATAAGTGCAAAACAGCTCTATTTGAAATTCAAGGAAGGTGATAAACCAATTTAAAAACTGGCAGAGTGGAAATGTGAGTAAGACTGGTGAAAAGGTAATCAAACTATTTTGTTTTAAGATGAAGGGTGGTCTAGCTGAGGAACTTGTGAGTTTGGTGTTAGTACTCTATACACGTACAGTCAGATTGCTGTAACCTGGTAGCATAACCTAATTTGCTGATAGCCAGAAATCTAATCTTTTTTGAGGAAATAATTGTAATCTGAGCAAAATGTGGGTTCAGAATGAAAGGTGTTTCATTTGGCTTTGATTTATCTGTTTTCATCAGAGTGGGAGAGGAAGAAAGAGGGGTAAATATGGCTTGTGGGGATGGTTTAACATTAGTATATAGCTAAGCACAACCACATCAGCCTTTCACTCCCCATCCTCCAAAGAGGCTGCTCCTACAGGGGTATCCATGGGCTGCACTGTGGGCTCCTCCATGGTTGCATGTAGAGATCTGGTGCCTGTGGGCTGCAGAAGGACAGCCTGCTCCGCCATGAGTCTCCCCTGGGCTGCAATGAGCTGCTGCCCTCCTCTGTACTGACCTTGGGGACTGCAGGGCTGCTCTCTCCCATTTCTCAATCTCTCTTACCTGCTGTGCAGGCATGGTGGAGTAGAAAGAAAAGCTGAATTAAAAAAAAAAAAAAAAAAAAGAGGTAAAGACTTAGATTTGCTAAGCTGCTGAAGCTAAAGCATGGAAAGTAGATGTGTATGTATGTGTGTATATATATATATTTCTGTTACAGAGGTACTTTGCTGCTCTGTTTTCATCCAGCACCGGTTGGAAACTACTGGCGGTCACATTCTCTAGTACAGCTATGAAGAGGAGAAACTGCATTAATGTCAAGCTATCAAATTCTGACTTTCCTGACAAGACAGGCATTTTTTCCAAATGTCCTGCATGTGTTTTGAGTGTCAGAGTATGTACAGACTAGTTAAAGCACACTAAACTAAAAGTAAAAGCTCTGGCAACGTAAACTGGATTGAATTGTCTTTGAAGGCTACTTTAAACTTTGTAAAGTAATGCTCATAGTTAGAACTTACTAGAGTGGGGATTTTCCTGACAGTGAAATAAATCAATAAATACATGACACATCTTTGGAAACTTTATTCATTAAGCTAAAAAAAAAAAAAATTGAAATGCATGTGAAAGGCAGGGGGGATATGAAGCTGAAAAAATTCAGCAGGCTCCTTGAAAAGAAAGCAGGGCTTTCTGGGCAAGCAAAATGAGAACCAGCAAACAACAACAACAACAAAATCAGTGTTATTTGACTCTTGAGAAATTTGGAATCAAACCAAAGTTCAAATAAGCTCTGGGCTGTCTTACTGACTTTCAAGTCAAACTGTTCAATGGCATTGATATATTTCCATAGAAAATGCAGTTACACTGAATGAGTGTTTTCTGAGATAAGCATTTTTTTGACAGTAGACCATTTATGTATTTTCTCCCCCCACAAGACCCACGACCATTTAAAAGCACAGACATGAATACTGCTCAAAAAATATACACCTGTTCAGTACTTCGTTGTCACTGAAAGCCCTATTTAATACGTTCTATTCTGACCCCATTTTGGATGCAGAATGAATAACTAGTGAGTTTTTTCTCTTTCTTAGAGTAACTTATGTTGCATTAAGAAAATATATATGAAGACAGGATGTTATTCCAGGCCTGAGAACTCTGGCAGGTTAGGGGGATTTTGTCTGGGCTAAGTAACATACTTCTGTAGCAAAGAAATGCAAGGGTTGTTTCCTCTGACAGACTGACATTATGAGTTGTTGAGGGGAACACTGTCATTTTCCAGTTCTTTAATTGTAGAATGCTTAACTTCCCTTTCATCTGTGCCTTTAAACAAAATTGTTTTGCTCTTGAATTTCATAGTATTTTATAATTTATGGATGAAATATATGAACAGAACAAACAAGGCCCAGAAAGGGTCTTTTAAGATGCACTTCTTTAACGTTGTTTATTTTTTGTTTTTGATTTTTGTTTTTTAATGCCACAGGGCTGGAATCAATTGAAAATACAGTCCTGACTTCCTCAATGCACAAGCCAGTGGAAATCTAAAATAACCTCTGGGGAGAGAAAATGGAAGTTTGTGGCTTTGACAACTGTGAGTATATATGGTGTCAAAGAAGTTTCCAAACAAAGAATGCTTTTTGAAATAATTTCTATTGGGCAATTTCTGCAGTAACTGTAGTGGCTAGCCCTCACTAGAGTGCAAAATGGAAGGAAATGCTTTCTTGCCTGTAAATTAATGTCGAATTCAGATTCTTATCCAAGGAAAGTACAATGTACACAATTTGAGGGACAGCCTTAAAACAGTTTGATATCAAATTCTTTTATCACTTCATTTTTAACTTCTGTTGAAGAATCCAATTGATTGAGAAAGCAGAAGATTAGAACAAACACGATTTCACTAAATTGGGAAATTCAGAACTGATAAATGTAAATTCTTTTCTATGCAACTTTTGATTAAACTGTTGAACTTCCAGACACAGAAAGATATTGAGGTCAAGAAAATAATACTTATGAGATGATGAAGTAGATATTTGTATTGGATATCCATAACTGCTCTGATTAATGACAAGTACTTTTGAATGGAGTTCAAACACTGAACTTCAAAGTTTATGCAAATATTTATTGGAGACGAGGTTTTGGGAGCACGTTATTGCACATCTCCTTGTTCAGGAAGAAGAGTGCAATTGGTTTAACGTGGTGCTGTTGTATGGAAGAAGGCCAAACACACACCAGTTAGCATGTAGGGAAGACAATATTCCCTTCTATCCAGTGCATGTGATACTGCCAGCAACTGAGTGGCAAACTGATGAAAGTTTCCTAAAAGTGCTAAGTGTATATTTACTGAGTGAGAAGAGTTGTACCATATTCAGTGTACCAGCATTGAATATGTCCTACAATTATGGTTATTCATATAAGTGAAGTAAAAAATTTGTCTGTCTTTCAAAAACTGTCTTCCATATGAAAGGTTAAAAAAAAAGTTCATTTTTAAATTTGGTTGTTTCTTTTTTCCCCAGTTGCACTGTGATTTTAAAGCAGTAAGCTCTTCCAGCTTTTCTGTTTGCTTCTCCCTGAGGATGAGATGAACTTTCCAATTTTGAATTCTTTAATATCTAAAGACTTCTTGAGCTTAAAGAAAAATTGTATTGTCTACTGCATTAGTGTCAGGACATTCTTCTATAAACTTCTCTCAAGAGTAATCCTTTGCTTGAAAATTCTTTTGCTGTACCAGGGATTAATTCTGGGCCCTCCAATAGGGTGTCTTTGAGTGCTGTGTCTCATAACACAAGGTCAGGCTGATCTCTTGGCTAGAAGTCTGCCTCTAAAAATTGCAAGCTTGGCTTTTATCCCAAAATTTGCTGCAGTCTCTGTTTTCATGTCTTTTTGCGTTCTGCAATTAAAACCCAAAGAAATCCCCAGCTCTCATGTTTTAATTTTTCCTGCAGTATTTTCCTAATGATCAAAATTGCTAGTTAAATGGAAATCATATAAAAAGAACTTGGAAAAACTTATTGTTAAAAATAGAACTATTTTTAACTCCACAATATGCCTCTTCAACTCCTAAGATGTTTGTGACTCCTGTGACTCATTTTAGGGTAAAGTTTCCTAAAGTGCTCCAAAGATTATCTACTGAATTTAGGTGAAATCAGCGTTCCTTTTGTACATTGTCTTGTAATTACTTAAATAATATATTTTTAAAAAGTCCTTCTTTATTAGAACTTGCATTCATGCACTAACCAGCTGCAAGCTATCTATGTCAAGCACAGCTGAAACAGATCTTCTGTAATTCTGAAAATGTGTGCAGATTATATTATTTTCAGCTTTCTAACACCTTCACCTAATTTTTAAATGTAATCTTTCAATAATTCTGTCACTCAGTTGTCTAACAAGTTGCTCACAGCATAATGAAGTTTATTCTTAGATAGTGAAAGACAGAGCTGCCGCCTCCACTGGGATTATACCTGCTTTTTTTTTTTTTTTTTTTTTTTTTTAAGGAAAGAAAGTACCTGAAGGTCGATGCCTTGCAAAGCGGATTCTGGAAGTGGTGCTTTGGAAACAAAGCAGAAAGGTATATGAGAGTTAGGTTTACTGGCGTTAGGTTTACTGGTGGTAAGAAGGATGAGAAACATTCAGTTTTACCAGTGAGCCAGCTAGCAGGGAGAAAAGGGTGGTTTTAGCAGTACTCAATGGATGAAACTACAGCACTGATGAACTTCAGGATTTGATGCAGAAGAAAAGGAGAAAAAAAAAAAAAAAAAGATGATTCTTGCCTTGGAGATAAGAAGCTTGACAGAGAAAGGAGCCTGAAGGAAGATGAGTTAAACTGAGTGTGATTTTAAGAATCTTTTCTGGAGAGAGGGGAGCAGAACCCAAAAGAAGACGAGGATGTACATCTTATCTCTGGCTGTCATACAGTACAGCAAGAACAACCTAAAACTATAACCCCTGATTCTCATCACGGCATAGAAATGATGAATAACTGTTACATATTAGGACAGATATAAAGAACTGCTGCATGGATAGCAGAGGAAGTCGCTGTTCAGACTAGGACAGCAGAACAAACAATGAAGAGCAAATGTAGAAATCGACTAAGTAGTCTTATAAATAAAATTTGATTCTTCCTTAATCTGCTGATATGTTGCACTTGATCTATTTAGTTATTAATACCACAGTAGGAAATGTATGTGAGAGAGCATGCAAAAATATTCCAGGCTATTCACTATAACAAACCCTTATTTGTGAAATAACTTCTAGATTTTGTAGTCCTTAAGATAATGTGAATTCAAATGATGAGGTTTGAAGCAACTCTACAGCAGCACCAAATTGAAAGTTAGCAGTAAGCCAAATCTGAAGACTTCTCTGTGAGATTAATTCCATTGTGACCTAAACTGCTTGGAAAACTCACTTCAGGTGAATACAGAAAAGTGAAATGCTTGAAGCAGTGTACAGCTTGTGAACCCTGAATATTTTTCCCTAAGTCTGTTTGCATTTCTAGCACATTTTTTTCTGCTTGTTCTACTTCCACTTGATAGGAATACAAAATGGGGCATTACTGTAGTTGCAACTATATGAAATGCACAGTGTTCCATTTGTTATGCTGCATTAAACTGTAAAGGCATTAAGGACAAATACAGGGAATGGTGCCATTAAACAGAGGCTTAAATAGACAGTGCTCAGATCATTAATGAAGCCAGTAGATAGTAGATACAAACTTAGGGGATAAATTACCACTGTGCCCAATTTATTACTGTATAAAAGTCCATGAGATGTGGAAATAACGTTGAAAATCAGTAGGGATGTATTTCCCATCTTGTTTGAAATTAAGTGGTATTTGTTAAACAGAATAGCTCCATTACAGATTTTAAGCATTGCTTTACATTGCTAGCTCCATGGGAGCCGGACCATGAAGCTTACCTCCTTAAAATGTAGTGATGGATTTTCAGGCTTTGTGACCATATAGTAGCTGTTTATGTTTGTATGCTGATGCTACAGCATAGATATATCATCTCAGTGGATAACTGGATAGATGTGAATTTTACAACCGGTTTTTAGTCTCTTTTACAATATATTTGTTTATACTCTGTGTAGTATCGTAGTATATCACAAATGCATGGTACTTAAGTAAATTGAGCTCTACAGTTATATGAGAAGAGATGGATTATGGTTTTCAAAACACTACAGTTTGGTTTCCAAAGATGATGCTGGCAAGACTGTGTATTGCACAACTTCATCTTAGATGACAGGCTTGTGCCAAACATATTATAGAGTGAATGGTCCATCCTAAGCAGAGCCATTGCAAAAGCAGAACGGTATGCCCTGGGCTTTGCTTTGAGAAAGAGGGAAGAGAGGCAGCTTTCAAGTTTTATCTGCCACTGCCACTTCTGCCTCCCACTCTATCTTTTTCTTTTGACAACAGACTAAGTGGTGGTCCCCTCCTCACAGCTTCTGTTATGTACAGAATTCAGAAGAGTGTGGGAAAAACTGATGCCCTGAGTATGGAAGTTGCCAAGTGCAGATCTCCAAAAAAGTAATTGAATAAAACACATGAGAAAAGTTGCTGCCAAGATCACTGGTTCGAAGTCCAGAAGTAGCATACCATATTAGCACTGCTTGGGTCACAGTAGAAGTGGCCTGAGCATCTTTAACTAGAAATGAAGTATGTCGACACATGGCTTTGGGGATTTCTCCCGTCCTGTGCAACCTAGACACGCCCTTGGGATAGTCCACCATGCTTAGCCAGCAATTAGCTTGTTTTTGTGTTTGTTTGTTTTTTTTAATGTGAATCTGGCCTTTGAATTTATATCTGCAAATTCCTCCCCATATATATTTTAAGTCTTTCATTTTTATCTCACTATATGTTTTGCTTTGCTTATGTTGACTAGGTCAAATGTCTGTGCATGTAAATGCATCTCAATTTCAGACCAGACTGAGACTCAGTGGACAGGTTCAAGAGATGTGAAATAGTCAAGACCCAGTTCTCTGATGTAAATAATAAGGAAATAAGGATCTTTAGTCAAGGTTAGGGGCAGCCCTGTGAGAGGAGTGGAGCTGGAAGGACTGTGAAGTCTTAGAAAATGCAGCTCCTGGGGACCAGGCTTTTTAGCAATTTTTAGCTGATGTCTGAAAAGAATATGTGCTTGATCCTATGCTGGATGCTGAAGGGGGCCAATTTTGGAGATATGAAATGGATACCTATTTATTTATATATCTCTGCCTAGCATTACTTTGCAGCCTGCTATTTCAGTCTCGCTTCTGGTGCCTGCATAGTGCTTTATTGTAGCCAGAACCAAACGCACTTGGCAAGGGAGCAGAGGACACTGACAGCAGTGGTTTGTAATAGCCCCAAAATTAAGAGACTGAAAAGACAGTAGCCTGCACACTCTAATGGTACAGAGCGCTCTGACATCCTTTGGGTCAGGAGATCCAGAGGCCAGATGTGGACAATGTAACCACAGAACAGACTAAGTCCAGATGAGGGTAAACTCTGTGAACATACTGGTGTTGAAGGAAGGTTACCTTGAATGTTTAATTCTCTTAAATGATCTAGAAAGTCCCTGGACATGTAGGGCTGATATTCATCATCCCCATAATGAACCTTCCAGAGGGCAGAATAAGTAAAATTTATAGTTCTTTTTCTTCACAAAGCCTGCTACTTACATGTGTCTTCATGTGCTGTTTGTTGGCATGGAAACATGATGCTGAAGCTCTGAGAACTCATTCGCCGAGACCAGGGTTTCCAGCAAGACACCCACCCTTTGTCCCTGTCTCCAGCTGATCTGCCATCTGCAGCTGAATCTTAATTGGAAACAGCACAAACTAGGGCTGTCTTCAGAGATGAAGAAAACTTTGAACTTTGTAATAATGAATCCAGAAAATTTTAAGGGAAAGAGTAGAGGCTAATGGAGGAAACAGTTATCTGAAATGTGGAATAGTATCTGATTTTCTCAGTTAAACTTACTCAGCTTCATCAGTGACAGATTCTACCTGATTTCCATACATCTATGGAAGAAGTGGACATTGAGCAACATTTGCTTTCAGGCTGCTCAAGTGACTGTGGTTATAATACGACCAGACTGAGAATTAATGTCTGCCTATTTGTCCCCAGAATGTACTTTTTATGACAAATGAACTACAGACTTTTAGAAATAATGTTGATTTGATCTTACTGTTTTTATTAAGTCAACTTAGAATCAGAGAATCATCAAGGTTGGAATAGATCTCTAAGATCATCCAGTCCAACCATCCACCTATCACCAATATTTCCCACTAAACCATGTCTCTCAGTACAACTTCTAAAGGTTTCTTGAACATCTCCAAGACGGTTGGTGACTCCACCGCCTCCCCGGGCAGTCCATTCCAGTGCCTCACCACTCTCTTGGAGAAGTAGTATTTCTTAATGTCCAATCTAAATCCCCTGGAGCAACTTGAGGCCATTCCCTCTAGTCCTATCACTAGTTAAATGGGAAAAGAAGCTGACCCCCACCTCACTACAACCTCCCTTCAGGTAGCTGTAGAGAGAAATTATTTCACTAAAGATCCTTGTCATTTCTACTTGTAGAAGTTAAAGTGAATGCTAATCTCATCTTTAAATGATTAAGAAAAGCTACCACTAAAACTGTCTCCATATTTACAAACAAGATAAATCTGTTTCTGTATACCTTTCAGTCCCTAAAGCCCAGAATAATACATGAGATAAAAATGTTTAAGTATATGTTGAAGGTTTCTTTTCACCATAATACTTCAACTTAATTTTTCTTTGACCTGCTGTATTATTATTATTTTTTTTTCCTGTAAACACTACTGAAGAACTTCTGGATAAAATTAGCTGTTCTACTTGCTCAGTACCTTTATCAGTAATACAATTAGCAGGAGATCTTCTGCATGCTTGCCTGAAATAGTTGCCCAAATAGTATCAGCACATCTTTGTTTAAATTCTTTGTCTTGAGATTCCTTTTAATGAGAAAACTTGAAGGGAATTATCAGTGTTCTGTACATTTGACACAAATCCACTAAACTGTTGGTCAAAGCTTTAAAGTGTCACAAAGTGGCACAAATAGCCTCTCATTCTGGTGGAATACTGTTTTAACATGACAAACTGTATTTGAGAAATAATATGATTACCCGTGGATAATGCTCTTGGCCTCATTGTGGTAATTAAATAGATGCTCGTTTTGCAGCAAATTCTGCAGCCCTCTGTTAAGCATGACCTTTTCTCCTGGCTGCAGTGCACCATGGCACATTACCATGTGCTCTGCTCATTACAGTGAGAGGTGACTGCTGCCCTGAAAAACCTGAGATATTCCACTTAGTGCATGATCCGCTTTTCTCTTCCCTTGGCCTTAACCTACTGTCACTGCATATCCTGAACAAATGCTGAAGACAGTTGGTAATATCATAGAAAAATTGATCTCAGCATCTGGTGCAATGTGTTTGGCAGAAGATAACACTTTAAGAGTGAGTGTTTTGCCTCTCTTTGTCTGCCTGCCTGTCTTGCATAAATATTTGTCTCTTTAATTCTGGATCTTCCATATAGTTTGAGGAGAATAATGCTAAGGTGCCATAACTGAGGCTCAGAATGAGTGTGGCATGTAAAGCACTAATAAAAGGGTCGTATGTATTCAGAAGAAGGAGAGTCTAAAAGGCCATGTCTTGTTTATAGCTTAAATCCCATTACTTGAAAGTTCTAGCCAGCTTTTTTTTCTCTTTGGTGGTATGGGGCTCTGTCATGACACAGATGTGGTACAACCACACTACAAGTAACACTGCAGACTGGATCCTGATCTCATTACCTTGAAATTTAGTACAAATTGATTTCATTGGTCACAGAAGAGATATTAGAGATCAACACTGATATTGATTTAATTACATGGGAATTTCATAATAGCTGCAGCATTCTGCAACTTGAAAAGACAACATTGCTGACATGGTGGGAACAATAGGATAGGCTGGCACTATCTCTGTCAGGCCTTCCCGGTCAGGGTGAGAATGCTCTTCGTGCTAGCATGTCCCATACTTACATGGCTACTGCCCAGTAATGTATATGTAGCCCTATTAAAGGGTGATTGCCATTGTTACTGCACACTGCAAAATGTGGTGGGTCAGCTGTCACCTTCTGCATCCCTTCATGTGAGAAATAAATGCACCACTGTAGATCTGATGGAAGAGTTGGTATAGGATAACAAGGAGTATGTCTCTTAAGAAGTGAAAAGTGTATAAAAGGATACAGTGATTTTATGAGGACCAAAGCAGATTTCTCAAATAAATGGTGTTTTACCTCTAGTTCTGCCACAAAAGCTCTTCTAGGAATGTCACTGAAGTGTGGCCAATATATTAGTGAGGCATTAGTCTATCTCCCATGGAAATGCTGGCTGCCTGAGCTAATGCAGCAACTGGTAAGCTTATGGCTGAAATCCTAATGCTTTTAGAATTTGTGGAACATTTTTCTGGGGGACTGAGGATGCTGTGCTTGTATGTGATGGACTCCTGCTTCTCTGCAGTGCTTGCTGCTGTTCTGTATGCATTAAGAATACTTTTTGCAGAGTCTACATGAGAGAGGAATCTTAAACTCTGTTTATATTTTCTTCTCACATGAGGTAAAATACTGAGTTAACTGTATACAGATTTGGGGTACTGTTCCAACTTTCCACCAGGACTAAATTAATAAAAAAACTTAGTTTAATTAAATCAACTCAACTAGTTTAATTCAATTAAATCAAAGTGAAATAAAATTAGTCTCGCTGATTTAAAATGAACTTTGTGCAATGTAAAAAACACATAACTACGGAGGGGCTGAAATTTGATATTAGAACTCTATAAATTTTAGTCACATCTTACATCACAGCAAAACTCCTTCTTTCTGTTTGTGTAAATAATTCCTCTGATTTCTGAGTAAGATCAGAAATAGTTGGGCAATTTGACCTTTTGTATCTGTTCTAATTGTCTTCCTGCTGCTAGGCAAACTATCCTTTCAGACAGTATGTTCTTTCATTGGAAGAGGCTTGTGTCATATGGAGGTCATATCCTCAGTTTGCTTATGGTCTATTCAAGCTAATAGATCTGTCTGTTTTCTAACCTGGGAGCATATTCTACATTGTCTCATGAACACATTGCATATATGGAAATAGATAAAAGCAACCAAGTGAGAAGAGATGGTTTCGTTATGTAATGAGGTAGATATGCCTGGTTTCTATTAAAATCTCCAGTATGATCTCTAACACCACATTATTCACTCCCGTGTTTGTTCTTAAGCACCAGGGCTCCTGCTTTAGTGAAGTGTTAATGCTTGATCAAGCCTCCAAGCTTAAAGGTTTTAAGCATAATACTGAAAACATCTTCAGCAAAGAGGCGAATCAGAAACTTTGATACTCTGGCTATTCATCTATGCTGAAGAAAGAATCTTCC
This sequence comes from Gallus gallus, assembly GCF_016699485.2. Classification (NCBI taxonomy): domain Eukaryota; kingdom Metazoa; phylum Chordata; class Aves; order Galliformes; family Phasianidae; genus Gallus; species Gallus gallus. The sequence goes on from NC_052534.1 coordinate 6,039,224, forward strand.
AAAGTGCACCGTGCATACCAATACTCCTTTTAATCCCTGCAAGGTGGAAGAAGTCAGTATTTCTTGACATTAGATTAATCTTTGGTAAAAATAAATAAATAAATTAATAGGTTGAATACATAGGTAGAATAAAAAGTGAATAACTGTATTGTGCAGTGCAGCTCTGAAGAATGAGCTATTTACTGAAGCAACATGTACTTGAGTACAGTTACATTAATACTACCTCCCTCAGTGAATCCTACCTCTTTCCTGTATGCCTTTTGATATATTTTGCATGTTTTATGGTTTGAATAATGTGCTTTTGCTACAAATGGCTGAAAACAAACTAATAAATGAAGATACTCTGAAAACTGATTGTTTCTCCAGTCCTACAATAACCCCATTAATTATTGTCTGGACATCCAATACCTGATCTTGTTGCATAATGAAGATTTTCCCTACTACCTACATGAGAATCCTGAAGTGGAGCTTTCAGTAGCATATAGGGGAATCGAGTTCTGCGTTGTTTCCACTTTGGTTATTGTATGGGAACTGCTGAATCAGGGCCTGAACCTCTGATTAACCACGTGAGGTGAGTGCTGAGTCAGCCACAGGGGCACAGGTGAACGCAATTTCACCTGAGTGACCGGAAGCCGGAGCCTGGCTCCACCCCTCCTAGACCCCATTTAAGGGCTGACTCCCAAGCCAGAAGGGTCTCTATCTGCAGATTACTCCTTTTGGAGCCCTTCTGTGAGCCCAGTACACAGGTAAGCTCTTTATTTTATTACTTCTTTGTTATGTGGTAATCCCTCTGGTCCAATACCTGTATACCTATTTACCTTACAATCTATCTGCCTGTTTGCCATACAGTTATCAATGCCTATTTCTTTTAAATGCTTTTTAAAATTCTCTGCAGAAAAAGAAAGAGGAAAGGATATTTTTTTGTCTGAAAGGTAATGTGTCTTAAGTTTTGACTTATGGTATGTGTTAGTATTAGATCTTCCAGCAACCCAGTTGGCTTAAAGGAAGAAATGATGGCTTAGGTTTGCATATCACATCTCCCCAAGGGCATTTATTGTTTCTCCTGTAAAGTGCTCAGCTCTTTCTCTGCAACTTATTTTCATTCTTTTTGGTATTAGTTGGAAAATGACGAGACAGTGTGGTAGTGCTTGCTGTTCGTTTTCTTCTATGATATTTAGCTTAGCCTTCCAGACCCTTTTGCTGCCCCAACTAATTTCCAGATATTTCCAATTGGAAAATCTGGTGTGATGGCTAGAAGGAATGGAGAGATCTGACTCCTGGCCTTGTTGTATGATTTATGAGCTAGTTCATTTCTGCAACTACAACTCTTTCATTTATTTGCATCACCTTAGCGAAATCAGGGCTGTAAAAAGAAATGTTGCTGAGAACTTCTAGGGAACATTTGGACACGGGGAATTTGCTATGTGCCAGACTGGAGTCTGAGAGTTGAATCAAAGCTGGGTTTTGTGTCCTTGAGGGAGTCACTGACCCTCTCTCCTTGCTTCAGTTGCAAGGATTAATTCATTCTTGTTGAAAAATTCTTAGAGATTCTCATCTGGATGAAGTCATAAAAGTGCAAATTATCAGCAGTGCACCACAGTATACAGTTTAGCAAACTAAAGAAGCACTGAGATATATATGTAACTGAACACTAGCCAGGTATTGCTAAATCATCTTCATGTCCCTAGGGATTGTACTGCTGAAGTGTGAAAGTGTTTTTTTCCTTTGAAATACAGTGAAATAAATGAAGAAATTGTTTACTTGCAAGATGACTGCCTGTTTGAAAGTTTTCATACCCACGTTTTAAGTGTTGCAAGTGAAATGTGGTGCGATGTTATCCACACATGATCTTTCACATGCTTTTTCAGAAGTACTGAAAAAATAAATTGTGCTTAACATATTATTTACGAAGTAAATTTCCACCTCCTGGGTTAGAAGTCTGAATAGGCACCTTTTAATAAAGAAACATACAACTACAGTTGTATATCATTCCTTCTCATGCCTCTTGCTGTGCTTCTGTGAATGGCTCGAATCTGTTGATTCCTGACATGAAGTTGGTTTAAAAAAACTTGTCTGTCCAAATGTCAGTCTTTCTAAATGCCCCTCTTTGTCTTTTAACTTGGCTTTTCTTTCTTACTGACCTGAAAAGAGCTATTAAATCCAGAAGACTTTTCTACTTTATAGCAAGTTTTAAGCAACTTAAATATATAGTTGGAAAGGAATTGACAGTGTGCAAGGAACAGCGTTGAGAAGAATAGAAGAATGCTCCTTTTAGCATTAGCAGTGTACTTGGGAGCAGGCTGTGGTTAGACAGTGTTTTGGGTTTTTTTCAGCAAATGTTTTTTGAATGTTTACTCTATTGATTGACAGTGAATATTCAGTGTTTAAGCTCTGTGCCTATGAGCTTTGTGCCTACAGGCTATCGATTAGAAGCATTTTTGTAATGGTTTTTCTACTCCTTGATTAGACAAACATGCAGGCACTGTAGCACAAATAATAGTGTGGGTGAAACTGAGGCTTGGTTGCCAGGGACACTCTTTCTTGAGGTTTTTAAAATCTCTCCACAGGCTTAAGTCAGAAGAACAAGGTGAGTCAAACATTGTCAGCAAACCAAACCAAAGGCTTTGAGCAGAGTTGAAAAAGTATAATGTTCAAACTAATAGTTGTGGATATGTTGGGTTTTTTGGGGGGGAGGGTGTTTTCTTAATTGTATTTAGAACAGAAGATAACAGAATACGTAGATCAAAATGACCACATCTGTAAGCAGCAGTAGTATTAAAGATTATCACCTAATCTGAGGAAAAATGTTTCTGTTAATTGTAATCCTTCAGCGTGAGCCACAGAAACCCCATTGGGTTTTACGCCATGGATGCTACCAGACTATGGGCTTTGCTGCCTGCTCTGTCACAGGGCCCTTGACTAACTTATATCTGGGGGCTCTAGGCAGCAAGCTAAGGAGTATCTGAAAAAAAAGTAGGATATCCTCTTAATTCCCAACAAAAGTGGTGCAAGCAGTGTCCTGCTGAGGACTGGGAAAACTATGATCTAAGGTCTCTTAGAGTAAGAAATGCTGCACCATTCTCTATGGTCTGTGAGAGCATCTAGTAAAAAGCAGAGAACATTAAAGGTGGTGAAAACACTGTTCAGACTCTGATCTGGCTCCTTTAAATGTGTCACCTTTATGTCACAAGGTCAGTTCATGCGGGGGGTCAAGAAGAACTGTGCTGTTAAGCCATCAAACCACTGGAAATTATCAAGCTTTCAGGATCTGACTGTAAGGAGCGCCGGAGCCTCTGAAGTCAGGTAGCATGAGGCAGCATCTCTTTGTCATGGCATCATTCTAAATATGATTGCAGCTACACAGATAGGCTGAGATTCAGACCTCCGAGAGAATAGGAGAAGGGTAGGTACCAATAAAACACTTATCACATTCTGTAGCGCAACATTGTTTGACAGTCAGATGTTGTCAGCCCTAGCCCAGATTTCATCTGCTGTGTCTGAGCATGTGCTCCCTGTATATCTTAACCAGGGTTCTTAAAATGGTTTGTACCAGGAGCAATGCAAACTGAATTATTTATTGCACTTATTGCAATGTTCATAAATTGTTTGGGAAGTGTGGGAGTATTTGCTCAGCCAAAGTCTGAGGTTTGCAAATTGTGTGGTGTTCTTTGAGGCTTTCTTTTCACAGTGAAGTAAAAACAAGGATCTGGTGAAATTAATAATTTTGCTTTTGAATTTGGCGTACATTGGACAGAAAGCATTGATTGGTCTTCCGGACTGAGCAGCTGAAAAATTTAAATAGGTAGATAAAAAAACAACAAATGGCAAATAATAGCTTTCTTGCTTAAATCTTCATACATTCATTACACTTTTCTCATGGTGTACTGAGTAGTCCAGCTGACTAATATGGCTCCACATGTTTTCCTTTACTTCCCCTAGCTTTCAGCAGTGGTCAATCTGTCCACATTGGTTTCATCTGTTAGAAGGGACCACCATTTTGAAACTATTTGGAAAGGATTTGTTGATATGAGCACTCAAGGAAAAAAAAAACTCTCAGGTGAATGGGATGCTGTGGGTCAGTTTTGTAGCCAACAGTGAGCAAACAAGCAGGCTTATATATCTGGACAAACTAAGCTACCTTGCAGAATAACAAGCAGATGAATAGAATACCTTTGCTACGCATGAATCACAGCTACAGTGGTTCCCATTCATTTATTTGGCTATGTTTTCTCGCAAGCACATCTGTGCTACAGCCATTTTTCACTTCTGTTTATTTGCCAGCATAAGGTGTATATACTATATTTCACTTGCTCAAGAAGAAACACTGAAAACCTTTCTTTCATGTAGCAGAATATACCGACTGCTTTGAAGGTCCGTCAGTGAGACAGTTGTAGTGATCTAAGATTTCAAGGCACACTCAGTGCTCAAGGACACAGGCTGAAATTCTGCTGTTAGCCTTGAGCTTTGCTTTTATGTGTTTGAGTAGGCTGCATTTTTGCTTCTTTTCAGTTTTAAAGTTGCTGATACAAGATGGCCATGTCTTCTACAGTCTCTCTGTAGTTCCAAACCTTGCCAGTCTTACCAGAAAGGAAATAAAGGCAACACTAAAAAGACCAAAACGAAAAGAACTGATTCGGCCTTCAGAAAGATCTTTGGGAATCTTCCAGCTTTCCTGCAGTGGTCCCTGTAGACCACTGCAGAAACCAGAATCATGGTTGCATACATTTGCCTTGTTGTTTATTTCATCTGCATCGTTCATGCTACACTTCAGCTGTGTATTGCTTCTGCCACAGCATATAGTGTGTTGGTAGGCAGTCATGATCGGTTTTGGATTACTGAGAGAGAAGCATGGCTTCTGCTATCCTCCAGGCCCTGGTTAGCCCCAAAGGGTCACAAATGGAGGCAAATCTAGTGAAATCTAGACTAGATTATTAAAATCTAGCAGCTACATGAGTAACCATAAAGGCTTTTTCTTGAACCTGAGGGTGATTATTTTTTCCTCAGACTTGTAAATAAACTTGAACATTGCTCTGACTTGCAACTTTCTAGTTCTTATTTGTTATATCTCATTGTATCTTCCACTTTCTTTTACATCTTTCATACTTTTTACTTTCTCCTGAATGTAATTAAAGTGCTTTTGGCATGTATTTGTGTATCATTAAAGGATGTAGCCCAGATACCAAGGGCACATTTATTTGCAGTTTCTCTAAGCAAAACTCCAATCCTAAATATAAGTACTCATCTGTTAGTTATTTTCATGCAAAAAAAGATGGTGAATGCATTTGAAAAAGCTCATTTTGCTCCCATTTGCATCATAGAGAAGAATGCTATGAAGCTGAGTTAGTGTGGTGCTGAGTTACTGTGCAATGGAAAAAAAAATTGACAGCAAGAACAATAACAGCTGGAAAAAGCTTTATTTATACTGATTGATTTTACATTTTGATTATTTTATTGATTTTATTTCCTCAATTTGGTTTTGTTATGATGTGGAAGTCTTCATTTTTGGGGGAAGGAGTTCCTTTCTTATGGCATAAATTCTGTTGTTTTGAGATGACTACCAGGTCAATGATTGCCACAAATTTAAATAACTTTCACTTTTCTTTATCTTTCGCTAGAGAATAATACTTCTTGTAAAGATTCTTGACAAATGTTTGTGCTGTGCTGAGGTTTTGATGCAGAGCACTAATTTAACTTATTATGGCTATACCTGAAAACTAAGCCATGGTCTGAGATGTTTATTCTGACAAACCTCAGACTCATAATCTAGATTCTTACTGATTACAGGCTGAAATTTAAAGAATATATTGTCCCTAAAAACACGTCAAATGTCTTTTAAACTCAGTGGTAAGGCTTCTTTAGGCTGTGCATTTGGCCTTATATTTTATGACTGAGCCCATGATAGCCTTGATGCTGGGGATCGGTTGGTGTGAAAGAACATGGGAAATGCCAAACTATACGTGAATAAACTACAACAGTACTTTATTACAATTAAGCTATAACATAAGAGAACAAGGCCACCATGTAAGATAACTGTAATATCTGATTCAGGTAATGAGGCACTAAGGCTGCTAGGGAGTTTGATTACTTAAAGGAAATCAATAAAACGATTTGCCAGGGCTGCTGATGACAACTTGTTTTGGGAAAGCACCAAAGCACAGCCCCCGTACCCAATGAACTGCAGTCAGGCTGTTTGTAGACGGCCAAAAAAAAAGCCTAAATAATACCAGTAGTTTATTTACTGAGCTTTTAAACAATGTGAAAATTACAGTATTATAAAAGGCTTTTGTGGTTTAGTGGAGAACATCCCAGATCTCTCCAGCCATGTCCCTTTTGGGCTGGAACAGGTAGATGTCTGTTCTGCTGCTATTACTGGTTTCTCTTTTGGCATGAAGAATTTCTTAAAAAGCTTTCAAAGCCTTATGTCAGGGAGAATCAAAATTAATGTGGGATTTACAAAGTACCTCTTCTGTTGAAGCCAGCTACTAACTTACAGTGCCTTATCCAAAAGGGGTGACCTTTGCAAATGAAGAAATAAGGTGCACATACAATAGAGGAGACAGTAATGTCTTTTTGGTTAATGTATCTTCAGTGTTCTGAAGTTTTTTTCTAATAATTGTCTTCAAGTTCACTTTTCAAGAGACAGTTTAAGCAGGGTTTATCTTTTGGATTTAAATGAAAGTTGGGGACAATATGCTGAAATGCATGCTTGCAGTAATGAGGTAACATTATCAAGGTAATGTAAAGTGCTGAAGTATAACCTTGGCTACTTATTCACAGTATACTTGAATATGACTGGGCTTTTCAGAGCATCTCTGCACCGTGTTCACATATAAGTTGAAGAATCACTGCAGGGAGGTGCCTTGGCTCTCCATGACATTTCAGGCCTGAAGTTGTCTCTTCCCAGGGTACGGCTGGGACTGAATAGATGTTTCTTTCCTAAATCTTGAACAGAGAACAACTAAATTTCCTCCCCCAACCTTTCTTCATCACATGTTTTGCTGTATGGCTACTACTACTTCCACCTAGGCTGGTAATGTAGTAGTGCTAGAAAATGCATTGTTTTTTTTTATTATTGCCTTTGCCTCCAGTCTTGCTGCTCCTTTTACTTCCCCCCTGAAGAATTCTGTCTATCAGCAATGAACCAGAGCCCAGATAACTCCCCTCATCCCTTTGTCCCAATCTCCCTTCTTTGGGTTTTCTCAGAACCTTCTGCACGCTGTTCCCATTGACTGAATATGTGACAGTGAAGACTTTTTTCCCCTTCTATTGCCATGCCATAGAGATTCGGATTTTGTGCTTTTCTTACAACCCTGTGTATGTCCATGTTTGTCCGCATCTCCTGCCTGAGTACTTATAATCTTCTCTTTACTGTACTTTTTTCCCCATTCATACATAAACATAGTCTGTGCCTTTTTCTGTATTGTTTTGTTTGGAGAATATTCTTTCAGTTGTTTGATAAATCTTTGCACATTTCTTATTGATATTTCTTCTTAACATCATTTCCACAAAGCCAACAAAGAGGTGAGTCTGTGTAAATGAAACCTTCACTTCTGGTTAAAGCTGCGTGCTTGCTTCAAGGAAGAAGCTGAATGATCTCTTTCAGTGTAGATCATGTCTTACTTTTTCTTTCTTATATGCACTAACTGCATTTCCTTGAACAGTGGGCAGTGAGCTCTTTGAGGCAGTGCTTGTGACATACATGAAAATCATAATGTAACTGGCAAGTAAGATCTATGCAGTAAGTATAAGTGTTTATTTGAAAAGAAAATAAATGAAATGGAGAGGGAAGCAGCTGAGTGTATTGTATAACTGATACAATAAGGGAAGTATTTGGGAGCACTGAATTTGAACAATAACCGTAGTATTGTTTTCTGTTGAAAGAGACTTTCTTTATCTGAGTAAGATTTTTGCATTAGCTATTTGATTTGCAATGCACACAGCAAACAGTCCTGTTTTTAAGTGTCCTAGATTCAACAAGACTATTCTAACTTGTCTCTATTGGGTTTACGCTGTTTGGACTCATCACTAAGAGACAGCCTAGAGTGGGGACTGAAGAGGATTTAGAGGAAATTCAAACAGAGATGCTTGTGAAATGAATTAAACTGTAATAGTGTGTGAGGTTTTTCTTGTTTTAGTAGCTAATTAATTCCAGATAGTTGCTTTGTGGCAAAATCCTAGCTGGAGTCAAGTGATCCTTAAACTTAGCATACCTAGGGGAAATTGATAATAATGTCCTCTTGACCATAAGCTGACCTCAGTCAGCTATATTAATATGACATTTACATAGCTGTTTTTCTTACAAAATGTTCTATCTAAATCAGGCTAGTGGTACTGCTGTCAAATAGCCAACTTTTTTTTTCTGACAATGAAAATATAAACTCAGTGTACTTGACAGTAGAAAAACTCCATCAGATGGAATGAGGGTGGTGAAGGTAGAAGCTTGTTGTTATGAAGGGAGTCGAAAGTAACCCATTTGGTTCTGTGTTGAAGGGTGCTTTTTCTTTTTTTCTTCTTTTATCCATAGTTTATTCTGATTTTGTGAATATTTTCTTATGATCTTTTTCTGTATACATTTGTTGGGAAGTTCTGACAGGTGCTGAGCACAGGAACAGTCTGCCTGGATGATTTGATTCACAATTCTGGAGAATATACATGCCAAGAATTTGTTGATAGACATTTGCATATCTTCTTAATTATCTTCTGAAAAGAAGTCTAAAAAAATCCCTTCTGTGTTTGTAGATGTTCAAACTTCCTGTACTAAATTTTATCCTCTTTGAGAAAGAAATTTGGTGGGGTTTTTTTTGTTCTACATTTGTAAAATACTTCAGCAACTTGCTGATCTCTAGTCAGGACAATAAATACTGTGGCAGTATTTCTGAAGCTTATAAAAATAATACTGAGTTAGGAGGAGAGTGAACAATTATTTTAAAACTTCCTATGTGGTAGCATTTTAAGTAGAAGCACAAATCTGTTAGAACAAACATTACAACTCTTTTTAGCATGTGATAATAATCCTTTTCTTGGATCACCTCACTGGTTTTTTTTGGAACTTATGTTTTAAGTTCAGCAGCAATAAGCAACTGTCAGTACGTCTTGGCAAATTTAACAATAGGATTGTTGGTATGGTCCAGATTGTTTCCTGCATATCCTGCAGTAGTAGCAGTGAGTCATGCTGAAACTAAAGCACTGATGGCACGAATCTTGTGTACGTGTGAACTAAGATGATGGGAATTCTCATTGTTTGCATTCTTAGCAAGGAAATGGACAAAGGTTAAAATTAAGAACAATTAGAGCGGGGCTTAAGAATTACTGTGGCTTTATGGTGGGATGTGTGTGTATATATATTTTCAGGTAAGATCTGAATAAGGAGAAATTAAATGTGCAAAAGGTCATGCCAAGGAGCCTGTTACAGAGTCAGGAACTGAGCATAACTCTTCAAGTCCTATGTATGTTATGAGATCGTCATTTGATTTTTGCATGCAATGTCATTTCAGTCATGGCAGAAGGTTGTGTGCTAGCCACTGAAATGAAACTGTTCCACTTTTTCAGATGCTGCTCACTGTTTATTCAGGAATGATCTTTCTTAACTTCTCCTTTCCATGTTGTTTCTGGTACCCCAGGTTTACTCAACTGTGCAATGAAACTACAGTTTTAGAGGCTGAGTTATGAATAAGAAAGGAGGAAAAACTTTGCTAAGCAACTATTTTTACAAGAATGAATACTGTTTTGCAGCTAGAAAACAAAAAACAAATTTTATGTATAATGTAATTGCTCATGGTAGTTTTTTTAATATGTTAATTCCTTACTGTTTCTACACAAAGATCACATTAATGACATAAAAAATTAGAACAAAGTGCCTCTGGAAATTCTTACCTAACATGGAATATCAAAAAACGTGACTTCATATGTGACATTTCTAAACAATTCCAAATAATTCACTTGAATTCAGTTATATGTTAAGAAGTCATTTTTAGAAAGTCATTCCCATTTAACTACTTTTGCGTATTGTTACCTATGGAAAAAATGTGCAAGATTTCTTGCTGATGATCTAAAGAATGTGAGTAAGATAACTGGCAGATGGCTTACAGATATCATTCTGAAATATCTTATACTGACAAATAACGGTGTGTATAATTAGCACTCTGCAGATGGTATACAAAATGATCTGCATTGTCTTAGTGCAGAAATGCAGAAAATCTTTTTCATTTTTCTTTGACTATTTTTGAGAGAGAATTTTGAAAACATGCCTTGTAGTGCCTATCATAGATGAGAATGGACACCCCATCTAGTTCTCTATGTGAAAAACCCTGTAGTTTTGGAGTCCTGGTCCATGTCCTGAGTGCATTGTCATAATACAAGTAATAATGCCACACAGGTAGATTATATTAGACAGGAGGAAAGGAATTTTCCACATGTGAGCGTATCCAGCTACCGAAGAGGCTGAGAGTAAACAGGAAAATGGTATTTTGTTGTCTTTGTGTATGACTTGTTGGATAGCTGAGGGGAATGTAAAGTTTAGAGGGAAGATGCCATGAGGGACAGTGGAAAGACAGATAGAAAAATATTCATTTTTATAGAACTACACCACCACAAATAAGTGATGGCAGGAGGGGGTCACAAAACGAATAGGGACTGGAATTAATCTTTCAATGGGTAATGAAAGATTAGAAGGAAAGTGCCCTTTATGGAATATTTTAAAAGAAAAGAAAGAATTTCTTGTGACTTTTGTGATAAAGGAGTCCATAAAAGGATATAAATTGAAAAAGTTGGTGTATTTGAAGTGATTGCCTAGGAATATGATCCTTCCTGCAGTGTTTGGGATGGCTATGAACAGTTACAGGCTTTATTTTTCAAAGCTAGAGTAAATGATATTGTACTAAGCAAAATGGAAGGGAAAGTATGAAAGTAATTTTTAGTAGCATGGCAGTAGCTAGACAGGATTTAACTCAAATTCTATGCAAGATACACTACTGAGTTTAGACAAGTGCTCAGGTAAGGTTGGGCTTTATCAACCTGAGTAACAGGTGAAATAGCAAGTTACATTGATTGAAGAAAAGATGGAGAGCCTGTGGAATGGATGGATCAGGAACTCCTTTTTAGGTTTTGTTGCACTTCATAGCTAACAATCACTGAGTAGTGGGCCAAGATAGCGTTTGCATAGAAGTCAAATATGAAACATACATAGGTACTTGAGGTGATGGCAAGGTGAAGATATCTGCATTTCTAATATCACATTAAATGGGATATGCTGTAGAAGAACTGGCTCCTTTCAGAAATAAGGGGAGTTAGAGTTAGATTCATATATGGACAACATGAGAGTAAGGAGGAAGTAAGAATAAAATAACAGAAAATGGTAATACCAAAGAGCATATATCAAAGCACATGAAAATGGAGTTCCTATTCTAAAATCAGAACTATGAAACAGCCATTAGGGACTGGTTGGCTCTCAGTAGAGCATATGGGCAAAAAAAAGCAGAAACTAGGTAAGAAGTAGTTGAGACTCTATCGTAGAAAAAGAGATACCTGATAACCAGTGGCAGCAGTTTATCTAAGGATTTCAGAAGTGAAAGGTCAAAGAACCAGGTGACAAAAGGAAAGAAAAATGAAGTCATGGGTATGCAAAAAATATGCTGCAATTTGAGGGGAAAAAGCAACAGTGGAGAGAAGGAGAAGAGCAACAAGACTGAGACATATGAAGGATTAGGGAAGAAAAGGAAATGATTAATTCTTCATCTATTGGAGGGAGAATAAAAGAGGAAAGGAAGCAAGTGAGGAAAAACAGAATATACTGTGTCAGTGCTCCCTTGAAGTAAGACACTCAGCTTCTGTGCAGAAATAGGAGTCAAAGTGAGAATGTCTATTTGAGGAGCTAGAGATGTTGAAAAGTTTGCAAGGATTTTAGAAATGAGCAACAGGATCCCTAGATGACCTGCTCCTTATGGTGAGCACACTGGAACAGTCTAAAAGGACTGTAAATTCAATAGCCAAGTCTATTAGAACATAAACTAGAAGGAAATCTTTGAAAATAGAGAAAACTTCAGCTGAGACAGATAAAAAGAAGTTGTAAACAAAACTGCCCTGCTCTGCTCATGCAGGGCGATAGTCTTCTTTCACTCTTGCTTCTTATCAACTTGAATTTCTTCCTCAGAGAGCTCTATGCAGGCTTGTCAATGTCTCTTTCTTCCCTTTACATCTGAGCCACAGTTGTGAGGCTGTTACAGGTAACAGTATTAGCTGGCTTCTGAGAAACTGGATATCCTGGGCTACTAGAATCTGTGTTGACCTCTTGTACTCCCTTTATTCATGTCTTGGACTACTCCACTTAAGCAGGCTGGATATCTGATTTTCCCTTACCTCTACACTTCCTACCAGAAGGTCCACCTGACCCAACTATACACTGATAGAATATAAATACATGCAACAATTGCAAAGCAATCTTCACCCGTGATAACATAGAATTTAGTTCAAGTGAAATAGGTTTGCTTAATGAGCTAAATGCTGATGGGACAAACCCAGAGTAGATATCTGGCCTTCAGTAAGAAATGTTAAGAGTGCAGGATAAGGATGTACTGGGATTGCCAGATGAAAGAAAGGAGAAAAAAAAATGGTTGTCAGGTCACTGTCAGCTGGTGAGACAAAAGAGAAAAGAGTCATCAAGGTGGGGAACTTCACAGTACTGTTGCACAGGAATTGGTGCTACCCTCAGTGTGAGAGCCACAGGAAGGGTAGGCAGAGAAATCAGAGTGAAGAATCCTAAATGTGAAAGTGAGATGAGGGGCAGAAATAACTGTGTCCTGACTGTGTGGAATCACGGAGTGGGAAGACCAAATCAGTGAGGTGAGGAGGCATTCACCTGTGGGTTGTGTTGGTCACGAGTGTGAGAGCTGAGTTCACTGGGAACTACAGGGACAGATGGCAGCAGGGGAAAGGAACTGTATGATGGAGCAGGGAGAAAGTCAGTACTGCTCAGCAGCAAAGGAGATCAAGGCGTTCAAGCAGCAAGCAATGAAAGAAGTTGAACAGACATGTTACAAGATGTATATAGGATCTGAGGTGAGGGCAGACAGTTCTAAAAGGGGGAGAGGTGCTGCATATTTGAGTAAGAAGAGCAATGTTAGGTGAAGCTGAAATGTCTGTTATTGTTGGCTTTCTGCTGTTGAACACCTGTACTGCAGATCTCATAAGCCTACAGCCATACTTTATTACCTTTCTCTGTACTCACCTTATTTTCCTTAGTTTGTCATCAGTCAGGACAAGTAGATAATGATACACATTTCAGTAGTAATGAAATCCATTTTGGAAACAAACCCAGACCAAGTTGGATTATATGGCTGTGTTCAACTTGCATGTAAAAAGGCATCCAGTGTTGGAGTCCCACAGAGACTGGGAGGTGTGGAAGACCCTAGGAAAAGCCCCTTGAAAAACTGTTGCGTACATGCATCTGGAGAGAAGAGACAGTTTGGCAGGAAACAGCATGTTAGATACAAATTATAGCAGTCTGGTTTCCATAGCAGGTTCGATAAACCTGATTGATTCATCTCCATACAGCCCAGCACACAGTCAGAGCATTTTATTTTAATACTCCTTTGTAGCTTCCTGCTGCTGCAGTTATACCCACCTCCATGATTTGAGATCAGTTGGATTTATTGCTCACTGAGAGTGAAATGAACACTTAAATGGAGTATTTTTTCTTTTTTAATTGCCTAGGTCTATTTTGCACATCTTTTTTTGCTATTACTCTTAGCAAGGATGAGTACTCTTGTGTTGACTTTGGCATTTAGTGACTCTTCAGAGACCTGTCAGAGCAGCACACAAGGAAATACCCTCTCTTATGCTCAGGTTTTCTGTAATATCTTGGGCCATTACAGCCTATAGATATTAGCGTTTCTTTAGTCAATCATACCTGTTGCTCAGCCTCTCCTTGAATTCAGGTGGTTAGCTTTGTTTTTTTTGTCTGTGTTAAACATATTCTGCACCATTATTTACAATGGATTTACTCTGAGCCGTGAGTAGAATTAACAGGAGGACTGAGAAGTGCTTTGGGGTCCAAGAATCTATGGGAAATGCTTACATGAATTTGAATAATGTTGGATTATCAAATACACTCTTGAGATTTACACAGTGATGTTTTCCCAGTTTGTGGTGCATTACATTATAGAGTGATAAAATGAACATCTGTAAATGTTCCTTGAGTTGTGTTAGATATATTGGGCTACTACAGCTTGATAGAGGTTGATCATCTACAGTTCTTGTCTTCACTTGCAGATGGTCCATTTAAAGCTTCCAGGAGACTGCAAATTAACTGAATTCATGATGTGGCTGGTTTAACTGGTTTTGTGTACAATTTATATTGAACTGATAGTCTTGATTCAGAAACAACCATCATAATAGCATGGCTGTTCCTTTGTGGACTGCAAAACAAATGTTAAAATACCTCAGAGGTAGATACAACAAAATAGAAATAGTTGGCATTTAAAAAAAAAAAAACTGGAGCACAGTACAAGCCAAAGTGATGACTTAATCTATTATATAGAGATGCTGTCTTAAGACTTCAAACTTGACAATTCAAAAGACACCAGAGAAGAAGGTTAAGTCCCACTTCAGTACATTAAATCTCTTGTTTATGTTTCTCTTACTGAATTCTCGCTGTTTATAGTGAAAGTATTGAGTCTGGGAAGATTTCCTAGTTTCTACATGGAAAAAAATGGTAGAAACTTTCTTTGACTAGGGAGTGTCATAGGCAAAATGTGGTGTCATTTGCGTATGGGTGAGTGGCAGTGAATGTTAAAAACTGAGCTTGTGAACTTCCAAGCAGAAGCCTGCTACTTGCTCACTGCAACCACTGTGGGCTGATTTTAAGATCTAATAAACATAAGGCTGTGGTGGGGAATGAGCAGGTGTGAAAAATATTCAAGTAGAAACATCAACCATGTTAACTGTTCAATAAACTCCCCCTTTTTTTTAAAGGATCTGTTGCAGATGTGGCTGGTTTTTTTGTTTGTTTGTTTTCTGTCTTGCCAGCAACATGGGAAATCACTTAAACATGAAATTACCTAATACATGAATTCTTAACCTTCATTTCCTCATGGGCAGAGGAGCACAAGTACTGAAGGACTCATGTATTTAACCACTTCCCAACTTCCCAAAAGATCACTTTCATATACTTGTGACCTTTCTTACCACCCAACTGCCCAGAGGACGTACCATGAAGTACAAGAGCACCTGCAAGGTTTAAGGTAATACTCCATCCTTGGCAGTAATAGCAACAGTGGCAGTGCTGTCAGCTCCTGATTTTCTCCTCTGTATTGGGTGGCAACAGCAGTTGATATAATTGGTGCTGAAAGATGTCACTGGCATATGGCCTTATTTCTAATGGCCTGCATGTGGTCTGTGGGAAACCTCAGTTCTCCTTTATTTTATATGGACAGTCCTGGATGTTCAAACACTTTACACTGCTTTGTGAGAGGAACACACCTGGGGCCACGTAAAAACAAAATATTACAGGAAATCTGGGATCCTAATGCTAGCAAATTTTAAGCGTTGATATAGGGTTTGACTGTATGCAGGCTTCAGGATTTGGTTTACATTTCTCTGAAGAAGATCTTAGTGTATGAGAGTGAGAACTGCTTAAGACCAAATGGAGGAGGAAATCTTACAAGTATTTACTTTCAGTGATCCTAATTCCTGTCTGTATTACTTCATGGTTAATGAAGATTAATTCCTCTGACTTCAGTGGAACTTTTCCTAATCTGAGTGTCTGAAAGAGTTGTCTTATATATAAGTCCTCATTATATACTTGACAGCACTGGTATTTCTTTTGCTTTGTTATATCTGTAGGTCTTTGCAGTTTCTTTCCAGTTTGCAAAAGTTATTCACTCTCAACTATTTGTCTTCTGCTGTTGTATCACAAATGTGTAGGTTTGTACATTATTAAAATGTCTGAGAATGCCAGTTAGGACTTAAGCTCCAATGATTGAAAGTACAGATTTGAGGACAGATCATATACAGAGAAAAGAGGAAAATTCTTCCACATGGCCAAATTAGATAAGAGGTCAAGAAGAATAGGAATAAAAATGGAACTGCCACAAGCGAGGCTCAGAGACTTTGGAAGAAATATTGATAGGGAAAAGCAAAAGATTCTTCAGCCTTGAAAGCAAACAAAAACCACACACACACGCACAAACACCCAACATAATGAGCAAAGAATGGTTTGGTATATAGTGTGAGAGAGAGAAAGCATAATCCAAGCATAGCTAGGAATCAGAATGAATGGTTTGTGTTGGAATTTTGAAGGCCTGTGATTTTTGACCCTACAGCAAAGGCAAGATGGCTAAGAGGAGTGAAGTTATATAGGTAGAAATTACCACTTCCTGGATGGGAACCTGAAGAACATATTTTTTTCAAGCCTGGAGACCAACTAATCTCCATCCCACATTGCTGAGAGGGCTGGCACATGAAACTGCAAGACTGCTGGTGAATATTTTTAATAAACCTCAGGGGAGAGTGGATATGAATACAGAATAGCAAATGTACTACCTTTATTTAAGAACAGGGAGAAAAAGTGATGAGGGAAAGGACAGGCCATTAATCTCCCCTCAGTTGCATGCATTGCTTAAAACAAAGTTTGAAGGAAGCACTAATTAAGACACATGAGAAAATGGGCAATGGAATTAAGCATAACCTGGCTTTACCACAAGTAATCTAAAGAGAAGGCAGGTACCT
This sequence comes from Gallus gallus, assembly GCF_016699485.2. Taxonomy (NCBI): domain Eukaryota; kingdom Metazoa; phylum Chordata; class Aves; order Galliformes; family Phasianidae; genus Gallus; species Gallus gallus. Next base: position 6,055,946 of record NC_052534.1, read on the forward strand.
GGCATTTTTGTCTCAAAGTAAGGTGCTCTAAAATTTGAGAGTCCTTCTTAAGTACCTTCTCTCTGGAGAAGATTCCTAATTATTACCCCTTAAAGGCTCAGGCTTCACAGTGTTTGTGCTCAGCATTTCCCTACAGACTTCCCTAAAATTTCCTGCTGAACAAAGTGATTTTCAGTAGTCATTTAAAATACAGTTGTGGTTTCCTCTCTGCATACCAAACACCAAAAGCTAGTTGCAAAGCTGAGGCTTACTATGATGTTAAGATGTTTTATATGACTTTTACTACTCTCTTTTATTTTTAATGTTGATAATTGCTTTGTGTGCCTGCAGTTGAGTGTCCTCTCAAAAGAGGGACAGTGTGTTCTGAACTGGCCAAAGCATTCAAAGAATTCTTAGAGCAGCTTACTTCAAAGCAAAGCCACAGCATTTATAATTTTTGAAATGCTTCTTAGGAGCAGCCTTCAAATGACATCATTATGAACAATCAGTCAAGTAAACAAACGGAAGAGAACATTTTTTTCTGTAAATGTAATGCAATTTAATTGAAGTATCCTAGGATTACTTAGAAAATGTTTACATGATGGACTTTTTTATGACTCTTGTGTTGAGAGATAGCATAAGGAAAAGACAACTTGCATTACATGCTGACTCAGCCTAATTTCACTTTTCAGCTCTCTCTGTATTTCTATGCTTTACTGTAACTGTAGTACACTGGGACAGCCTTGGCTGAAGCATGTTTGGTAGTACTGGATTTCACATTGAATCATGTGACTTTTCTTTAAATTGCTAGATTTTGTAGATTTGTCAACAGTAACTGTATATACTGATAGATATATATGGAAAGTAGAGTGAACCAAATGCTTCTTGTAAATTGGTGTAGTGAGCAAAATATGCTTAAAATGTTTCCTTTAAAAGTTACTTTATACTTTTTGCTCTCTGTATCAATGATCCTAGTAGATTTTGAGCTGCTTAGGATATTGCCTCAGATCTTTATAGCCATTACAGTTTTTGATTCTAAAACACTTCTGATCAGCTGCAAGTTGTCTTAAAGACTGCTCAGAAACAGGAATGATATTACTGCTTGGAGCTAGGGAAAATACCAGCCAGTGGTGTTCATCTTCTATCTACCTTAAAGTGCACCAAGACTTCTGGAGAGACTTTCAGAAGGGTTTGCAGATGATACTCAGGTGTGTTAGGTAGGCATGGCTTTAAAATCTAACTCTGGCTATCTGCAGAAAACACTAAATACCAAGGAACAGTTTAGTGCTGCTACACTGTTCCTGCAGCGTAGCAGCATAGTCATGCTGGAGCAGTCAGCTAGCATCAAACCACCTGCATGTAAGAAATATGCCAAAAGCAGTTGATGGAGTCTACCTCAGGCCATGCAAACTCACTGTTGGAAGAATATTTGTGAATGAGTCTCTCATTGTAAGTAGGTTGCTCTGAACATAATGTCTCCTATTTATTTCCATGAAAACTACAACAGACACAAAGAGCACAGTAAAACTTTTTGATAGAGCAAATGTTCAGCTACATCATTTCATTCTAAAAATCATATTCTATCATCCTTCAGGTTTCCCACTGAGTAAGTAGGATTTTATTAGTAGCTAAGCCCTCAGAGAACGATGATTAGTCTTTGTGTGCTAACCTCCTTCAAAATGTGGGTGATGGATAGCTGGAGAAACTGTGAGAAGGAGGCCTGTTTTTTGCTGGAATTATTCTGAAAACAAAGCTAAAAAGACATTAGGAGAATATTAAAGAACAGAAGAAAGTGGAAAGTGAATGGCAGAACCAACTGAGTACAAATCCAAATCAGACCAATGAATTTATAAAACTAAAGAAAGAAGTTGAAGAAAATTGTTTCATGTGCATGCTTTAGCACTAATTTCACTGGTAACAAAGTAGAGAAGTATTTCTTATTTATAGACAGTAATTTGGTTGATATTACCAGTATTAGTACTAATGAATCCTGAGGAGGAGGTTTTTATTATGGGAGTAAAAATTGTGATCATGGCATACCAAGTTTTTTTTTAAAAAAAAAAAAAGGAAGAGGCAGTGACAAACTGCATATCCTGTTGCTAAATGATGGTACCTTTTAGATAAATAGCGTTCAATTTTTGGCAGTTTCCAAATGCTGAAACTATTAGCCATAGCTAAAGTTGTTAGCCATGAATTTGGGCATAAAAAGCTAGGAATGATAACTAGAATTATTCAGGAACATGTCAGTAATTGTTTACAAATTGATGATCAAACCAATAGTCTAGATACTTAGAATGAAAAGTGCATGCATTAGAGAAAAATTCCCTGCCTAGAGGTTATGAAAGCAAGATTAATATCTTATTTCTCTTGCCAATGGAAAGATATTAGCCACTTTAAACACATCTAAATCTTTGTTTACATAAATAAAAAATAGAAGCCTGAACTAGTTAAATAACTTTGTGAACACATCACTAACATGTTAGCCTAAAGAAAATGTAAATAAAAATCTTGTGACACTTCCCCCCAAGTCCAGTTTTTCATTGGCTTACACAGCATCATGTGTTTGGACCCCTGTGCTTTACTGAGTCTGCTTTCAAATGGATACTGAAGTCTCATCTTTTATGGAAAAGGAAAGAGTTGCAACTCAGCAGTTTCTTAAACAGAAACTGATAAAAGAAAAATATTTTGTAGTTGTAGATCTAAGTGACTTGTGAAGAGCTTTTATGGATCACAGATAATGATTTTTCAGGATTTTTCTTTAAAAAAAAATTACCTGATATAAAAGAAAACAAGTACACAACACTTAAGTATGCTAAAACAGAGTGATAATTCTTGGCCTGTCAATCTGGTGCTAAACCTGGACAAAATTGTGCTAGATACAATCTGTTTTAGAAATACCTGTTACTCTTGTTCCTGATGAATGGGAAACATTGATAATTCAATGAAACATCATATTGGTACTACCCAGCTTCTCATTAGCAACTAAAGTGACACAAAATCAAAATGTTATAAAATGTATGGATGAAGAATATCTAAAAGTTGTGTCTCAAATTGAACTGTAAATAAGTCACTGAGAAATGATTCCTGTCTGAAATGCTTCCTTTTCTCTCTTTCCAGCATTAGCATAATAAGATGTGTACCACTAGTGAAGTTCAAGGGTGACACAAGTTTTGGAAGTATGATAGTTGCTGGAAAAGAGAAGATTACTGACGCAAGATGATCTGAGTTGGTTGTTATGCTGAAAAGAGCAAGGAAATCTGTGTTTTATTGTGAATTGTTTCCTGTAGTGATAATAATGGTAAGGGTGGAGACAAGCTATGATGGAAAAGTTTTGAAACTCTGATGTATTTTGACCTGGACACGAAATCAGTGTAATGTTGTGACTGGATATATTTATGTAATCATAAATATGTACATGGAGAACTATCAAATATTTGGGGTACAGAAAGTATGTCATCTTTCTGTACCATTGGTGTTTGTGGTCATAAATGGTCTGGAGTCTGCAACTGTAAGTGAATACTGACCTAATTAAGTCCTGACCCAAAAGCCGCACAGCTGACTTAATGTTTTGGCCTCCCTCAACAGTGCTATTAGTAGATCTCTACACTGTTCTCCTTGTAGCGATATGGATGCACTATACAAGAAATAATAGATAAATTTTCTATGCTATATGGCTGCTCAGAAAAATATAAGAATAGCAAATTCATGAGGCTGGAATCCAAAGATGACAAGTTCAGAAGTGAAATTTAACACATGAACCAGGAGGATGATTAACTGTTTCCTTAGTTTGATAAGCATGGTAGTCCATCCTCAGAGATTTTAAAGAATGGTTTTCCTCCTGAGAGTACATGCTAGTCTAATCAGGAATGTTTCAAGGGAATGCAATGAATAACCCATGAAAAATGCCAGACACAAACAACAACCTCCTGCTGTTCTGATCTTTTTGTGAAATTTTCCTTTGAGTAAGTTGATAGTAGGAAAATAAGAGGGAAGGTTTGTTCTCACCATTCACTATCTTGCCAGATGTTCAATATTCAGTTTTCAAAAGAAAAAAGAAAGCCCTTCTTTCATTTGAAAACTTGTGAGCTATTTAGCTATAAATCACAGGAGATACACCAACTTGAATGATTCCACTAGTTCTCATTCTGTGAATAATTACACTTTTTCCATGAGAAAGTGAAGTTATTACGTGGTTTAATATGGTGCTTCTTAATTCCAGAAGAGCTCTACCTTTTTAAGTTGTATTGCAAAGACCAAAACATTCATTTCCTTTTAATTTCTTTTCCCACTCTTTCCACCTTCCATTATGTCACTAAGCAAACTAGATAGGTTAGCTGCTATGGAGTCAGCCATAAGGTGATGTGAAGAAATGAAGGAGATACCTTCATCTTTAAATTCTGTGATGATCAAAATAAATATGTGAATTTATTCTGCCTGTAGACTATTAATGATGCTTACAGAAAAACAAATAAATAAATCCCTTTCCTTACTCTTGAAGTCAGAGAGAGTCAATTTTCCATATACTGTGATTTATGTTTGAATATACGTACCGATTAAAAAAACAATGAAGAGAGAGTCCTAGCAATTCTGGCAGTAAATCTAGTCTCATAATAGTGTAATTATTTTATATAGTCTTTCATTTCTTTTTAAAATAAAGTTATATATTCCTCTTTTGTTCTGCACAGCAACAGAGCAAATTAACAGTAACAGAATGTTCTATTAAGTGAACTAATGGTGCAGCTTTTTCTGCTAAACTTGTATAACTCCTTAGAAACACCATGTGCTGCTTGTTCAGTTCCAGTTTATCTCCTCATCATTCTAGCAAGTCAAGTGAGGTCTTTTCTCTCTTTAAGAATATTTCCCTATATCTTAGTCTCGAGGTCTCACTTGCTGCTAATTGCAGTGATCGCAAATGTGTTGACACTAAAGCTTGGTGAATGCTGAAAAGAAATCTGCAAATATTTATTTGACTTAGTATGTGCATTTGTTTTGGCACTGTTCACACCCCTGGAGATTTCCTTTCACTTGCAAACTTAGTGGCGTGAATGGTTGCAAAACAATGTATTTTGAATAAATTTTGAATAAATACTGTGAATTTTTGGAAGGTACATTTCAAAATCATAATGGCAAATATTACTGCTGAAAAACTGGTTCTTAAGCAGGCTGTTGGACCTACTAACAGTACTGTGCTATCCTGAAGATTAAATTGCTTGTGAGTTTTCAAGAGAGCATATGAGAGATCAGTGAATTTGCCAGTTTGCACCAGCAGAAACTTGACTGCTAAGCCATATCCATAGAACCATCTGGGCATCATTACTTGAGATGTACACAGTTTGTCCTTGGGGAAATGAGGGATTTAAATGCCAAAATAAATGTACTGTGCTACACTTTAAAGTATACACTGAATTGTTTTAAAGTTCTCACCCATGTTTGTTTGTTTTGTTTTGTTTTTTGGAAACTGCAGAGCCCTGCAGTGATCATTTTATTGGTGAACCTTTGTGAAAAATAGTGCTCAAAAGATTCCTATTGCTTTGAGTCTTCATTCTCTCAAAACTCCACAGATGTTAGATCTATTTACCTTGCAAGATTTTTGTTCTCAGCTTAATGTACTTGACAATGTAACAGTAAGAAAATATGCTAATAGAGTTGAAAGGGAAGAAAGATACAGGTGAGAAGACAGCAGGAAAAAAGGGAAAGATTCCTTATTTTTAAATGAGAAAAGGGGAATAGATGATTTCATAATTTTTGACTGGTAAATTTCACATGTGTTGCAAAAACTTGGTAAATTAAATCAAATTTTATTTTACAAAACTATGTAACTTACTATTTAACTGATCTTTCACCTCTGCTCTCTATTACTTTACGTTTAAAACTTGGTCAGGAATACTACCCATAAAATTTAAGCCTGGGAGCGAGCTTCAGCATGAGAAATAAAGTACTTTTTTTCCTTCTGATTATTCTTTAATGTATGTACTACAATCTTAGGGGAAAGATAGAATGCTGGGTTGAAGCTTTTCCATAGCATTTAATTTTGGACTGTTCTCTAGGCTCAATTTACTTAATCCTGCCTCGATGAAGTTACTTAAAAATATCAAATGATAAAAATGTGCTAATATTCAACCATATAGAAAAACTGCTTAGAGAAAGCATTTGTGTAAGATGCTGACAAAAATCAAGGAAGACCGTAAGTCAGAAAAAGGAGTTAAAATCCTTTGGAAAACAGTATGTTTGCCACACAACATTTCTTTAGATGTTTCCCCTTCCTTTTCCTCAGTGCTGGCTGTTTACAGTTTTCATGTACAGAAATTGTGTAGACAAAATTCTTAGATTAGTTTATTATCAGTGCAAATGGCTTTCCCCTAAGTATTATAATAACCAAATCATCTGCAGTGTTTGAAAGCAATATAGTATTGCTGTGTGTGTATTCAGTGTCTTACAAAATTCAGTTAATTGTTTTAATCGTTTATTTAGCGGTATCTGATTATACCTATCACCATAATTAAGCTAGTTCTGCTCTGAACTTTTTATATATATATATATATATATATGCTCAGATGACAAGGTCTAATCACTGGTGGTTGAAAGCACTAGTTGCACCTGTTGAGAGAAATGGAAAAAAATCTTACAGAAGCTTGGGAGGTTATCTGGCTTATAGAAAATTATCTCTTTGGCATTAATTGGTGTGAACAAGAGTGAATACTTCATTTACGAATTCTCAAACTAATAGCGTTTCCTTTTTCTTTTCCTTTTTCCTTTAAGCAATGTGCAAAATTTTAGTAAGAGACTCCGTGCCCTAAAGATTGTACCTTTGAAGTACACAAGAATGGTAAAACGTGGCAGAAGGGAAGAACTGTTATATTTACAGGAAACTGAAGCTCAGAGATTTTAACTTTTTCTAAGATCAGGCAGGAGGCTGACTCTCTGGATCAAGGTAAGGAGCTTAAGGGCAAGGTGTTATTTCTGGATTTGTTTGCTTAAATATTGGAAAGAAAATGTTTGTGCTCTCCAGATTTGACATAGCAGAGATCTCTCCCTTTGCAAATCTCCATGGAAACTCACGATGCAGATTGAAATGGAGACTGCAAAGCAAAGGAGCTCTGGTCTGTTTAACTGTAGAAAAAATTATCTATGTGGTAACATCTCCTTAAATGTGGATTAGGATAAATATGAATAAAAAAGTGTCTTCCTCAAGGGCTAGAGACAGGACTTGTGTCATCAGTGAAATGCTGTGGTAGTGTGGCGTCTCTTTTCTAGGAGTTATCAGATTTTAAAGGGTGAAAGGTAGGACAAATCTAGAAGAAAAATCATTTTTATAGTGAACCAGATTTGCTTACAACATTTACAGGATGCTCTTTGTATGCATGATTTGTTCTGTATTTCTCTGGATGACCAAAAGGCAGTAGAAAATGCAGAAGTCTTGATTGATGTAGTTTTCAAATGGACTCAGGCCTTTTTTATATGGGTTGTCTGGCAATCTTTCTCAACCTTTTTCTGGACTCCTAGAGGATAGACACCAGACTCAGCCTAGTCTGGGTGGAATACAATAAAGAAGAAACTTTGTAGCTTTAAATATTTCTAAGTCTTCAAGGTAGCACTAGGTATTTCAGTCCTTCTTATGCAAAAGTCAATAGTTCAGATACTAATGTTGCTTCTGTTTGCCCATGTGGAGAACAGGTAGTCCATGAGTCAGCAGTGTGTCCTTGTGGCCAAGAGGACCAATAGTATCCTGGGGAAATCAAAAAGAATGTGGCCAGAAGGTCGAGGGAGGTGATCCTCCCCTTCTACTCTGCCCTGGGGAGGCCACATCTGGAGTACTATGTCCAGTTCTGGGCTCCCCAGTTCAAAAAGGACAGGGATCTTCTGAAGAGAGTCCAACAGAGGGTCACAAAGATGATTAGGGGCCTGGAGCATCTTCTGAATGAGGAAAGGCTGAGAGACCCAGGGCTGTTCAGTCTGGAGAAGACTTAGAGGGGATCTCATAAGAGTTTATAAATATCTAATGGATGGGAGTCAGGTGGACGGGTCAGGCTCTTTTCAATGGCGTGTGGTGATGTGATAAGGGGCAACGGGCAGAAACTGTAACACAGGAAGTTCCATACAAACACGAGGAAGAACTTATTTACTGAGTGAGTGACAGAGCACTGGAACAGGCTGCCCAGAAAGATTGTAGAGACTCCTACTCTGGAGGTATTAAAGACCTACACAGACCCTTATCTGTGTGAACTATTGCAGGAAACTGCTTAGCAGGGGATTGGTGATCTTGATGATATGTAATTTACATATGTGCTGCATTTATTTACCTTTACTGTTATCCTATTACACTTATATTTTGCCAAGAAATAATGGTTAATGGAGCTTTCCTTTAATTAGTACATTTGATTTAATGTTTTTATAGCTCACTTAAGACAGGCAGAATTACTTGTTTGTGTTTATTTTCTTTTTGAAAATGTAAAGGTATGTTCCTTTACTGAGAAACTCTTGTTGCCAGTATGCTTTCTGGTATTTTAAGTTATGTCTAAGGGTGCTCAGAGTAGGTGTCTTGATTCTGCAGATCCATGTGTGTTGAGTACTTAATATTCCCACCTTTTAAATTTATACCTCCAAATGTAGTTTTCTGAAGCAATGGAGTCTTTGTAACATGCCAAAGCATGCACAAAGTGATAATGAACATATAATCACTCTAGGAAGCTTAGAAATCACTTTCATTGCAAGAAGCTACTTAAACACATTTTAAATCCTATATAAATTACCCTGAATTAATGAGACTTCCACTGAAATAGAACTGACATCCTTGCTAATGCTAAATGAAATCATGATCGTTAATCTAATAGAATAAGTAAGAAATCTGCCCATTGTAGTTTAAAAATATGGGACATGCAAGTCTCTTGACAATACATTCAAAACCAGATAAGCTGTATTAAAAAATCTGAGTTGCATGTCCCTGATAGGAGGATACTCAGCATAGCAATAGTGTGTCCAGGCACAGGCACTCTGAAACTATGTACGTAGCACGCCAGATGCCAGGTCAGTCAGCTGAAGTGGGAGAGTGAGATACTCCTGGATAGAGCTAGAATTTACATCAGAATATCACAGTGAGAGAATGAGATCATTCCAGTGACTTCAGTAGTTCAAGTGAACCTACTGGTTGTGTTACATCAGAAAGCCACCAGACTTCTTTTGGCTCTGAATAAGAAACTTCTCTGAGTTGTTGTGTTCCTGTTTGGGTCTTCCCAGACCAAGAGGCTGCTGCTGAGAGTGGTTAACCCGGCAACTGCAGGACTTTCACTCTCTCATTTGCTCTACTGTCAGTTGAGAAATGATTGAGTTATTTTGAAAGCTGTATTTGCCTTTCTACATTGCGATTGAAATTCTGCCCCTTCTTCTGGACTGCTTATTTTAAGAAGTCAAAAAATGTGACATTTTCAGGTGGATATTATGGTTCTTCTCTTCTTGGGAATGCTTCTGGGAACATCCCATTAATAAGTAAGAAATAGGCTCAGGAAAATCAGAGTTTTAACGATTAGTGGTTAAACCTCTAGGCATTTTACCAGAAAAAAAAAAAAGCGCATTTTAGACTGTTCATAAACTTCTTCTGTCTCCTCTCATCTCTTGAGAGTGCTGTTCTACAGATATTGAGATTCCAACAGAGAAGACTCCTCAGGAGCACCCTCTTCTTTCACTCTATGGTCATTGCATTTTTTTTATTTTACAGATGGGTTAGGCTGTTTTTGTTTAGCATTACAGCTGTTTGTATTTCTCTTCATGGGAAATTTCTTTGACTTTTTTTTCTTTTCTTTTCTTTTTTTTCCCCCAATCTCATGTTATTTTTGTGGTAGCTTGCCCAGAGTGGGAGTCAGAACAAATTAATTTTCCTGAAATGTAGTTATGGGAGGGCTGTGTGAGAGGATGAGAGAGAATATGAGAGGATCTCCATTACTGTGTTTATAGCTACCTGTCGCTATTGATCATTAACCAATCTTGCTAGAAGTATGGCTTCAATTTTCTTTTTTTCAATGTGGATTAAGCAGTGTTGCCAACACACATTTTTCTCTGTCAGACTTCACAGTAAGTATGTGGCACGCAAAAGTTTGAGAGCCATCCGATGCTCTTTAAAGCATTTTAAAGCATTTTAATTTTTAAAGCATTTTAAAAGCTCAGATGCTTTTTAAAAAAGGACTCAGAGATTTCATGCTTCCTGGCACTGACAAATTAGAATTTAACACTTTCAGCTGACTTTAAAGGCTGCAAAAAGGTTATGAATTGGACAACAGAATTTAGCTGTGTGACAATAAAATACAAGGGAACAGCAAGGGATGGGAAGATGCTTACATTTGAAAAGGCTTGAATTGCAGCACCATTTAGCATACACTGCATTGTGTATAGAAAGAATTTAAAAAAATGCCAGAAAACAGCATGTATCTACCTGACTCAGGATAGTGCTGAAGGCAAGGCAGTTCAATATTTTCTGAGGTCAGCAATACCTGCAGGCTTTAGCCTGCTCTAAGCATCTGCACATGCTGAAGGAAAGCAGGTGAAAATGAACTCAGAAGAAAGAGTCAAGTGCATGGAGAGACTGAGATTTGGAAATGGAGCTTATATAAAATGTCAAAGATAAACTGTGTAGTCACACATCCTGCAGCATGTTTTTCATCCACAGCCAGCAGCTACAGGGCCTTAAGCTGAAGCTGGATGGTCATGTTAGAATGTACTTGGTCCCCTCTGAACTAGCAGATGAACTGAAGAGCTGTGCATAACTTGAGGGGGGCTTCTTTTCTAGGACACCACAACACACATCTGAACTTGATGTCGTTATTGGGTCATCACCAGGAAGGAGAACTGAGCTCTTAAATGCTGTGGCATGTGTAGTTAGTTGTTTTGCACTGATTTATCAGGACTTTATGGTATTTTATGAGGTATTGCAAATAAAATTCTAAAAAAAAACATAAGAAGGAAAAGGTAGCTCATCCAAGAGGAAGAGCGTGGGAAGGACTTAATCTCCAAGAGTTGAAGGAAAAAGAGGATGCAGTGCTGACAATTCTTGCCATTCCATCTGTCTCGGATGTCAATGTCCAGACAGTGCAACTATCTCTGTTTTTTGTTGATTTCTTATTATTTTCAAATTTTTAAAATTATGGTGCTGCATTTTCTGAGTGCAAAATTACAATACATCCTCAGCTCTTCTTCCTGTCCCTCTGCAATTAAGGTTTCTGTGGGGTCATGGATGCACTGGGGTGCTGAAAGCTGAAAGCATGATATACACACGCAGGAGACACACCTGTCCTTCAGGGGTTCCCTGAAAAAGAGCTGGCCTGGCTACTCTTCACTCTTTGTAAATAAAATAAAGAAATGTGGAGACCTGTGAAAGGATTTTTACTTTCAGGTTTAAGTTTCAGGTTGGGTTGATTTTGCTAAACAGCAATAAAGGGATCCTCAAGCTGCCTACCTATAAATGAGAATTAATGTGTAAAGTACATTAAATGGTAGCAATCTTTGCGGAGCTATCTTGGTGCAGAACAGTCTGTATAAAACAAAATCACAAGTTGAAGATTATATACAAAGGAATGTTGTAAAGGACGTATACATAATTTCACAAAAGAAATAATGCTTCAGGTGTAGGGAAACGTGCAAAGTGATGCAGTGTGACAGTAAAAAAAAAAAAACTAAAGCTTGTAGAAACAAAAAAAAAAAAACATTAAAACATTGAAAGTTCTAGTAAATGTATGGGTTTCAGAAGAAGAGGTCCACCTATAAACTTGGAAAAGGCAGTTTCCTTTGTAATGTAAGAATGAATAAGGGAGGCCAGAGTGCATGAGATCAAAGGGCACTTACAGGGTGTACTGAACAAACGAGGCAAGAGAGACAGGCAAGTCAGAAAGCAGGATCAAAGGACACTTATGATAAAGAGGCTCTGCTTGCCATCTCCTGTAAAGAAACACAATGAGTCAGCAGAAGTTCAGAGAATATTAAAAGAAAAATCTAAAAGGAGATCACATTAGAAGCAAGCTACATGTATTTCCTGACCATCAAAGGATGAGGAAATGATGGGATGTAGGTGATATTCAAGCACAAGTTTGTTGACAGCAGGTGCCTGGCTTGCAACTACAGATTGAAAAGCCTTTAAGGGAGTAGGCTGAAAGAAGCTTAGGCAGATGGTGCATTAAATGATGGTCTCATATGAGGCTTGGTGGGACCCTGTCTAGAGTGCTTAGTTAGGGTAGCAAAAAGCAGCTTCAAATCATACTCTGAAATGACACTTAATCAAGGATATTAAAAACCTGATTAGAATAATTAAGAAATTGCTCAATATAATATTAAGCACTTAGATATTAATTTTCATCCATCATTTTTATAGAACTTTTTGTGCACACAGGCATTCTGTCCTGTTTTTCAGAGCACTGTGTGTACTTGAGTCAGTAAGCTGCATGTGTGGGGCTATGTCATAAATCCAACAGAAATCTGGGAATATAATTCATATCTGAAAGAGGAGGAAATGGGTCCGTTCAGACCATTATGTTATACATAGTCTAAAAGAAAAGCATTATTGTAAGGGAACATTACCAACTACCTCTTAGAATGGAGAAAGTTACAAAACAAAATGACAATTCTCCCCTGAAAAGCAAATTTTAGTATCTTGACACACCTCTCTGTCACAGACCTCACTAGCCATGTAGTACATGATCAGTAGGGCATGGTGGAAGAGGGGAAAACTTCTCAGGAAATACATTGCACTGTTCCTTCAAGTAGAATGTTTTCCATTGCTCTGGGAGATGAGTGAGACAGGAGTTCCCGCAGCCAGCCTCCATATGGAGCATCCTGTACAGAGTTTTCATTTTCAGAGACATGTATCAGATAGTGTCATGGAGAAGTCTGTAACAGCAAGATGAAGGACTTACATTGCAAGGTATTGGGTAAACTCCTTGGCTGATGTAAGTCCACGTAGCTGAGGATCTTCTCATCTCTTGTATTAAAGTTCTCTAAGTCTTAAGACTTGGCAAACAGAGTGAAACATATCAAGCTATTTGCTGAATAGGTGTAGTTAATCAGTGCATGTCCCTTTTCTTTGTGTTCTTGCTTACCTCTGTGTGCCTGGAGGTATTTTTTCCTGATATGGTGAATAAAATCACTGAACTTTAGGTCTCCATTTCTTTCTGCTCAGTTTATTCTGGCTGGTTTTGTTTTGTTTCTACTACCCTGGAATTTTTTTTGCTTTTCTTTTTATCTTTCTTTTTCTTTTTCCTTGATGAATAAACTGTGGAAGGAAAACAGTTTTAGTACTTATTCTGCTGTTTAACCACTCTTGTTATCAGTGGAGCTGGGGTGCCTCCTTGTTGACCCTGATCAGTGTTATAATATTCTTGCATCTCATTTTTCTTCTCTGTTCAAACAAACTAGTACTAATTTTGGAGTGTACTTTTTACTCCAGAATTTTTCAGAATTATTTTAGTGAACACTTTTTCTGTTGAGGTAATTACAGTATATTCCATTTTATTACTCCTTTCCACACACTTCAGAGTAATCTCCTTGCGTGTTTTCTGTGTTGATTTTGTCTTAAGACTATAAGACTATCATTTAGCGTTTTCCATACTTAACAATCTTTTTGTAGAAGGTTTAAAGTTTGAGAAGTGCTAGATTATACAGAATTATTTTTGCTTAATGAATCAGATTTATAGAAGTATGTGCCAAAACTGAACAACTTTTAGTATTTTTCATATATAATTTCCTTTTCAGTTTCTGTTGATGTCATCCAGAAATTGGTGATCAAGCTACTTGACGATTCTTGAAAGATGGTGATTTGACTAATGCACCTTCGTTGTTTATGTTTCTACCTTTTGAAGTGAAATGAAATTCACTGAATTAAAAGCTTTACTTTGGATGGAAATTTAAATTTAACATCTTGAAGTTTAAGATGTAAGTATTTAAGTATTGGCAGACTTAGCAGTAATGAGACTCCAGACTTAAAGGCCTGGGAATTTTTTAGTGAGTGGCGACTTGACAAAAAACTCACAATTTCATATATAGTTCATAGAAGATATAGTGATATATCACTTATATGTAAAGCATTGTGAAGAGGAAAGGAGAAGATCCATTCCCCTTTACGTGCTAATGCCATATGGTACAGTCTCATATATTGCTGTGCCAAAATGATTGCTCTCCAGAAATGATATGATGAAGTTGCAATAACAGTGGTCCTTGCCAAACGATGTGTGGTGGCATTAAAAGAGGATAAATGAACTTCAGTAGAAAAGGGGAAATGGCTCATTCCACTTGTGTGTGAATAATTGCAATTAAATTTACAATATGGCTTAAATCCATGGCAGTTGTAAAGTTTTGCTCATCTAAAGGATGTTTGTAATTAGTGCAGCGTGTGCCTATCACCTTCACTTGTGAGGGAAAACAGCGGTCTATTTTCTGGACTGTAAAGAGCCCCTTTGGGGTGAAGGAGGCTCTCACACATCCCAATTTTTGTCGATGTAGTAATCATCATCAGTTTTGACAAAGGGCAGGATTCACTGTGAAAATTTAGCCCCCAAAAAGGCAAAAATCTAACCCTCATTTCTCAAGGAGACCTGGGACCACAAGAAAAGGAGTCCTGAAATTTGTTCTGAGTGTCTTCTGAAATCCCAGAGATACAGAGCACACTCTATAAAGAACGCTTGAGATAAGTATAATTTGTCTTTCATGCATGCAACTTTACCAGCCTAGGCTGATGTGGTAAGTAATGTATTTGGTTAATTTGACTGTCAAAATGCTAAATGACATCACATTTATAATCCTATAATTAAATTGTAATCAAGAAGGGTTTGAATCAACTAGCTAGCTGCTAATGTGCATTCAGAGACTTGAGAGTTGAGTCGTATCAGAAGAAATACAATTTCAATGTGTACATTTAATTCCTTTTCCTTTCATGTTGCCTGTTCGTGTAGCTTCATGATTAACTGTTTCAGACCACGACTTGTTGCTTGCGACTCAGTTATAACTCATCAACAGTGGTATGACACTGTGTCATAATATGCAACCAAACTCCTTGGAAGGGGGCTTTAATTTTTTGGAAAATATGATTGGAGTGGCCCTGAAATCAGATGCAAAGTACTAGAGTAAAGCAAAGCAGAATAATGGTTCTAAAATAAATATAAACTTAGAAGCTTAAGATAAAAATATGATAAAAATAAGGATGAAAAGCTCATTGGAACTCTCACAGTGTATTTTCTAATGATGGTAATGTGTCTTGCTGATAAGAGCTGTGAGATAATTTTGCACTTTTGTAGGTATTCATTAACATAAGAGTAGTAGGTAAAATTGCTAATTATACAGCAGTATTTTTGTATTATCAGCTTTGTTACAAGGTGTGTTTATTCATCTAGATCTTTGATTGTGTGAGTTTTTATGACAATAGTATCAAGTAAAACAGGAATGTTCTCACTGCAGTCCACTGTTTATATATTTAACCTTCTTTACTGTCCTTTTCCTTTTTACTCCCACTGCATTTTTCCTTTACCACCATATCTCCCTCTCCCCGCTGGCCACCCCTCTCTTGATGCAGGATAGTATTGGCCTTCCAGGCTGCAAGCGCACACTGCTGGTTCATGTCCAGCTTCCCAGCTACCTGTAAGTAGACTTCTTCAAAAGCATAAAACAAGAAGGAAATAATGATAATGACCCTACACCTGTACCTGCTATTAGAGGAATAAATTTCCTATCCCTCTGTTAGCTATGGCCTGTCTCCTCATGTCATGAAGATATTTCTTTTTTCCTTCTTTGAGAGTTTGAAATATTTGTGAACAATAGAGAGGGTATGCAGAAATAGAGAACAGCAGGCTTGTTCCTCAGTCATAGGAGTTATTCTGTTTTTGTCATCAGGCCAGTGAATTTCGGAACTGATATTTTGAGAGTTTAGACTCATAAAAGACAACAAAAAGACTGAGATTTTAAAGGAATAGGACATTCCATGGAGAACCCAGATGTTCACAGCTTTAGGAAGTGTTTTTTTCAAGCTGAGCTGTGTTTCTTGAATTCTTGGCTACTATGCTTTGGATGATATCAAACTACTAAAAATCCACCACAGCCCCTGCTCCTCACTGCCCATTGTGATTGGAATTTGTTAGGTCCCTGATTTCAGCTTAGAGCAGCAGAGTACTCCAACTAAATCTGTAGTGGCTAGCAGCGGTACCAGAAGCAATGTAGATGCAGCAATGACATGATTTCCAAGACACTAGTTGGTTTGCAGCTGGTTCTGGTATAATATTGCGGTTTGTAGGGTAGAATATTCCAAGCAGAACTGTTGGTATTTATACCATTACTTGAATAAGAATTTGCAGACTATAATTCTTCTTCCTCAGAAACTTTTCACTATTGTGTATTTACAGTAAGGAGAGTAGAACTGTCAAAACAAAACAAAACCCTACCAACCACCAAACCTCAAAATTTATCAGCCAGAGTTCAACTCAAAGGCCACCTATTAAGTATTTATGGAGTGAAAGCAAGCAGGAGCATGCAGGAAATTTCAAGAGACCTGTATGCTAAAGCAGTAGGAAATTTCATTGCTAAAGCTGTGCTCTTTGAGAAAAGCAGGCGTGTATGACTTATTTTCAGATTATTTGGATGCAACCCTCACAATGGAGTATCTGTGCTAATAATCTCTGTACGTATCTACTGTGTCTTTTTGCAGAGAGTAGAGGTTTAGATGTCCAGCCGTTTGTTGTGATGTGATAAGGAAAGAAAGACGAGTTGCCTCTGTGAAGTCTGTAATAACTGGAATGGTTGTAATTATATTAAAAACATACACAAGGTCCTAAAATAAGATGCCTGATGTTCTAGCTTTTCACTGTATTTTTATTAAAGGGATGACAAGTAGTCTTAAAGTCCCATTATATGCCCAGTGTATCATGTATATATATTTTTTTTCATGTGTTTTGGAATCAGATTAAAACCATACAAACCAATATGAAAATATAATATATTTAAATCAGATGAGGAAATAGTAGAAAGGAAAGAGAAAAGGCTGAGGTTTTATAGCAGTCTGAGTTTGGAGTGTGTGACTGCTCATTATTCTTAACACTGAATCATCTCATCACTGAATGACCTGTCTTAGGTCACAGCAAAATACACACACATCACAGTATCTAACATTTGTTTTGTCCTTGTAGTATATAATTTACAAGTTATAAACACAGTTTTGGTGAAAACTGGACAAGTCCTGTTCTGCATTTGGGATATAGGTTAAGTAATCTGCATGGCATCTATTGCAATGTTTGATTAAGTGAAAATGTTCATACTGACCTGTTTAACTCCTCAGAAATATTGTCTTCTAATTAACACCCTGCCTGTCTTAAATTATATTGTCCTTATGTAGATATTTTTGGCTAATCATTTTTCTGCAGTGTTATTTCATGTAAATACACACCTACCTCTTTTTTTATTATTATTATTTTTAACAAGAACAGTAATTATTTAGGATGTGATGAAATTCAGTTATTTTTACTGTAACTTCAATAATATTGATTTCATAATAGATGTTGATGCCAATAAACATTTAAATATCTTACAGTGGCCATATCAATAGTGTATTAATTGTGAATGCTTTTACCAGTACGGAGTCATTCATTGTTCTGCAGATGACTCCACTCATTGAAGTGCTAGAACATACTGATTTTACTGTTTTCTCTCCAGCCCAAGCTGAATGTTCATGAGATAAAAGGAAATTTTAATAAGGGGATTTTAATAAGATACTGCTTTATAAAGTTAAAAAGGTTTAGCGGAAATATACTTGAGCTAACTTACAGAAACTGACTGAGGGGCAATTAGATCATTTCACAGATAGGAGATTTTAGGTTTTTTTCTTCCCCAAGGGAAAGATAGTACATCTCAAAGCACGGAACTAGCTTGGGAGATCCCTTGAGTTTCTGACTGTGTTGTCTGTGATGATAAACATGAGGAAAAATAAAGAGCCATTTCTCACATATCCCACAGCAGAGATGTAGCTGCCAGACTCTAGAGTCTTCAGATTCCTTTGTCACTCTCCAATTTTGCAAAATTGTTAGAAAGGGCTCAGTTTTGCTCCCCAGGACCCTCTGACATTCAGGAGACCTTGGACATTTTGTAGAACAGTAGAGATCTCCTTCACTCTGTGCTGGTATCAAATGCAAGGTGCTGAGTTCGGTGTTTTGCTTCAACTGAACTGTGTCCATGGGGAGACTGGGAAGGGGTTGTGGGGAAGGGATTTATGTGCAGAACAGTGGAGGATTGGGAGTGCTGGGTGCAGTGTGCAGCAGAGCAGTGGGACACTGAGGTAGAATGGAAGGTAGAGGAATTGAAGGAAATGAGAGAATCCAAGTGGGAGTTATGTTGCTTATGTAAAACTTTAGGTAAATTTGGTGTCTCTGAAAGCAGCTTCCTCCAGCCAAGGAAAGTGTACAGCATGTAACCCTGTCATTTATGCTACTACAAATGATCACTGATCATTTTCTTATCAAATGTCTTCACATTTTTTCTCCTGTAGGCCAATATGAAAAGAACAGTGTGATCATGTCACTTGGCACCTGCTTGTGATCAGTTCTGAGGTTTGGAGTACATGGAGTAGAATAGGAGCACAGGACTGGAGAGATCTTCTGAATTACCCAGCTACCTCAGTTAATGCCTCCCTGTCCCAGGCCTCACATTAGAGAACCCTTTACAGAAACAGAACAAACTACACTGTAAAAATGATAAGGATTTGCTGGTACTTCTCCTGCTTACAGGTTTTATCCTGTGCTATGCTGCTGGAGCTCTTAGTAGTTCTCTTGGCTGAGGCTTCTGCCATTGCAGTTCAGTTGGAGCTGCAGGTACCCAGCATGCCCAAAAACCAAGCCTAACTGTAGGTGAGCTCAGTTAATTTATGAAAAGGTGATTCCTG
The DNA here is from genome assembly GCF_016699485.2 of Gallus gallus. NCBI lineage: Eukaryota > Metazoa > Chordata > Aves > Galliformes > Phasianidae > Gallus > Gallus gallus. The sequence goes on from NC_052534.1 coordinate 6,074,814, forward strand.
CACTCATAGAACTTGCATGATACTAGCACTGACACAGATACCCAGCATCATTCTGTCCTTGCTCTCCATTCCCAGTGCATGTGCCTTGTGCTGATGCCACAGAGGTGGTCTGGCTTTTAGGTACTCCTTCATGCAAGCAGCTGCTAAAATAACACCAGCAGGCATTATAAAATAATAATGAATAATAACAATCCCAGGAGTGGCCTGCCCCCCAACCCCCCCATTAGCGCAGCTGGGGGGTAGGATAAATTGTAGCACATTCTAGTTAAGATTTTAAAGTCAGCAGGGGATATGGGACAGCCCTGCTTTATGCAGATGCTTCACACACGAATATCTGCAAGGCTGAGTCTCTGCTGACTTGCCTGTTTAACAGGCAACTTGGCTGCTACAGGCACTCCCTGTTTAGCTGCTTTTGTGCTCCATTATCAAGGTGCGGGAAGAAAGCAAGCCCTCTTTCTCATTTCTGTGAACTGTACTGCTAATGGGCACCTCATAGAAAGTCTTGTATTAGAAAGAAATAGGAGTAATCAGAGAAGATCTCATGGACAGCTGCTGGGTTGATTACTAGCCATACCTATCATTATCCCAGAATATCTGCAAATAAAAAGAGCTGTTACGAGTTAGGTGTTGAATCAGCAACTTCACAGGAAACTAAAATACTTCAGTATAAACAACAATTTCCCCAACTCCCTCCCACCCAAACAGTCTATTTTACTTAATGTCCACTGATGGCCATGATTTACTGCTTTCTTTTCTATTACTGAGCATATATATTAGCTCTTCTAAGGCCTTGCAAACCTGCTCAAACAAATATCGTCCATATTTATCCAGTGCTGTCAGTGACTATGAGACAGCCAGAGCCTGTCCGTAAGTCAACTGGCTATGGTTTTGGTTTTGGCTGCTGATATCATGCAAGGGACTCCATTCCCATCAGTAGTACAGCAAAACTGCCTCAAAATTAAAAAGAATTTTGCGTGTTCCTGAAGGAAATACCAAGAAGTAGCATCTTTGATAGTCTAGTAAATGGTTTTTCCCTTGCTGATAACACCCCATTTGTCACAGGGGAGAAGTCTGGAAGAAAAGCATTTTTCTTACTTTAGGAATGTGCCAGTCATTTTGGATTCATAGGAAAGAGGTCTGGAAGAGGCCTAGTGAAATCTGATGAAGAATGAAAGATATGCTTAGCAGCATTGTGCACTGGGCCAATAATGAATCATATGATCGCTTCAGTTATCTGGTGCATGCCAGTGAAATCTAGTTATTGTTTTTTCTATCATTTATTTCACAGTTTTGCCTATCTCCACAGCTGTAATTGTCATTCCATCAGGGTTCTAAGAAAGCAGAACCATCTGGGGAAATCAGCATTGCTTCGCTCAGTCTCTGCTGGAATTAAAATGATCTGACGTGAAGATGAAGGAGAAAAAAACTCCAAAATACCTTGCTGTGGGAATTAACCAGGGCTGTTGACCGGTATCTATAGTCCAGTGTGAGAAAAATTTTATTTAAATCCTGGAATGTAAACTAGCATTACAAAAAAAGGAAGGAGAGAGTTTGATTCTATTTTAATAGAACAGAAATTGCTGTCCTAAAATTGTTGTGCATATGCACTCTAATGAAAGCCAATGAATTGTTCCTAGTTATAAAGATGCCAGGATGAGGCTAGCATGCATTAGAATCTGTGGAAAAAAATATTAATTCTCATTCCTAAAATATGACTTCATATTCCCAGGATTGACGAGATGAAGGATATGCAGTAAATTAGTCCAACATCCTCTTACCTCTAGGTCTGAACCCTGCTTAGATCATTGTTTGAAATAAATTGCTGTCTTTATCTGAAGCATGTCTCCTCTGAATATTTATTGACACCACAAAACTGCTCTGGCATCTGGCACAAGTTGACGTGATTCATTGTCAGTGTTCAAAGAGAGCAGGGAACGAGTGAGACTTGAGCTCCGGTAATGGCTGGAAGTCTGCACAGGGACTGCTAAACTCATGTTGCTGCTGTCAGGCCTGCACTTTCAAAACCATGCAGGAAGCTAATGTTAATGAAAGAAGTTTGTGTATATGTGGGTGAGAGAGACGAATAATAAAGACATTAATGAGACAGATCTTCAAAATGACCACCTATCAAACACAATTCAGTGCTGATGTCTTAATTGCTGCTTGCTGCTTATAATTTGAATTTATCTCATAAAATTGTCAATGCAAAGATCACGTTGGCTAAATTACCAAATAATATGAGATTAAAGCCACATCAGGAAATATCATTAAATGAATAATTCTCTGAGCACCAGGGCAAATGAAGCGTGATGTTTTATGAATTTGCATCTACTGTCTTGACAGGACAGGATTTATTAAACTGTGACTTTTTCCTATTAGGATATTTTTGTCATTCCTTTGTTGATCCCAGGGCACTTGAAAATGTTTTATTTTGTAGCTTGTCCCTTGGCAAGGACTATGCAGTGTCTCTCCTCTATCCAGCCTCAGTCATCAAGCATCTGGCAGTGTAGTGTCGACTCTACCTGCACAGCTGGGATAAGCTGGAATCACAGCCATTACTCGATCCTGCATTCTTTTTGATAATCTCTATTGCCCATGTAGCTCTTGCCCTGGCTTCAGCGAGACGAGTAATGACCTGGGTGTGAGAGAAGCCCGAGTTCTCAGTGATGAAGGCAGAGTGAGTGCAACTTGATTTCCAATAAAAGCAGGTCAGTGTCTGTGCACGAGCTGGGGGGGAACTCAATAAGTTACTGCTTCTGCTCTTTGTAAGGAATTGAGAAATGGCAAATGATGACATCTGTCTGTTTCTGAAAAACAAGTATAAGGATCAATCTCATTCAGGCCTGTATCATAGCTGCTATTTAATATTAGCATGGAATAAGGATAAAGGAGCACAGTAGTGAAAGCAATAGTACCACTACAACAAGGTTAGAGATTTTGTTTCATTCTTGGCTCTATTTGATTTAAAGCTGGAAGAAGACTGTGGTGTTTCACTGCACAGGAGGGTCAGAAAAAATGTCTTTGATTGTCAGAAAACGTGTGGATGTAGAAATGGTGTTTTCACTCATCAAATTTTACAGCAGCTGAGCAGAACTCTTGAGAAATGTAGGCTTCAAGTTCTGTAGAGCTTTTCTCTGCCAAAAGCAAAAGTTAGCTGGCTGCCCTCAGTGAGTGTCTCTGGCAGATGAAAATAACAGGAAAAAAATGCACAGAAAATGATAGCCCTGAAACTTGACAGTAGTGCAAGAATATTAATAGGCAGTGCTGTTTGTTAGGGACATTTGTTTTTGTGCCTTTGTTTCTGCTGTTGTTTATAGTGGAAGCACTTAAAGCTGTTCTGTTTCTGTGGATGAATCTGCCTTGCTTGCTGCTGAGTCAATGTCACCGCATGAGGTATAATGGAAGGAAGAGGGGGAAAAAGCTCCTTCATCTGCAGTTTCATGCTGCTGTTTCAGGTGGCTGCACTGTCTCCATGTACATGTGTGCTGGCATATTGCTGTGAAAGCAGGCAGGCATTTTTACTTTTCAGAGTGAAAGCCACATTTGCTGTCTTATTGTCTGGATGTGCTTTGGCTTAAGTTCGAAGATTATTTTGCATTCTATAAAAATATATATATTTAAAATATATGCCTTTAATAGTTTATTATCACATTTATTAGATGAAACTAGTTTCAAACTAGTGGCTTCAAGCAGCAGTAGCCTACAAAAACACTGGCAAGTGAGTATGTTTGGAGTGCTCAGTCTTCTGAGGTTTTTTTGTTTTGTTTTATGAAGCAAGCTGCCCTCCTTTAAGTAGGCTGATGATGTACTTGATGGGTACATTCTTCTAATTGTGTCTCGGCTTTGCTTCAAGTGAAGTGCAACTGTAACAATGGTCCAGTGTTGTTCAAGAGGGAGCGATGAGTACTTTTAGAATCAAAGATGGCTTTTTGATGTGTTCTGGAACACTATATGAAGAAGTTTAAAAAGGGTTGTAGGAATATAGTGGAGGTAAACAAGTTATCTTCAGGGCTTGAGGAAGGTTTTTCAGAAGTGAAAGAGAAACTCACAATCTCATACATTTTATTTATTTGAAAAAAAAAAAAATACTGTTCTGATGCTTTCACATTTTGAAGGCTTTTTCTCTAAATCCCATACATAGAAAATAGAAGCCCTTCCTTGCTTGGGAGAGAGAAGGTCCATATTTGCAGGGAACAGTACTGGGGAAATTGGTCTTGAGATAGATACACTAAAATTCAAGGAATATCTGTACCAAGGCTAAGGCAGGCTGAGGAGCTGGTAACTACGCTGTTATATATGCAGATAACTCACAGTTTGGAATTTACAGAGATGCCCCCAGACATGACCATACATTCTGCAGGCAGGGAAAACTGGAGCTGCTGCTCAGATCTTCTCCGACTTCCAGTGTTGCTAGCATGAAAGTGCTCTTGGGGTCACCCTCTTTCTGTGTTATTTCCTCCAGGTTGAGGTTTGGGTGTGATCTCTGATGGTAATATCCTTGCAAAACAGCTGGCCTCTTGTCCATTGTCAGAATGAAAATGTTATGAAAGCAGACCAAAAGACAGAGACCTCAAAGTATGCAGTTTGAAAGCTTATTAATTGTAGGTTGTTGTTTCCCACTGACTTTCCTATGGATTTTATGTGCAATTTGTGTAGAATTCTTTGTGAGATAGATTTCCATTAATCTACACCATGTAAGTCTTTGGCTCAAGCAAGAAATCCGTTGATACATCTTACGATGCAATATTCAGTTGCTACAGTGTGCTCTCTAAAAGGCTTTGATCACTAAAGCTCATTCAAACAAAATACCGTGTCAGGGCCTCCAGGGACATCAATAAGCCTAAATTGTCCTAATCAGCCTCACCTGGGACCTGCTGCCACCTGGCCCTCCACCCTCTGGATGTTACTGCAGAAGCTCTGCTTAAACTGTGATGCAGTCTCTTCTTGCCTGAGTTATGCTTTTGTTGTATTTGTTTCCAGTTCTGCTCCAGATTTGCTCTTTGAATTAGTTGAATTGACCTGGATCTGTTTCATTGCCTGGTCCATCTGCAGGACTTCTTGCTACTGTTGTTCTGCTTTCCCTGCTCTGGTGCTATGTGGCTGAGTTCTGCTAGTGAGGCTGTTGCTCATCTTGCATTGCAGCTGCCCTCTGCTCACCTTTCCTCTGGAAGCTGCCCTGTTCCTGCTGTTCCTTACTAGGTAGAAAGCTCCTCATGACTTACCCAATTGTACACATTTAAAATGCTTTTCAATTCTAAAGAGCTTACATAAAAGGTAGCACAAATTAAATTGTTGTAACAGCTAGTGAGATACAAGGCTATCGTATGAGCGAAGTTAGCTCTTCTGGAAAAACTATGGCTGTTCTTTTTGACAAGATTTTAAAGCTGTGGATAGCTTAAAGACAGCTGCAAGTTTGAACAGGAGAAGTTGTAGAACAATACTTTATGTGCTGATGCTTTTTTTAAAAGAAAGGTAATTTGGAGCTAGGTACTTCCAGCTCATTTTAAATGCAGACACTGAGCTGCTTCATCATTATTGTTTTCTGTTATTGTTATTATTGATTCTCTTAGCTCTGTAACTAGGCTAGTGCAGTTATATTAGGTGCATGCTTTCTGAATGATAATCAGCATCATGTAACTACTTTTCCACTGATGGAAGAGAAAAAAATCTTCAAGATTTGGGAACTACAAGTCTGGCTTTTCAGAGACTTAGGAGCAGCCATGCTGTTGTAGAGGTTGTTGTTATGTGCCTAGACACGTTGCATGAATGAAAAAAAGAATGGGGCCCGCAACGTAAGGTGGAGCACTCCTCTGAAGCGTTTCCATTTTATCCACTTCTTGTTGTGCTTCCCCTACAGTGAGCCTGGCCTCAGTCAACTTGAAGGTAGGACATGAAGGGTACAAAGGGGGGATGGGATGGTGTGTAGAAACCATTAGGTTATGGCCTGAACCACTGATTGAGCACCTGGTGAATGGGGCTGGGCCAGCCCTGGAAGCACAGGTGCAAGCAATTCACTTGTGCAACGAGAAGGAGCAGGGCCTAGGTCCACCCCTCCCTAACCTCATTTAATGGCTAGCAGCGGACAGGGAAGCATTTTTACTTGGAGGTGCTTTCCTTTGGATGTTTCTGGAAAGCACTGATCCTTAGAAAAGGGTGAGCTATTGCTTCTTTATTACTGGTCTGTGATTAATATCTTTCTTCAGTGGCCCAAAAACTGGACAAAGGCAATGATATCTGCTGCCTCTTATTCTTACTGATGGTTCTAGAAAAAAAAGCTGCTCGTGAGTTAACTGCTGGCAGTGGAGGGCAGGAACAGGAAGTTTAATTTTTAGTTTTAATTCTGCTCGTGGTAACTTTTCATGCAGGAGGGGACTTCAGGTTGTGGGCTTGCTAGTGACTCTAGATCCATGCTGGTTTCATAGGTTGTGATCTTCTAACAACTTATTAGTTGGCAAATTTGCTTGTGGAAACGTAGATGTGATTAGCAAAGAACAAAATTCAGCATCCCACACCAAGAACCCTTGATTTTTATGCCTTTGCTGTTTAGCTAGCTGAATGCATAACTCTGCATTTTGCAGCATAAAAATTCTCCAGTAAGTGCATGGTTTGGAGCCATCCAGAGCCAACTGAGTAAGAAATCATCCATGTAATGCTGGGCATATGCTTAAAGCATCAAAGTCTGTTCAGGAAGCTAAATGGCCCATGAGCTTTGCTGAGTTTATTACTTCTTGAAAAGCAAAAAATTACTTGTCTCAGGAAGGAAATGCACTGTTCCCAAAAGCATCTGTAGTTTACTGGCAAAGAAGGATGACAAACCCAATTATGCTTGCTTCTTTCTCATTTTTCTTCAACAAGCGAAGTGCCCAACCACAATGCTAAACCATGTATTTATTTGGTTGCTTCAAAATGACACGTGACGGCAAGAAAAGTCAATTTGCAACCATTTATCAAGTCTGCTGTTGGAGTTAATAAACGCTATATGAGTTTTATATTCTCTTGCTGGCTTGTTTTGGAGAATTTGCCACCACTGATAAATCTGAAAGTTCAAGGGAAGAAGTTATGAAAGGGAATATGTAATCTCTTTACTGTAGCTGCTATTTCATTGCCTCAATTAATCTACATTTCTAAGATCATCAATTTATGGGAAGTTATTGGAGTGGCAATGTACAGTATATATAGCTGAAAGCTGAATTTTAATAAATGTGGGCTATTTAGTACATAGAGGCTGGCCTTTGAAATCCATCAAGGCTTGTCCAGCCTGTTCTGAATATTTTTAATAAATGTATGTATAATTAATGAAAAATGCTATCAGATCTTTTGCCCATGGGCTATCATCCTTATTTCTATCAGGAGCAGCAAACGTGAGGTTTGGGATAAAACTTCTGAATCTGTCTCTCCTCCCTTAGACTGGCTCTGTTTGCTCACTAACACGATTTCTATCTGCAAAATATAAGTTAAACTACTCTTTTCTGTACGTGAATAGTGTACATGCACTAGAAATATAATTATCTGTATAATGCATCTAGTTGTAGTGTCAGGAATGTGTTTCAGGTGTGCCTGGAAATTCTGATTTCTGTTTAAGGATGTTGAACTTTGCGAGCAGTTAAACAAGAAACAATCAAACCCTGTGTGAATTGTACTAGGGCTATTCTCATACCCAGAAGCAGGGGTGCAACAGTGATGTCGTGCACCCCCATCTTAATGCATTGTTGGTGGCAATTATAGCAACGCTGCTGGGCCTGGTCAGGCTTCCCTGCCCTAGCGGGCCTCAGACCTGGGCTCACAGCCTGTTCTCTCCTTCCAAACTCTGCATGGCAGTTGTTTTGTTTCTTTTCTTCTTTCTCTCTCTTTTTTTTTAAAAAAAAAAAACTTATTGCATTTTAAAAAAAGGCTCCCTTCTCAACCCTGAACAGCTGATAGAGTTCATCAGAAGTGAAGGAGAGTAGGAGGGGCAGGCCAAGGTACTTTACCATGAATCTCCCACTTGACTCCTACTTTTCTTCCAAATAGAAGTGTAGGATTGTGGAGTTCACCCGGCTTTGCTACTGCTCCACGCCCCCTCATGTGCTCTACTTCTTTAGCTTTATGAGCATCCACATGTAAAGCAATGTTTTATTCTTGTTCCGGTGCCTCAGCACATTGGAGGCTGAGGAACCCTTCTCAGATACTCTGTGGAAATCTGCTTGTGGCTGATAATATCTCTGCTCAATGCTTCTTTCTCTTAAACTTTTTTTTCCCCCTAATATTGTGGTGAGTCATTCTGTCAGCGGGCTAAAGGAAAGGCAGCATGCTGCTCTGCTCTGTGCAAGGTCACCTTCAGAGGGTCAAAGCACTGTCTACCCTGTGTTAAGTTGTTCTCCGAATTTTAAGATTGCTTGTTTATGATTTACCAGCTATTTACAAATCTCTATTAACCTGCAGAATAAGGTACAGATAGAACTGACTAGTTATAAAACCCAGCCTATTGTATCCCCAAGAAGAACATTAAGACAGTGTACCATGTTAGCTGCTCTACTCAATAAAATAAACTTTAATACTCCCAGTTTTTACTGAGAGTAGTGATTGCAAAGTCAGCCTTAGAGCTTGTTAAGCCCTTCAAGGATTCACAGTTTATAGGGAAAAAAAGATGACTTTCTTCTTGATAAAAATGAACTATTTCAGTCTCAGAAAGTGTTTCCTAATTAAAAAGTAAATCATGTTAAATGTTCACCATGATGAACTGTTAATAACTGGGAATTGCAATTTTATTGTTATAAGGTAATAAAATAATGAAGTGTTTGTGAGTGGGAAACCAAAAATACTCCTAAATTTCTGTTTTGGTAATAGTCTCTTAAATGTCTATAAGCATAGGCATTACTTCTGGGTCTGCTGTGGCTTAATGCTTTTATTATCCTGAGTGTCACATAGAAATAAAAAATTACTTTCCATCACATTTTAAATATTATTCCATAATAAACCTTGGCTATGCCATTAAATCTTTGAGAGCTATTAACTACTTTTACAGTAAAAGAATTTACATTTGAGCATACTGTAGCTGTTAGCTCAAGCACAGGGCATTCAGGAGTTGCTCATAGCTCCATAATAAAATATATTTGTCTCTTCTATCAGTATATTAGACATTAGGCAGTTTACAAATAAGGTGACAGTGCAGAGCTGTACCAGTACTGTGTGTACAGGTGTGATAGGACTGCTAGTATTTTACACGTTACTTTGTTCCAAGGAAATTTAGAGATCTGTTCAGAAGCACTTAGCCTAGGTGTTCAAATGCCAGAAGCTAGCCTTGTGTGTGTGTGTGTGTGAAGATCTAGGCAAATATGGAGATATGTAATGCAGATGAACTGGAGAAAAATAATTCTGCAGTGTTTTGTATGTTGGTACTATGAAAACCAAGCACAGAGTACATTTCCCTGAGCAGAGTGGGGAGATATAATTCATTCAGCTAAATGAGGTTTCAGATTCAGGGGACTTCCTGGTACAAATGATGCATGGCAGGGTAGATATCCAGTTCTCCTATTACACAAAATTGGGTTACTAAGAATCCAAATAAGTCCCCTGAGGACCATGTGTTTTATTTAAATGTGGACTTGTGTCCATCCCACATTTTTAAATAACTACTGCTTGCACTAATTATCAGAAATGATAATATTTCTTTCTGGGGGAAAAAGTTCTCTACTCCATTCTGGATTCTGCTGCAAAGTCATTGTGATCAATACTTGTGAGATTACAGGTGAGTTTTGGCAATAAAAGTTATGTCTCATACACTGGTCTGCAATGGAACTAGATTATGAAGAATGAAGTAAAACCTAGTCTGAGAGAAATGGAATGTAAAAATGTCCATAATTAGCAAGCACAACAGGGATAAGGGAAATTGGACACAAAAAACTGCTTTCTGTTCCAAATTTCTTTTTATTCAAGTTTGCTGCTGTGTGGTAGCCATTCTTTCAAGGGTGGATTTTCATTAGTGATGCCAAGAAATGTTACCACTAAAAAGTAACTTCTAGTGTCTCTCAAGCTCAAACCAATTTCTCAATGTTCTGAATTTGGTCAAAATAATCCCTTCCAGGGGCTACTCGTGGCTTGAGAGGAGTTAGGTTAAAAAACAAACAAACAAACAAAAGCCAGCAGAACTGAATCCTGCCCTATTAAGTGATAAGGATTTTCCAGATAGCAAGGACTTGGGAAAACACTCAGAAACAGAAAAAAGTAATGTCAGATGCAGTGTTCTGCTTGTGTAAACTTACATAGGCAAAATCAACTGAGAGGTGATGTGTTTCAGCTTTTCTGTTATGTAAAAAGGATTTTTTTCCTATTTGAAGGCAGTTGGATTTTTTCTTTTTTTGTCTGTCCTGCTTTTATTTTATAGCAGAGTAAGGAGAAAGTGTGCATCTGTGATGCAAGATAGTCACGGTATGATAAAGGGCTACTGAAGCTTCATGGTGTGTTCTTAAATCATTACAGTCCTAGGGATGTTTGAAGTAGACTCTTGGTCACGGTGGCCTTAGGGAAAAAGTGAGTGTTGGATGCAATTAGGCTATTTCCTGCTTAGTAGAATTACTGCCTCACTTTTACTGCAGCTTAATATTCAAGCAATCTTGGGGAGTGCTCACTGTGCGTGGGGGTGGGGAAGAGCTAATAGCGGAGTACTAATGGAAATGCACTGACCTCATTCATGCTTTCCCAGTGTTATCACTATGTTAGGGCAGCTTAAGCAAGGTGAGCTCTGCAAGACCCAGTAATCTTTCCTGCTGTTGTACCTGCCTGGATGTAAATCCTGTGGAGGATTCTCACCAGTGACAGCAAGGGTGGAAAAAGGGAGCTGGACAGCTTGGTACAGCTCCTGACAGCAGAGCTACTGCAGGGCAACAAATTGTGACTCCATCAAAAGTCTCAGTTGATGGTATCAATCCCAAAAGTATCATCCAAAACCAGCAATAATTTTAGTATTTTCCCATTTGTCAGAATGCAGCACTGTCTTTTCTCCAATCTCCTACCTGAATGGTGAGTAGCTTCCCTGTACCTTTTAAATGCTGCTGAGTTTGAAAAGAAACATCTCAGTTCTTGGTTTGGAAACTAGGTATCTGAAAACTCAAGGATTGCTGAACGTTATCTGTCAGCTTTTGCAGTAGCTAAGCTACATAATCTAAAGATAATAAATTATTCTTCTCATTTATACAGAAGTATCTCAGCATTCATTTTACGTGTTTGTTGCCCATTCAAATGCTATTGAGTGTTTTGTAGCTTAGGAGTGGCTGAGTAATGCTCAGTTGGGCACAATGGGTTTTGTTTCTTAGCTATGTGTCAGTAAGCAGAGTAAAATTTAAATTGGTTTCAGGATTAACAAGTTTCTAACTCTATTAATCAGATAAATATAGATGGTGGTGGTAACTACAATAGTTGATATTATATAAGCAGCTCTGCTTTGCTCTGCTGGTTTCTGATAGTTACAATAGCCTGACCCTTTACCCTTGAAGGATGAAATTTTCCACATCTCATCCTAATTTAATTTTACATTTAAATATCAATTTAAATATGAAAATTCACAATTTAAATGTGAGAAGTACTTCACAACAGTTTTGGAGAGAAGACGTGAACCCAAGTGCCAGTAAGAAATATCAGCGTAGTTGCTGGGTCCTCCTTTGTAGCAGTGTAACTGAGCTGATTATTGAAGAACTGAGTCTCAATGGAACTGGTTGAAAAAATCATGCTATTGTTCTTGGAGAACATCTATTCTTGTGCAGAATAATAAGCTTTTATTTATGGAGGACAAAGAAAAACAGTCTTCAAGCTTAAGCGTGAATTAACCATGCATTAACTGCTCAGATTCATGTCTGTTTTTTTATATGGGTTATTTGGGAAAAGTAACAAACATGATCTCTTACACTCTTATGTGATTGCATTTCCTGAAGGGCCAATTTAACCATTCTAATTTATGAATTAATTTATTTCTGAATTCTCAAGAAAGTAATTCTTTACCGAAAATGATATTTTTGGGAGGCTCTATGCCTTTCTTCTGGCAAACCTGAAGTATTCAAGCATCATTTTAATTATTATGATCAAACTACATTGCTGCTAGCTCTGATGCCTACCTAATGTAAAAAGGCTAAAAAAAAAAAACCCTCCGCTGAGATATTCTACATTTTTCTCACCTTGGTGCTCATGTTCCTCTAGTTAAGGAAGTGCTGAGTTCTCCAGTGGTATGAGTTCTGTTATAGTGAAGTGAAAAGACTACACGTGATATTGACATTTATGTTCTATCTCTTTCTGCTTCGTGTTTAATGTGCATTGACCCTCATGTATTTCTTTATATCTCTTACGTCTGTTTTTCTCTCTCTCTCTCTCTCTTTTTTAATTGCTTCGAAATAGGGAAATAGCACTGCTACTTTTCATCTCTGCCACTCCTCTGCCCTCCTATCAAACTCCCATCTTTGCTTTCAATCTACTTTGATTTAATCCTCAGTTAATCTTGTGTTACATTTTTTTCAAACAACATGAAAACCTACACAGTGAACACTACTTTATATCTATCTGCTTTTTTACTCCAGTAAACAACAAACTTTCTAGTCTTGTTACTATGTTTAAATGTGTTTCCTTATATCAGATGCAAAACACTTTTTCAGACTGTGATTCGATGGTTTTAGGTACTAATGATGAAGTGTGTGTACTTTTGATCTCATCTTTTTAAAGCTTCTGTGCTTGGAGTTTTAATCACTGGTCAGTACCAACACAGCTGGTGATTTATGATTAAAAAGGCAGTAAATTCTGCATTAAAATTCATTTGTACATAAAAACTCTTAAAACCATCCTCTTAAACTATTAGATGTGCCATTATTTGTAGAGAGAACCAGAGTGACAATAGAATAACTTATGCACGTCCAGTATACTCTTCATACATAAACTCTCAATATAATAGAAGCAAATCTAATAACAGCTGTAGTCATTTGAGTGAAGATAGTTTCTTGCATAAAGTGTACGTATCTATGTTTTAAGTGCTGACTACCTTTCAGTGTTTTTTGAATTTCCTTTTCTTGTTTTACTGGCTTAGAACATATGCTTCAGCTTGAATATTTGTTCAGGCTTAAATGTAAGTTGACAGAGCGTTTGTTCATGCTCACTACTGATAGAACGATTAGAATTCTCTAGGAAAACTCTTGCAATAAATAAATAACAAATTCAATGTTAGCATCATTTCCGAGGTGATTTCTTTTCAGTCATAGCCGTGCGACATGACATACACATAACAGGTAACTATAGAGTCACACTTTTCCTTCAGTTTTGATTTTCTTTTTTTTTTTTTTTGTTGACAGCATTTCTGCCCTCTTGCAAGATGATTAGGAATCTGGAAATGTTCTGGGTTCTTTTCTGGACAAATCTAGTAGTCTGGGAAATCCATGCATGTTTCAATATAATGAGTAAACATTCAATCCACAATGTGATATTTCTGCTCCATTTATCTTTCCAATTTCACTCTCCCATGCAGACTGGGTTTGTGTGTCTGGTATTTAAAACCAAAACACCTCACTGGGGGACATGAAGAGGAAGAAATGAAAAAATCTCATTACTGTTCTGTACAAACTATGTCAGCGAAGAGCTATGAATGACTCTTACTTTATCCTCTTCCTCAGAGCCTTAGAAATATACTGCAAACAAGAGGATAATCATATTTATTTATTTATTTTTGTGGTCAAGCTGGGGCATCAGGATCCAGTATTTCAAGTATTATCTGCCAAATTCTGCCACAAACTCTTGGCTGATTTTGATTACATCTTTTTTTTTTTTTAAACTTTTCATGGTCCCAAGTATTTATACAAATGAATATAATAATTTGGCTGATTATCTGTGACAATCTGTAGTTGAGAAGAACTCTGAAGCTAGGGAGTAAAAGCATTTTATGTAAACTCAAATTGCTTCAGGGACAGCTTATTACCGGACCTTTTCAGTGTAAATTTGAAGGTGTACATGCACAGCTATGTGAAGTGATTTATGGGTGGCCATAGTGATGTGACTGCTGATACTTATGAGATTGATGATAATACCTCATAGCTACTGTCTCATGTAATCCACATACGTGGGCTCAACTTTGTTGTTTTCAACTTATTTTATTCATGCAATTCATAAAAGAACTGGTTTTAACTTGTATTTTTATTTTGCCAAACAGTATTTAAATCTTACTTTCTGATCAGCATAATAACACAGCTGCTGCTTTGATTAAATATTAAGTATATAAAAAGAGAGTAGTTGTACCAAACTTGGAGTAAAATTTTCTAAATACTTCAAGTATTTAGTAATGAGATTTCAATATGTCATTTATGCCTGAGCATATGATAGAGTGATCCAATATGTTACAACAAGAAATAGCACTCTGATTTAAGTCACCACCTTTTGGTATTATCCTGTTGTTAATCACTGAAACAATTGGTAGTATTGTAAGAATGTCTAGGCCACAAAGCAGACAGAAGGGTTACTGCTGTGTACTTCCACTATTTGAATGTCTTGACTATCTGAGAGCAGTACCATGCATGAATCTATCTACTCTCAATTACTTTCTATTTTGTAACAGTCAGTTTTCTGATCAACTGTCTGTTCTATTTCAAAACAAGTGGCAGCGTATGAGAGGATTTTTGTGTAATCGCAACTATCTTGTCTGTGTCATTGTGCTTCTGATAGTAGTATCTTTCATGATCCATTTCAGCTAGGAGTTGGTACCACAGACATGACAAGCTACTGCTGGATAATCTGGTAGCAGTTATGGAAGTCTCCTGTGACAATTTTTTTTTTCCTTCTCCCTTCCAGGTGAATGTACATTTAAAATGCATGATTGATTATTTAAGGAATCTGTGAGACTTCTGGATTCTGTACACAGAATGAGAAAGTGGAAAAGCAACTATTTCATATACATCCCATTTTACCCTCCAGAGCTCTCCCATTGATTCAAGGAAAACTGATTGAAGAAAATGTACTCATTATGCATGGACAAAGCTTGTAGAAAGAAATAATAGGCTCTTGAACAGCTGAGAAGGAAGTTCTAACCTCAGAGTACCACGAGAGGTTTTTTGAGGCAACCTCATTATCCTTCTAAGGCTGGAACTGCAACCAGGAGTGTTGATCCTTTCATCTTGCAACATGTAAGCTATCAAGAGCTCTGCAAATACTTGAGACCAAACTGACCTTTGGCCTTGGAAAAGCCTGAGTTCTGGGCTTGCTTGATTGTGGAGAGATTGGAAATGTAGGAGAAAAGGAAACACTGGTTTGATAGGTCACTCTGTCATTTTACCTTCTGAAGATCACCTTGGAAAGAACAATCAAGCAAACAACTGGTCTGGGAGAAGCAAGTGCTAAAGCTGTGTACTTTTTAAACTGTGAGGAGAGAATTTATGTGAACTTTTATTTATTACTTATCACCTAAGTCTTGGAGGTGATTTGAAGCAGAAGGAAGAGGAAGGAAAAAAAATAGAAGAGGGATTATTTGAAGGTGATGGAGTTTCTGAACCTGATTAGAGAGCGTTCTCTTGCTGCCAACTCATACAGGATCTTTGTCTCCTTTGCTGTTTCAGAAGATGCTGTTCCAGAGACAGGTGAGTTTGCTTTTCTTTACTTCTCTGAGTCTGTAGCATTTCACAAGAACTTCAGAAGAAAGTGTGTGTTTGTGGTTGGAGGAAAGGTTTGTTCTGGTTTTTCCCTCAGCATATGAAGTTGTGCCTTTCTTAAAAAAAAAAAAAAAAAAAAAAAAAAGTGGCTAGTCTACTACAACGACTTAGTTCATGAGTGTCCTGAATGATGAAAACTTGGGAAGTGGTATAGCAAAACCAAATAATCACAGAGAGATCATAGTGAATATACAGGGTATTTCCACACTAGGAACAAAAATATTTGTTTGGCAGATGCTGAGGTGTTATTACCTGGTGGAGCTGTTGCAAGGCCCAGTTAATGGCACAGATTTTTAGAGAAAAATTTGTCACCTCAGTATCTTTCATACTGTTCTGTAGTGGGAATTTTTCATATGCCATGAAACTGTCTATTCTGTCAGCTTCAGTGTTCGAAAATCATTGCTTGCTGGAATCTTGGCTCTGCTTTCATTGGAAGCTGTGTTCTGTGCTTCAGATATGTTTAGATATTGCAGCCCCATGGAAAAGCATACTCTGTAATGAAGGCTTTGTTAAGGCTTGATTGTGTCTGGACTTTTTGTCCTGAAAATGAAATAAATATAGTACCTAAACAAAATGTCAATTAAATCAATTGTCCTCTGATAGTTTGGCTAGGGAAAAAAACCTTTTGCTGTGTATGTGTATGCAGATGTCAAAGATTTTTCTAAAATTTGGATGAATGAACCATAGGTGAGAATGGTTTGGTCTTTCAAAAGTAGATATTTTGACTGGGGCAGATACACTTCTTGTATTGCTAATCTCAGTACCCTGAGTTTCAGTGAGAAAGATGCTTTATTTAAAGTAGTGTTTAATAAAAAAAGATTATTTTCTCAGAGACAAAAAGCAAGGCTTTGTGAAAGACCTGTGATGTTGATCCAATTCCATTACTTTCAAGTTTTTTGATGCCTGCTGAAGTGTAATGTTGCCTTAGAAGCAAAAGGAAGGGACTTTTTCTCAGATTGTAAAGAAGTTGTGACATTTCTCAGATTCATAATAGCTTTTCAGAAGTTTCAGCATTAACTCTCTTATGCTATCATATATCTGAACTGAAAAAAACCCTTTGTTCCCTATAGCAATTATCTTAGGGTGGATCAGTCACTACAGTTCATGCATAACAGTTCTCTATTCTGAAGACTATGTTTAGCTTTGCTGCGCTGCTTCTGTTCAAAAACTTTGTGCCAGTCTTTCCTAAATTTTATTGGATTTTCACTCAAATTAATGGATATTGCACTAATGTAAACAATACTAATGCACTTAAAACACTTACAGAGGAGCTGATATTCCAGAAAAACTTTTGAGCAAGCAGAGAAATTAGACTGATATTTCACTCTTCCAGTAATAGAGGAGTGATTGTGCCATTTTATTGCATGTTCAGTAGCAATTATCTATACTGCTGAAAAGGAAAGTGGGGCGAAGTGTTCTACTCCAGGCTTTGATGGTAACTTCTAAGTTAGAGCATATTAACTAATGTTTGTATGTTCCTTTTCATGAGTGCGAACTCAGATGATGTGACAGTAAGACTAAAAAATGTGACTGGGGAATAAAGTGGTGTGATGAGATTCTATCTGTGAGAAAGCCAGCAGACATGGCTGTAAGGGTGTTCCCTAGATGGCCAACCAGTACAGCTTGGTTAACTTCTGAAGGCAGGAAGTGTGACGATCTGCTTACTGAAATACTTTCTTTAAAAAATGATCCTTTATTTCTTGTTTCATGAGAAAGAAACTTCTGTGGTAGAGACTTCAGTGCATGTGTATCAGAAAAACATATCATTTTTAATGGCTTTGGTATTTAGTACACCAAAGAATGAGTTGCAAGACTTTTGCATGCTTCCAAGGGAAACCTTAACGCGTGGAAGAATAATGTGGGGGAGAAAGTGTTGCTCCTTACTAGGGCAAATTGGGTGTTGTTTCTTTGGTATCATGAAGGTTTGTTGCTTGAGGCTTCAGAGCAGGGTCCAGAGGCATGTGAGCTAGTGGAGCAATTCATCCTGGTAGCAGCAAAGCAGCACACAGTTGCGTGAGGAGCTCTCTGCAGAGCTTATTGGGGTTGGGGTAGATTTCTATGGCTCTACTAATGCTGGTGCCTATGCTTAAATCCACTGCTTTGTGGGTGCAGAAGATTGCTGCAGTGTTAAGAGGTCAGATACTTGTTAATGCTGAGTTTAAATGGGAAGATTTCAAAGCTGTATTTGCTCTGGCAGAGTATAGAAGAGAGCACTGCAACCACTGCATGCTTTAGGTGGTGTCAGCTGTTGTATTCCATGAAGCCTGCAGAGATTTATGGATGTACCCCACAAAGAGTCCTTCATAGCAAAGTATTACTGATGCCAGTTGTCCTAATGAGAGGGTCAAAGTACTGTTATGAATCAGACACTGTCTGGAATCTTAGAAGGGAGGAAAACATAAATATTTCATCCAAGGTCAATATCATGTATCAGCTAAGCTGTGCATCAGTGATGCTTTGTTCTCAAACTTTTCACAAAAATATGAATAAAATTGAGAAGCTGTGTGATTGTGTATGGTAACTTAATCAAAGTCAGAAGGAGACTGAATAATTTCAGCATGAATTCAAACAAGATGACTTGGTATCATGTTGTCTCTTCAAATTAAGGGATTCCAAAGTGCTAAAAGGAAGGGGTAATGACATGGTTTTTAGAGTGATAGGATTTTTAAATAGTTAATTTTTCACTTGAAGGAATCGCGTCAGCCTCTGAAACAGAGCAGATGAGAGATGAGTATACATTAAAAACAGAATAGTGAATAAAGGATATTTTTTAGTATTGTACTTTGTCCCCAGTGTTGGGGAATTCAGTACATGGAGGAGAAAACTTGTGAAAAAATAGGTAACTTCAAGAAAAATAACTGAGAAAAGACTATAAATATATGAAAGAATGTGTTCTTTATAGAAAAGAAAGGAGGAATGATCAGTTTGAGATTTCAAGGACCTTAATGGCTCAGAAGGCTCTTCCCCTTGCTCTCAGAACAACCAAGCAACAAGTTTCAGGAAGAGTATACTTTACAGATTGTGATTTGATCATGCTGACAGTCATACTACAATAAAGGACGCATATTTAAGAGTAAATTTTCATGCTTCAAGGATAAGCCAAGTATCCAACTGCAGAGATTTCTAGAAGAAACCTTCCTTGAGAATAAGATTTTTTCTAATTATCTACTGCAAGGCTTCTTAAGGGATTTATTCTGTTAGATCACATGGAGGGTTTGTGCCATGCTCATATTTTCCTGCCCTCATGAGTAATAACTTGGTCACTAAATAGTGCAAAATCAGAGTCTGTGACTCCAAATATATTTCTACAGCCCACTGTCTTCAGTTTCTCTCTGAAGCACTTCTTGTTACCCCTAGGACAGTTGTCTAGGTGTAATGCTGACAGATACAGAAGTTCTTGTGATCTTGGTTTTGTTTCTTTTGACCTATCCTGAAAAGTGTAGTTTGGAGAAAACAACCGAAAGAAGCAGAAATCATACATTTTTCACCCAACTATTTCTGTGCAAACCTATACACTGGCTTTTGTGGCTGTTTGTATAACTAATCTTGGGACTGCTTTTGAGTTTGATGTACATCAAGAATTGCTTTGAAATGATTCAATTCAAATTAAAATGCAATCAGAACCCTGTGAGTCTTTTATTTATTTTGGTGTTTGTTGCAAGGGTAGTTATACGCAAGTAAAATTCTTTTTTCTCAAGGAGTACCTGATATTGTACTGTTTTATATTACAGTTGTTAAGGAGATTGTATAGGGTGTGTTTGACTTGAGTGGGATTTTTCTTTTAACAAGGGATTTTTCTTTTAACAAAGAAACAGTCTTCAGAATTAGTTCCCACGTTAATTCAAAATATTAGATATCAGCTCAAATTATGTCAAAAGTTTTCTGCCTTATAGCATTTTTGCAGGAGGTACAATAATTTCTCTTCTAGCTGTACGTAAGAAGTTACAGGTATCCTGAATTCTCTGTAGTTTGGCTGGCATTTGCTACTCTAAGCATCTACAGAAAATTCATTTTCTGTGCTTTGTTCCCTGTGTTGCCATTCCATCCCCATTTTTGCCCATTTCAACATTTACTTCAGTGTTATGCATTGAAGTAAAGAGTGATTTTTTTTTTTTTTCATAACTGATGAGTATGTAATAAAGTCAGGGGCATAACAAAAGAAGTTAAACCCTACATGATTATTTGAACTTCAAAGAAGATCCCCTCTAATTAACATGTTTATTTGTGCGTGTGTGTGTAGTGAGGGGGAATTTGACTACTACATGGGAAATGGGGGGAGAAATTATTCATTATGCAAAAGTACAAAAATACATCTTATGGTGACTGTTTCTTCATATGAAAGTGAACTTTAAGGTGCATTTAATTTTCCTCATCTCCTTTTGAGGTGCCGGTCTTTCTATATAAATCTGTCTAAAGTAAGCAGGGGGGCATAGTAACAGAATTTACAGGTGCTCACTGGACTTTATCGTGGTTTTAGAAAAGAGAAAGAACAAAGTGGTTTGATCTACTACTTGTAAATATTATCATTCACCTTGATCCTGTGCATGAAAGTTTTCTTTTTTTCTGGCCATTCTTTCTTTTAAATATGCACCTTCAATATAATCAAACAAGTCTGATATGATGGATAATTTTGATATGAATCCATAGTTCACATAAAAATCAAGTGTCTTATTAAATATGTATATGTTGATATGTTCTGAGGATGCAGTCGCTAATAGGCTAGATGCTCACATGTATCTTCCAGTGCTAAATTCATGAACTTCCCAGACTCTGATGATTAAGTCAAGAAAATGAAACTTGTCAGTCTTCCACTCTGAAGAAAATAGTTTAATTAACATTTACTTGATGAGAACATTTTGTATAGTATGCCCTGTGAACCGATCACTGTCAGCTAGAAATGCGTCCTTAAGATATGATTGGTTTCCAACAAGAATCTATTCTGCATCTTCGTTGTTTGGCTGTTTTTTCTGTATCTATGATACAACACATGTGGATATTGTACTTCATAAATAAGTTATGTACTCTGAAAGCATGCTGTAACTCCATTGTCTTTAAAATACTCTGAGTAACTCCTCTGGATGGATTGCATCACTTCTTGTTTTATCTTTTATCCTTGTTACCATTTGAAGCTGATACAGGTAAATCTTTTCCTCAGAACTGGGTGAAAGCCAGAGGTGAGATCTTCAGCTAGAATAGATCAGTGCAGCTTGTCTGGTTTCACAGGAAAATAAACTTGCCTTTGCCCTACTGATGATCTCACTTTCTGAGAACATTTTATTCTTGAAATGTACTTCAGCTGCCTTTCATAGCAGTGTTATTCTCCTGAGATGCCTGGAGAGTGGAGTCTGACAGGTCTGTAGCCTGCCTTCCAGCAAGCTAACAAATTCTCTCCACCCCACCCCTCACTAGGCAATATGATTATAATTTTTATTTTTTTCCTCTGCCTAAAGTAGGTTTGAATCACTTAATGTTTTAACGAATGGAGGCAGTAGTTCTATACTGATACAGAAGCCAGGCTGAAGTTTCACCTATAGGATTCCTCTACTGGGCCTAATGCGTAGCGTGCCCTTCTGAATGAATGTTCTTCACACAGCAGTAAAAGTACTGCTTGTGTTAGCTCAGAAATTCCCCCGAAAATACTTTGTTAGTAAATACAACAATACCTAATTTCCCTTTAAACTAAGAACATCAGATTCTTATTTAGTCCTTCATTGGGCAAGCTGCTGTAGACTCTGGTGTGAGTTGGACCATGATATACTGAATATAAATATACAAACCTGAACATACTTTCTTACAGCAGGGAGAAGGTACTGAAGATAGTGCATCAAGAATGTGCAAGGCATGTGACTGAGTAGGTGTTTTGTGTGTGAAGAAACAGGGCAAGTGTTGTGCTACTCAAAATGAAATCTATTTGTAGGATGAGCTGGATTTTTTTTATCTGATGGTAGAATGAGACTTTCCTGAACAGGTTTTGGGAACAGTTATTTTCATCACAAAAGCTATGATCTCGAGATCATATACATCTGTGATTAAACAATGTGATCTGAGGAGCAGGCACATAATGGAAAATACTGAATATTGTGGAAACTTTCAGTTGGCAATTCTGCAGGGCAATTTGTGGCCACTTGGGATGCTAATGTTGCTTTTTACAGGCTGGTAACCAAGATCAAATATGAATATGTGTGGTGTCCACTATATAACTTGTTTCCAAACACTACTGAGTGTCTTCATTTTAATAATGTTGCTCAAGATCTGCATTAGTTCCTGATGCAATTAATTGGAGAGAAATTCTCAAGCCATGCTGAATTTGTATGTGTACAGGGAGAAAAATTGGACTGCTGGTATCTATTGCTGATATTTATCAAGGAAGGTTGTTTTTTTTATTGACACACCAGGAGTTGCTATGGAAGAAACGTGAGAGAAGAGAGGCAGCTTCAAAGAAGATGTTTTTGTGACAGATTGATGAGCTTACTCAATGCAGTTCCACTTTCTGACTGGATGTGAGCTAGGAAATGTTTGTCCATTTCCTTATTTGATCATTTAGGTTTATCACCTTCCAGAGAGCAAGAGACATATTCCTAGCCATAGAGCACAGCAGATTTACAGTTTGTGG
Source organism: Gallus gallus (assembly GCF_016699485.2). Lineage (NCBI taxonomy): Eukaryota > Metazoa > Chordata > Aves > Galliformes > Phasianidae > Gallus > Gallus gallus. The sequence continues at coordinate 6,097,071 of NC_052534.1, forward strand.
TAAAATGACACTATGGAAAAATAATGAGTCACTGACTGAAGAAAGAATGAAGCCTTTTCAAAAAAGGCTGTGGAACCTGCTGAATTGGAACAGTGTATTATTCCAATACAAATGTTGAAGTCTGTTGTAATCTTGGAGTGCTGTGCTTGATGCATGATGCTATTTCAAAGAGTGCTGCTGCTTTTTTTTTTTAATAAATCAAATGGAAATGCATTTATGTGCTTCTCAGATTCAGAGGCTGCTAGCAAGTGTCCAGAACAAGTGGGAGGCTGTATGGCATTGTGCTCATGGGATTAAGGATCATCTTAGTAATGTTTAGTTAAATCTGCTACCTGTTGGATATATCCAAGTTCACTTCCCACAGCTTTGTCAGACCTTTTGATAGTGAGGCAGTAGAAAGAAACAGTTCAGATATTCTAAGGACTTCTTAGAGTTGGTGTAATCACTGTGGACATTTGCCTTTTGGTCAGAAGAGCTTCCAGTGCCAAAGAAGAAAGCTTGTTTGCTGGCTTTATGTTTAAGCAATTAATACACAATTTGTGTTTGATTTAGGAAACCTTGTGGTGAGTCTATTTTGGAAAATAGCGACTGTGTACAGGAAAAGTTGAGATGAGTGTGTATTTTATGCTCTTCCTTGCATAGATGTTTTTCCCTTTCATTCTGAAGCAGCATACACAAAACAAAGAATCTTTAAAGCAGAACATTTAACTTAGTACATTGTATATAGTTTGTTTTCTATGACCTTTCCCCTGGAGGAAAAGCCCTAAGATGGACAAGAGTGATCTATGTGACAGGAATCCTACAGTCTGCACGAAAATGTGTTTTCCAGGCTGCTCATGGTATTGTTCACTAAGCAAAGCATGACATTGGGTTCTGTTGCTGCACTTTTCAAGCCATTTGACTGCTGCTTCTACAACCTGAGATGATGAAAAAGCTATAAAGGAGGTACCAGCTGAGATAAGAGCAGGCAAGCTTTCTTACTGCAGTTGAGAACAGGTCTGACAGCAGTGCAGAAGTCCCTCTTTGAGAGAGGGCTGATCTGTTTGCTGGGTTGCCGGAGACAACCTGATCAGGCTGTTGGTTGTAGATGAGAAATTCAGCTTGCTCTCACATGGCCTCATTAGACTGCTGTGTGGCAGACTGTTAGATAGCTATATTCTGTCAAGCATAACCAGTAAGAATATTAAGTAGGTGGTGATCTTCCTTAGAAGTAAGGACAAGATTTTAAAAAGAAATGATCAGAAGACTATGTGTGTGTTTTTTCTTCTCCAAATGCTTCTCTTGTTAGTAACTTTGCTCTTTTGCACCTCCTGCAATCCTTTTTGTGGCTGCTGATTTTTGCCCCGATGCTACTGTGATGTGTCACAGTAGAAACTAATTTTTAATTGTGGTTGTGTATGTTTGTTGAAATGCATAGCAGTGCTTGAATGGTACAAAACACCATAGTAGGCAATTTGAAGGCCTCATAGAGGCAGGAGGAAACTCATCTTGGTATGAATTTGGTGGGTTAATTGAGAAGAATAGTGAAATGGTTCAGCTAATCTGATTTTGATACGAAGGTACTGTAAACAAGTAGCAAATAGACACAATGTGAGTGGATCAGCCTGACTGCTTCAGTTTCATAACTGGAGAAAGTGACTGCTTATCCTCCTAATATCATAGAATAACAGAATTATCAGGGAACACCGAGCCCAACTCCTGACGCCATAAAGGGCAATGTAAGAGTTAAACCATGTATCTAAGTGCATTTCCCAAAAGTTTCTTGAACCCTGACACACTTGTGGCCACGACTGCTTCCCTGGGGAGTTTGTTCCAGTGCTTGACCACTTTTTCAGTGACAAACCTTTTTCTAGTATACAATGTGAACTTCCCATAGTGAAGCTTTAAGCCATGATGGTGAGAACTTTGGGCCGTGTCCTTTTTGTTGTACCTCTGAGAGAGCCCCATTCACCTGGCTTTGTGGAAAAATGAACCATTGGAATAGAAGGTAAGAGTCTTTATATTCTAATTAGACAAGTGTGAGTTTCCCTTGCCTTTGTGCAGACCGTGCTGTTGCCTTCTCCCTACAGGGAGACATGCAGAGCTGTTGGAAAGAAATAGCAGATGGCATTGTTAGGGTAAGAAACAACAGCATGGATAAGGAGGAGGAGGTCAGGCCCTGCAGCAGTAGGTGACCCAGACATGAATGAGGGGAAGAGCACAGGCAGGCTAGCAGACATTTACCTCAAATACCAAGCAGTGAAAAATGTGGAAAAGAAGCTCACTCATGATTTCCAGAAAAAGCTTCCTTGTTGTTAGGCCTGACAACCTTTTGTATTGGTAAAGTAGGGACTCATTTTAGGCACAGCATGATTCTGGGCTGGAACCTCATTTCTCTGCTGCCTTCTCTGATGGTAGCCATGGGGATGTGCACTGACCCATCCCTATCTGCATGGACTGGCTAGTAGCCCAGCCCCATCACACTGCACAGGCCTCAGCTACCAAGGGCAGGCCACCAGCCGAAGATGGCGGTTGATGGCTCTGCGTCAGCCCTGTACCTGTGTGTTGACAATGTTCTCTGATTTATCACTTCTGTGTAAGGTAAGGCAGCTGCAGACCTCTAATAGAGGGAGGAATTAAATAGTACTGATTAAAAAAAGTAACTTTGCACTTTTAGACACCCTTGAACTCTTGAGCTCTTTTGCAGTCTAACAGTGAAGCAGAGAATGTTACTCATTTTTCAAAGAAGGTTTGACTACAAAAAGCTCGAGACTTCCTGAAGCAGTGGATTTTGGCAAGCAACAGAAGATGAGGAGTTCAACCAGGTTAGCCTAAACCAATTGTATCAAACTTCTGAATCCCAATTATAACCAGCAAGTGGGTCACTACAGCGGATATGGTTTAATTTGTCTAAAAGCTGTGTCATTCTCCCTCAGAACGTAAAGGCAAGGAGTACAGGTATTATTCAGCTCCTGAAGCATTAGCGTAAGCCTTTCTGAATCTTAAAAGCACCAGAAAAGTGTTTTTCTGCTTAAGCTAGTCCCTTGGACCAGAAGAATACATTTGTAGTCTTTATAAAGCTCTTATATTTGAAGTAAGGAGTAGGTATCTGTGATCTTTCCTCTGGTCAATACCACTAATGCTGTCTATAAGAGAACTAGTGAAGTATTGCTTTAGTCTTTGCTCTGATTTCCTCCCCTTTTTGTTTTCTTTTATACACCTGGGTGCAAAATGCTAAAAATCAGTTTTCTGGAATCATCTGATCCATTGTACAGAACTAGTTACTGTTACAATCTAGCTCTAACAACAACAGCACAACAACAACAAAAATTCACAAGTTGTAGCTTTTTAGAATGAGAAGAAAGTGACTTAGGAGATAACTCTCATTACTAAAATGCCTTTTGTTTGAAAATATCCTAGAGAGAAGAAGAAAGTGTGTGTGGAAGGAAGAAGCCTGCTAACATGAACTAATATGTGGTGCTTTTAGGGATGGCTGCTTTTTCTCTGTATGCATGTACATGGATTGAAGTAGAAAGTGAGTCTAGACTGGCAAATTATGATTAAATAAAGTGCCCTTTTTGTTATTTCCAAGGGAAGATTTCATTACTCTATTGATTTACAGTGATTAGTGTTTTCTTTCTCTTCTTTTTCTTTTCTGGAGGCTGCCTTGTCAGAAGAGTGGTCATTCACAGCCTCTTATTGATTCTAACCAGGACTGAAAGGTGATTGAGTGCTGTGATTCTCTGTCCTGTTGTTTTCTCCTTGTACTCTGGTGGAAAAACAATTAGAAGTGTTCCTGTTCCCAAGAATGATACCTCCTTATATACATTTATTCTCTAAAATTACTGCTATGGATGGCAATGGAAAAGCCAACGACCACTTGACAGCCCAGTGTAAGATTAATACTCATCATTTTATGATATAACAGCTGTAAGCACTGAGGTAGTTCGGAACAACACTGAAGCATTAATTTCATCTGTAAAACTGAAGATATATTGGAATACAGATTTAAGATTTGGCTGCACTGTAGTTCATGGTAACCAAGTATTTAGAAATAAGCCTAATTAGTTGACCATTGAGAATCTGTTACTGTTTCATACTATCCTGTCACTGTGAGAATGACACTACGGATGTGGTTTGTTCCTTGTTTTGCTCCATACTACACATTTTAGTTCATAATTAGGATTTGTCTTTGCTTAAATATAGATTAAGATTACGTAGCATTGCTAGCACTGGTTTTATCAATTGTGTTAGCATTTTAGTGAACAAGAATGGCTTTGCTTCGCACAAGTGTGCTTCTCTCACTGATGAAACAAATGAGTGAAAAACACCCTTAGTAGGTTAATAAGGGAAATAAAGGGGGATGCTGGAAAAAAATGTGGAATTTGAATCGCTTTGAAATAGAAGTTCAAAACCTTCTAAGCTGCTGTTATAGTCCAGGTGCACTGGTCAGGAGGGCTTAGTGCTGCTGCCACTCTTGGGTCACAAGCACCAGGGTCTTCTGCCTTCTTCTGCCTCTGGCTCCAAGCACACTCTTTCCTAAATGGCTGTTTTTGTCTGTGGGAAGCTGTGGGCTCAATGGCTGTTAAGCACTAACTTTTTATCATTAGGATACCCTTGTAATGCAGCAAGGAGGAGCTCCCCTGCTTTTTTGGTCTCCCATGTTGCTCCTTGGTCTCTGGGAAATATTCCTCAGGAGGGACAGTCTGCTACATCTCACTGGCTTCACATTTGAATTTCTCACTTGAAAGGAGTACAAGGTCTTCTACAGAGATGAAAAAGCAATAACAATGCCTCCTAATTCTTTTAATCAGTTTTTTTTTTCTATTTCCAAGGTAAATAGCTGCCAGAACCCAAATAACTGGAAAGTAGTATATATGTACACTAGATCCTACAGCTCCATAGTAGCTTGAATGATCTTCCCATGTATGAGTCAGATAGTGAAGGTAACTTGATTTTCAGGAAAGCCTAGACTCCTGGAAGTGTCCTTTTGTTTGCCTTAAACTTGTACATAGAAAATGTTCCTAATCTCTTCTCTCTGCTTGCGGTAGGCTAGGTTTTTGTCTTGGGCCTTCAAAAAAAACCAACAAAAAAAAAACTCTTTGTTTCCACCTGTATGAGGGGAAGAAGCTGAAATTGTACTGGTGTGCATACTTACATGTGAAATGTGGGAAATGCTAGCACTTGACCTTCTGTGTTTTACAGTAAAGAAATCTGAACATGCCATTCCAGCTGGATGAAGAAAAATATTTGTTGTCTTTCTGTCATCCCCCCCCTACTTATGTTTGTTTACTCTGTCATGACTGTTTTCATTCTGGCAGATAAGTTTTTATAGATCAGGTTTGCCTGAACGCTGATGCTGACAGTTTTATTGCACAGAAACTGTGCTGGTGCCCTTGTCATAAATTATAGCTGCTAATTTGGAGAGTTAAATTACAGGTATGTCTTATGAATTGCCTTGTACATTTAAAGGGCAATATAAATATCTGCTATGGATTTTAATAGGCAGTGAGGTACTGACAACTGTTTACTGCTGTTGGTATGTTAAATTTTTTTTTACTGCTATTAAATATAGCGCTGAGCATCGTGGCTCCTGTCAGTTGTTAGAAGGAATGACAGCATCACCACCAGTGCAGCTGTCTAGCTGGGAGTGTACTGTTGTCTCCCTTGAGGAAGGGGGCATTTATGAGAAGACAAGGCATACTGCAGACAGCAGTAATGTTCTTCTAGCTGTCAGGAGCTGACATCTCCTAGAACAATTGCAACAGCAGAAGAGCTCAGTACTAAATAAAATTTTAGTAAACCAAGGAGACTTTCTCCCTTGAAAATTGCTGTCCAGATCCAGCCCTGGATGGTGACCTGGTGTATGTACTGAGTCTGAGTTGGGTGACTATTGTGGCAGCCACAAGTTTGGCTTGGTGCCTTGCTCTAAGCTAAAGGTTGGACTTCTTGCCATGTGTTTCACTGCAAGTGATGCTGTTTAGTGTCCTGCAGGACAGAGTAGATGGCAGAGGGGCAATATGTAGGTTAAATAGGAGATATTATAGGGTTCTGTGCTTCATTAAAAGAAGAAATTTCTGGGGTTTCCAGGCTTAGAACATTGATGTTAACAGCAGGGCACTAGTAGGTAGAAAGACTTGGTAACAAAATCTGAGATTGGTCAGAAGAGAGGCTGCTGAGTACTGATCTGTTGTGAAAACCAGTAATGAAGATGATAGCTTTAGGTATGTCTGATTGGAACGTGCTTGGCTGATAGCAGCATACCTGAAACTTCTAACATGTCAGCCTTCTAGTGGTTTGGATGATGAGCCTAAAATACTACTTGCTACTAGAATTCTTTTCATATGGACAAGAATAAAAAGATTTTGCTGACATCTTTTTTTCTGCTGAGCTTACATCTCCTACTTACATTGCTCTGTTACAGGTGTGGCAAACCTCTGATTTTTCACTGTGTAACCACTACATTCATATATGAAAACTAACATTTTTGATACAGTGAAGAGCATTTTTAACAATGGTGCAAGGATTTACTTGTAAAGGAAATTGTATGCTGTTTTCCAAACCTGCATCAGTATGTGTTAGTCTCCGATGGAAATTTGCTTGTTTTATCCTAAATACAGTAGCTTTTTTTGTAGTGGGCAATCATATAATTTTCTTTCCACTTGAAAGAGCTCTTCGTCTCTCTTAGTGCTTTCTTGTAATATTGCATGTCCTTTCTTATGAGAGTTAACAGGAATACGAAATGTTACTTCCTCTTTTGGGTTGCTGTTGATGTGATACTGTCGTGCTGTAAGGCAGATATGTTGACCATGGTGATGTTTCTTCTCTGTGGGCTTTGGCAAAGAAGCCAAAACCAGCTTGGTCCTGAACAGTTCTGACCAGATTTAAATTCTTCTTACCTCTTGTACTTCTCCCATTTTTAGTTCTGAAGTGAACTCCTTTCTGTAGAATTACTGACCTGACCCAAGAGATATTTCACTAGCCCAAACTGGCTATTAGCGGCCTCCACTGAAAGAACAGACATAATAACAGAAAATGATTCTTATATTACTGAAAACAAATGAGCAGCATCACTGAAGTAGACAGAAAGCTGAACTCTGTTCATAGTGACATGCCTTTGATCCTTTTGAAAACTGATACAAGCAACTTATTGTTTTTCTTAGATTTACTGTCTTGAATAGAAATAATTTGTTAATGTATTTGCAGCTTGAATAAATAATTCAAATTTCAGCTCTTCAGAGAGGGCTTCATGTCATCCAACTTGTACATCTAGCACAGATGCTCTGAATTGTTCCATTGACTTCTCACCATTCATTGCATAGAGTTTCATCTCCTAAATTGCAAGATGTTTAGGCACCTTTATACTACAAAGAGGTACCTCTAGAGTTGCTGAAACTTCCATTCAGAATTGTAAATGGATGCAGCAGAGTACTTAAAGGGAAAAATAGTCATATTATTAAAGAAGAAAAAAAATCTTTAGAAACTGGCAATCTTAAGCTGCAGTGGTGTGTTGCAGAACCATACAAAACTACCACTGTTAATATTGCATCATTCTTCACTTCAGAAAGAAGTTGTAGAAGTAACACTTCAGTCAGCATTTTGCCAATGTATTTGAATGTTATGCCTCAGATCAAGTGTAACAATTTCTGAAAAAAATTTTGTTCTTGTGAGTTTTACAAGAGATGCAAACTCATGATCTGTCTTAATATTCAACTTCTTTTTTCTTAAGACCTATGCACTGTTTATAGTGCTATTTGAGGTTTTAAGTTTCTATCTCCTTGCTGACTTGATTTATTACTTTTGTCTGAAGGATAAAATGAAGGATATAAATGAGGGTAGAAATACCTGAAGTCTTCATCTAAACTGCATATTTCTTTGATATAGGATAATGAAGAAGCAGAATGTCTTTCCCATGGTGCTTGCTAATCAGTGTCCTGTTTAGCCCTGTAGAGAGGCATGATTTTCTGTTTGTCTTCTCACTCTTATTCACTCTCTTGCAATTCTACAAGATTATACTAAAATATATTTAAATTACAAGTGTCTTATTTAACTCTTTTTTTCTCCTCAAAAAATTATCAGGGTCACATGAAAATAGTTTTAACTTTCCCCATCATGGGCCACTGCGTACCTAAACTACACTGATAATACAAATATCTTATTTCCCTCACTGGTTAGGCTACACTTAACAAGTTTCAGGTTTTTTTTTTAATCCATGATATCTTGATCATCTTTCATCTTTCATGCCCTGTAGTTTTCTGCTATTATACTGTAAAATTTTAAATATAAGGAGTAAAGCCAGAAGGAATGTGATGTAACTGATACATGACTCAGTTTTCCAGTGGATAACTTGTCCTGCAGATGGAGTCAAGCAAGTAATTCAATGCTGTACACAACTATCTGAAAATATGAAAAATATTGTCTTTGAAGTATCATGCTGTCAATGTATCCTCAGTCTTAGAAGCAGATGAATGAAACAAGATGGTGCTAGAGATGCTAGGATGCCTCAGGAAGGCAGAAGGTCAATTCTTTTTAAGGACTAACTAAAGAACATCCAAATGTCATAAGATCTTTACAAAATTTTTATTTGCATTTTGCCTTCTCAATGGCTGTTTGTTTTTTGCAACCAAACTTACTTTGTCCAATTCATATATTAGATTTTTTTTTTCCATGGTAGCTGGAAATTATGGAAAGATTTCTTAGTGAATCAAGCAAAAAAAAAAATAAAATTCTTCAGCAGCAGCAAAATCTAGAAAAGTTTTACTCAATGTGTTAAACTGCAGACATTAAAGGATGCAGGGTGTTAAACAAACATAACACAGCTATGACTTTAAAACTATGCATGAAAAGTATCTGTTTTCTAACTAGTATATTCTAAAATTTTTAAATTTTAGAATTTTAGATTAAAGCTGGAATTCTGCAAAACTCTCACGTCTTGCCTTTCAATACCAGGCAATAGAACTAGGAGGGGGACAAATGAGCTAATATTGCTGCATTACCATTCAGTTCTCTTGTATGTGCATCAGAAGCAGCTTCGATGTAGGTATTATGCAACACAGCACTGCATAATATCCATACTTCAGCTTGGGTCTCAGTAAGATGCGTCTCTATGTGACAGTGCGCAGTTCACCAGGAGCGGTCTCAGCTGATCAGAGCTAGTGTTTCAAGTGAACGTGGTCTTGACAGCTTCAGTTCTGTTCGTTTGAAATCTGACTGCACCAAGCTAGAAATGTCCTCTGAAACAAACGTTTAGCAATCAGCTTATTTCTGAGCCTGAATAACTTCACTGGAATGTCTGAAGCTTGAAAAGCGTACTCTAACCTAAGAGTTTGTTAGCTTCCTCCTTGGTTTCCTAGTGGGTTTGTCCTGGAGTAAAGCCAAGGCCATATCGCAGGAGATATTTTGGTCTGAAAATTTTGTAGTTTGGAAGCTCCTTTCACAACCCTTCTATGAGCAAAAGGAACTCACAATATAAAAGAACAGTGTTTTCATAATTTGCTGGAAGTCACCTTGGCAGTGGAAAGTGATGTGGCTACAGTCTTTATAGTGGATTGTTTTTTTTTTCGTTTTTGTGTGTGTGTGAAGGAAAATAGATATAATAAACATTGTTTATAAACATTGTAATAACAATGGGATTGTTCTCTAACTCTTCAGGAATTTGAAGTTTGTAAAACCCACTGGTGAGATGTTTGTAAGTCTGATGTGACTAGGTGAATGATGCATTAAGATGTCATGCGAACACTTTGACTTGCTGCTCCCATTTTCACAGTGGAAGGTGGAAATAAACCCGAGTGACAGTAATCCTTTATACTTATATCTGAGTTGTTCTATGTCCTGGTATTGGTAGTCACTGCTGAACTACCTTCTTGCAGGAAACCTGTTGGAATGCTTGGACATCTGCAGCATTTATGGTTTCTCTTGCAACATGCAGCCTACCATGTACATCCTTTTCACAGAAGACTGTTTACTTTAATGTTTCTTCTTTAGAACACACTATAGTGTGTTCACAAACATTGGATGTATACTGTAGAGTATCTGAACACTTTTCATTTTTGCAGCACTCTTTTTTTTATTATTATTCACTGCTCTGCAGACAAAACTTGGTCATGTTGCCTTGTACTTGCTTTTCCTGTGTTCTGATGTTATCACAGGCAGGCAATACCATGTAATCTCTGAAGCGTTCATGAGGGCAGGTAGGGACCTCATATTTGAGAGCTGAAGGTATTGATTCAGTCTGTTTGCAAGTTAGCCTGCGGTTTGTTTCGCTTTTTGATTGGCCATAGTCATAGTTATTATTACGCCATTGCTGCAAGAGGAGCAAAATATTTTTTTCACAGTGTTTCTGAAGCTCTTCTAAGTGGTTGCAAACTAGGAAGGATTTGTTCCTTGCTGGTTAGTGTGGCTCCTCCACCTGGTGCACTTTCATTATCTCAGTTTCATTATCATGCAGTTATCTTACCCAGGAGACCCTAAAGCACCTCCAGTTTTCACATCCATTTGCATCGAGGGAAGAAGGGAAATTGCTGATGATTCTTTGTGGCTGACCACAGGGACAAAGCTTTAAGATCTATCTTTGCGTCAAGTCTCTGCTAATTTTCCACATGACAGGATGCATCTGGGAAGCACAGCACCAAATCTAACTGAATACTGACTAATCTCTCCCCTTTGCTGTGTCCCACTGGAAGACTGTGTATCCTGAGCATTATTACTGGAATGTACATTAACTACTTGCAGCAGGTGGCTGCAGTTTTGGTGTGTGTGGCCCATGACTATGGGCAGACTGTTGTTCTCCTTGCTCTGTTGTGCTGTTTCCAGAAGTTTGCCTTGAGGCCTTGGAGGTGTGTCTAGACAGCTGAGCACCATAGGGTATCAGGTATTGGGTGTGGCACGAAGAGGGTTCAGTTTGGAGTGTTTTTTTTTTTTTTCCTGGCAGGATAATGGTGAAGTTTGAAGTGCTGTTCCCCTTTGCAAGGGTGAAAATGGGTTCCTGTGTCTGCCAAAGGCAATGATTTCTGCACCCGTTTCTGCCCACCTCTGATTTTACACAACTGCTGAATGAAAATCAGGTTCTATTACTCCTAGGTCTTACTAATGTAACAATTTAACAATTCTGAGACTTATTCAGTTTTTTTTTTTTTTTGCAATGAGTCAGATGAAGCCTTTGAAACTTTGCTGACTGATCTACACAATTTCCAATAACTTCCTCTGTCCTTTCTGCATATAATGCTTTTGCTGGTGGTATTAATTGCATGAAGTAACTTAGCCTTGTTAGTAGAAACTGACATAAACCTGGAGCGCATTCTTTGGACTTCCAAATGTAACTTGCCAATACTTTTTCTCTCATTTTAGCAGCTGTTCTGCACTTGTTTTGCTCTTCCTTCTCTGGCTAATCTGTTTACAGATGACTCTGTGAGCTGCATCTCATTTCATGGCTTATGTATTCTCACTAACAAGCATTGTTTTTGTTCCTTCTGTGTGTTTTCTTCTTGTGTGAGATCAGCGAAGCTCTTGCTCAGTTGACATAGCAGGCTTTGCATGACCCAGCTGCCAGAAAGTGAATGGGTGGAGAGTCTGATATCTGAGGGTATGATTTTGTGCTGTGTCTGTGTGAGCTGGAAGCTTGTAAGTAATGCCTCCAGCAGAAGAAAGGTGTTTCCAAAGCTGCTGGATAATTAGGATAGAAAATCTAGACGATGTTCTTGCTGCAGCAGGTATTTCATATGCTGAAAGTGTTGATTCCAGCCTAAGGCAGTGTAATTTAATCTTAAAACAGATTTTGAGAAATACACATGTATGAATTTTTACTCCCCTTCTGCCTTTCATTTTTTCAGTATTTTTTTAACGGTTTTAACGTGTTATCAGATACCTTTTGATTTTGTGGCAAATTGGATTTTCATTTAAACTAAACAATTGGAAATATGGGTTTTCCTGGATCCGAACTCTTTTTATAGACAGCAATGGTTAAGCTTCTAAACCAGTGCACAGTAATTAGGTTTATTGCAGTGTACCGTGGTGTAGGCTTATTTAAATTCCTAACAGATCTAATTTATATCTTGATGGCAGAGAGAGAAAGAGAATATCTAGAAAGGTGTTATGTTTACCTCTGATCTGTTATTGGAATGTGATTAAATAAATATCAAACCACTCTAAGTGGTAGGGTAATGTGCATTGGATAATATTCCTTTTAACCTCAGTTGTGTTATACAGTGTTTTTGTCAGTGTTATTAAAAAATGATGCATAGTAATTAAAATGAGATTTTTCTCTTCCGAGAAAGTGCATACATCCTCTCAAAGAGCAATTGGATGATCTTAGGTAAATTAATTCTCTGCATTCAGACATCTTATCTTCTCCCTGATTCATACGTTGCTATAGAAACAATTGACTTCACAAGGCCTGACTCAGCTTCCAAAGAAGTATGAAATGTCCTGTTTTATATTTTTCTAGTGTAAGTCATGGAGGTGACTTCAATAGCAATATCTGAACTTTATACTGTGACTTTTTTCCTTTTTCTTTACTTGAAGATAAAGCAGGTTATTTTTCTGAAGTAAAAAGCATTCCCTTTCTTCTGTATTTATTTTTAGTAGCATAATAATGAGATTTACAGAATGAAAAGTATAAATACGATTTCAACAAGGTGATTTAAAAGGGCAGCTATGCTTTTAAAATCTTAATTATATGTGTATGTATAAATAAAACTTGCTATCTCAAAAACTGACGTCAAATGGCAAAAGCCTGCATGCCACATACCAGTATGCAGGTAAAATACAAGTATACAAGTTAATCACCCACGTTCACTTGCCAATAAACCAAATGTTGCCCTGATGGATCAGGTACCATCTCCTCTTCTTGACTGACTAGTGTATTCCTGAGTTTGGCTGGCAAAAGCTCTTTTCCTTGGCTTGTGAATGACTTCCAAGTGTTATGGGTCACTATCCACTCACCCCTTTTTTCATCAACCCATAAACTGACAGAACTATAAGCAGATTTAATAAATGTAGTTTATTGCAGCCTTTTGACTGAGACCAGGCAATGATAATCAATCAGTCTGCAGTGACAAAACCCAGAAGGCGTCTGTAACAAATGGCCAAGCTGTTCTGCATTTGCAGCAAAATGACTTTTAATTGTTAGCAGAACCAGGCTAGTTTACTTGACATTCAGATGTCGCAGTTCAAAGCAAATTGCATTATCTGGTGGGTGTTTCAAGATTCTACATCCTTTTACAGTAAAAAGGCTAAAACTGTAATTTGTGTACTGTTTGAGACAGTGATTGTGCGTGAAGTTTCTAAGCGGTGTTTAAGAATTCATTTTACAATTTTTTATCAATTATCAACAGAAGTAATGTATTTGTTTTCATTAACTTATCTTTATGAACCACTAACAAATGCCCTAATTGGGCAGTGTTTCTAGTGGGAATTTGAAACTAAATTAAAATGGGTGCGGATACATTCAGTGTATTCTGGTAGCTGTTACTGGAGGTAAGCTGTAAAGAGTTTATTGTGCATCCATAACTTAATCAGTAAACAAGGGGGACTGAGGAAATGCAGTTGAAATGTAGAGCGTGGGTTCCATGAGCATTTTCAGATTCCATGCTCATACTGACTTAATATGCTGAGGTTTTGAATGTGGAAATGCTCCTACTTTTGCATTTTTTCCCTGTTAGAAGAAAATGTCTCAGTATTTCTGATCAGAATTCCCCATAATGTTTTTGTAAGTGAAAAGTTGTCATGCCAACTCATTTCTTCTAGTCTGTGAAGAAAATCAGTATGTGAGTTCTGAAATTCCCATGAAATGGAAGCTTCTAGTTTTAGTTTGGAGCCTTTTCAATTAGTGTCATGGCTTTCCAAAATAGGTGAGAAACCTCTTTGTCTCTGTCAAGAATAACTTTGACATCTTCATATATTCTATTCTGCATTTCTTTGCTGATTTCTTCTCTCTGTAGTTTGTATCCTTGAGCAGTAAAGTTGTAGCTGGACTGAAAACAATTTTAAACCTTTTCTTAAAATTATTTGTTTATCTTAAGATAGTATCTTATGTACTGTGGCACAGTAGATATCTTAACTTTCATAATCTATTTTGCAGGGCTCTGCCTTTTCCATTCACTCCTTACCTCTTGTCTATTACAATAAGACAGGACCTACATGTATGAGAGCTTAACATACCTGGAGGAGAAGAAAATTAAACCATCTTGGATGTGGTGCCACATTGCAAGGGTGCCCAGTTGTGTGACAGTTATGGCCCCTGAATAAATCAGCATGTGTGGCAGCTGTTCCACTCCAGTGACCTCGCAGACTAATAGCCAAGAGTACTTTCTGGAAGCAGGTGAATTGTTCTAATGTCTCACGCCCTCTTCCTGACACTACCTTTCCTGCAGGCGCTGCATGTCCTCCTCCTCTTGCCTTCAGCAGGTACATATGAACTCTGCAGCCATCCCATGCAGCAGGCCACATCCTTTCCTATGGCATCTCTGTTGGAGAGAGATTAAATCTTCTGTACCAGTAAACACTGTCTTACAAGACTGGTACCTTCAGGCACTGTGTGCAAGTCCAGCCTGTGTATGAAAAAGTATTACTTAAAAAGATTTCCTATTTGTTAGAGACAGTGTGGAGTGCTTTGATGGAGGGATAAATTGCTGCATATAAAGCATGTGCATAAGGATGGCAAATTGAAGTCCCTTAGGTAATCTGAATTCTGGGATGGCATAATTTTTGAATGCCTAAATCTGCAAAGGCATTGTCTATCAAAGTAACATCTCTGTGTTATATATAGATAACAATACTTTTATAGGGATTCATGGAATAGTCAGTTGAGTCAAGAAATGTTTAGGGAGCTGAAGGATCTGAAGAATCCACAGTAGTAGCTATTCTTACTGAGAATGTGGGTGAAGTCATTGCATTTATTACAGATAATGTAAATTAGTCAGCCTGGTGGCTGACACAGAGGCATGATGGAATGATTAGATGGGATTTTGGTAGATTAATTTTTCTCCAAGAATATTCTGAATAATTTTAGCTTCTGTGACAATTTCTCACTCTTGTGCATCCATGCTAATGTTGTGCTATTACCTAAACTAGGTAAGCATCAAAAATACTCTTCTGAGATGCTTCTAACTAACCTGTCGAAATTTGATTGCTGTTTGTAACTAAGTAAGATTAACAAACTGCTGTTTGTATTTTATTTTCTCATCTAAAAAGTCTTAAGTATGCAAATTAAATAGCAAGACACTGATTTGAAATAAGGAAATACAAGAACAAAAAAATGAGGGGAAAATTTCTCACATCATCTAGGCTGCATAGATTTTAGCATTTTTTTTTTTTTATTCGAGGCTTCAGGCGTTGTCACTGCATTGATGATTTATTTTCTTTAGCTAGTAATGCCCAGAGGGTCTGTTGTCACATAGCAAGGTGTGAAAGGGCATGTAGCACAACTGGGATGGAGCAGAACTCCCAGGATGTTATAATAGTCCCATTTGCTTAACTGTTGTGTGTCACTTCATGGTTCATTAATTTTGATTGTATCTAGCCTTTCTTTTTGGGGGAAGGTGAAATTGTTGATTATTTATATTAAGAGCTGGCTGTATATTCAAAGTTTATTGAAACATCTCCTCTTCTCTCTACCCCTTCCTCAAATATTCCCCTTATCAGAACTACTGTTTGTAGGGTGTTTGTATGGTACAAATTTATCATTGCAATTCTATTCGTCTATCTGAAAAGACACAATATAATGGCTTATGGAGGATTTTTTGAATTCTACTGTCACATTTATGGAGGAAAAATGATGCAGTTTGCATGCAGTAAATGCTGTTCTCTGCTGGACTTGTGAATAGAAATCATTAAATAGCTAAACTGGTGTTCATGTCCAAATATCATAGTTTAATTACCAGCCACAGGCTTCAGACAAGAAGAAAGACTGTTCAAGTAATCTTTGCTTCTGGCTCTGGCAGATTTTTCTGCTTACAGTATAGTTTCTGTGGTTTGGTCCAGTTTAATTATAAATTTTTAATTAGCAGTGTAGTAAGCAGGTAAGTAAATTTTTCTTACGAAGTAAATTTCTTGGTGGGATCTTAAGTACATTTGGAAAGTCAGTTCACAAAAGGAAAAAGTTATCTGTGGTAGTTATTTGCAGTGTCTGACAAATAGGATTGACGTATGGACCTAGACTAAGTAAAGGAAGAGGTTCAGTTCTAGGCTGCAGGAAACAGCTAAGCTAATGAGTCATGACCTGAGCAGAACAAGAGCATGGGGAAACTAGTGTTTTGTTTGCAAAAGCATGAGAATATGCCCAGTTGTGTATGTATGTTGAGTCAAGTTGTGCAACAGTAAAGGTAGAGTTTTTTAAACAGATGTAGAGTTGGAAGGTTTTACTGGGCGCTTAAGCTTTTCAGTGGAACTGCGCTGTTACATTGGAATCATGTCCTGCTAAACTAGAAACTTTTTTATCCAAGCTATATGAGGATAATTAAAGCAAATAAACATACTTGAAACAAAACTAGCTAGATCAAGTAACTCAGTTCTGCCCAATGTCCCAAGGACTGTAGCTGAAGGTGCTTGCCTGGTCTGCGTCTGCCTCTGCAGGCACCCAGATTCTTCCTCAGGGGAGTCTGAGGATGAGGACCTAACCCTCCAGGTCACACTGTGGCAGCTGGGTTGGTTGCAGTCAAGTAACTCACTGCTGCTGGTGGTGGTTCTTCAGGTTCATCCGTCTTTGTAATTCTGGGTCCTGGAGAACTGGGGAATAAAGAGAAGTCAGTGACAGAACTGACATCAGGATACATGATGACAGTATATTTTCTCTCTCATTTCAAGAATGTGAAATGAAATAGAGGATAAATTAATGTAATCCTCAAATGGGGGGCAAGATTCCCAGTTCCACTCACCTGGGACTCTCTTCTCACTGTTGTGAACTCATGAACATACATTATCCATGCTTCATTTGTAAATAAGGAACAGTTCAATTATACTGATAAAGTAGACTTTGTTTGTATTTTCCAAATGGATTCTCCCTGAGATTAACCAACTCTTTTTCTCCATTTCCTGTCATTGTGTGGACCAAAGGCTGTAGCGTGCCCCTCCTCCCCACCTCCTTTACTTTTGAACATGCTTTGCAACACTGGATGTGGCGCAGCAAGGTTGTGGATTTTTCCAGTTATGGATTTGAGTAATGACCCAGGAGTCATGTTAAAAACAAATAAAGGAATGAAAAAGATGCTTAGGTTAAGCATAGGTTTAGAGTTGACAATTATTTATGCTTTTCTGTATTAAATGTGCTTCAATGTTACGTGAAGCTTAGCATTTACACTAGCTACATGAATATTGTATAATATTTCTGAATGAAATAACTATTCTGAAGTATGTGCAGCCTTCCTATTGCATATTTTATTCTAAGTACTTTTATTGATCAACTTAATTTTTTCATGTATTTTTTAGGGAGGCAGTAGGAAAAAGGAATCTTATTGATGAAGATGTCCTTAGCAGAGAAGAGGTATGATGCAAGGCAGATAGGAATGTTTCATCAATGCCATGCAATAGACAGTTTTGAACTTTGCATTAAAGGAGCTAATTTGCTCAAGGGGCAGCTGAATTTGTGACAGCTCAGTAGGAGCTGTGAAAAGATCTGTACTTAGACTCTAACCTAGGTCTCTCCTGGAAGTTGTCACAGATGTTGCACCCTGAAGAATTCTTCGTGCACCCTTCAACCGGTTTTGGGCTATGATAAAACTTGGGGTCAGCTGAAGTGTGTGATCTTTCAAGAACACTTGAGATATTTTGTTTACTGCTTCCTCTGTTCTCAAAAAGGACAGAGTCAGTGACTGAGCAGAAAATTCCTTGCTCTCTCATGTCCCTGTTAAAATGACTATGTCCTATTGCAAATGTTAAAATGGCTTTCTAGCAAAGTTCTTGAATATGTTTACAATTGAATGGAAACAGTAATAAAGGAAGAACTGGCTGAAAAGTGAGCTGTATGAACACAGGCCTGTGCTGTTATTAGTATCTTCCAAGAGGAAAGCAATACAGTTGGTCTGACATAATACCTGTTTTCTGTGCTTTGACTTTTTTTACCTATCATTTTTTTCCAGGCTGTATTCCCCAAAGAAAGAGTACAACCTTATTTTAAGAAGGATGATGATTTTTCCTCTTGGACCATGTAAGAATAACTCAAAGAGAAAAGTGTTGGAGGGGAGAATTTTGCATCGTTTGCATGTATTTCTTTTTTGGGCTGCTGTAATCTCTGTAAATATTTATGAAAGGTCCTAGGTTGGGCAGTGATAAAGGAATGTGCTTTCCAGAGCATCACTGCTTATCTGAGCAGAAGTATATTTTTGTTTGCCATGTAATTTTTAGTGATTAAAATGTAATTACTGACTAAATAAGTAAGAGCAAAGCAGAAATCCCAGTGGTACGAGCGGTTTCTGACTCCTGGAAGGGTGTTAATCCATTTGAAAGGTTTAAAAAAAAAAAAAGAAAGAAAACAACAAACCAGTAATTATCTAATTAATAGGCATCAGGGTCCACTTTTCATAACTGCTTTTCAACTGCTATGTTAGCGTTACTGAAGGTAGCATTGAGTACTGCAAAAACATGAGGATGAACTTGCAAGCAGGGCCAGACACAATTAAAACTGAAAAATGATATCTGCAATACCAATTATAAAGTAATTAATTACCACTTGCAATAATATGCCTTTTGTGTCTCTCTTCCTCCCATCCCTTATACTTAAGAAAAAAATTTGTTGTATCACTTCTCAAAGGATAGTGCAATTGTGTTATGCTTCCATGCAATCTCATAGTGATTTAGGGATTGAAATTTATGCTTCATCCTTAGAAAGGCTGTCATGTTCTTGTGGCCCCGGGAGTGCAGATGCAAATGATGGGGACTGAATAGAAGGAAATGTTTGAGGAGAGGTTTTGGGTAAAGAAGCAATTAGTGGGAGTCTCTGTCAATACGAGTATTACACTGAGATTGGATTGTTTACTCAGTAAGCAAGATTTAAACATAGTCGCTTGAATTCAAGAAAGGCTGGAGGAGGCAGGTGAATGTGGCTTCAGGGTGCATAATGGGTTGTCTTGAACTCAGTGAATTTTCTTCATATATGCTGCAGAAGGTACCTTAAAACCTGAGTGTTTGCAGGCTTTGTGAGGTGATTCTCACCTCACCTCAAAATATAGGAGGGGTGATTGATTTCCAGGAGCTACAAATCAAAGTAATTCCTGATTCATCCACAGCCGGCAAGAATGCTATCCATTATTTCTGATATGCTTTTTTTTTTTTCATTTAATGGCCAATACGAGTATTTAGTAACAAAGAAAACTTGCAGGATTTCAAGACACTTCATTATCAGCAGTGAAGGTAGAATTGAGTTTAAAAAAAAAAAAAAAACACCTTATGTGTTGTTTTTCATTTGTTTTTTTTTTTTTGCCAAACAAGCAAACTACTATTCCTGATCAGAATGACAATTAAGCTTCCCTCGTATTCTGAAATGTTGCAGTTTACTTTCTCACTGTTCTGAGGTTGAACAATTTTCTGTGTTATGATTTGTTTTTTAAAATACTTCTAAAAAGGTTTTCAATTCAACATTTTCTTTTATGGGATGAAGTCGTACATACTTAGTATGGGAATTGTGCTCAGAATTGTTTTTGTTGTTGTTTTGTTTTTTATAAGATCAAGAAACATAGTGAGTTGAAAAATGTTACCAATTTTTATGTAAATCCTTATTGGATAGACTTTTTTTTCTGGCACAGCCAGTTGCCTCCACTGAAAATAGATGCTGCCTACGTGACAGCAGATGATCTCTCTAAACATAGGAAAATCTATTTGAAGTGTCTAGCCCAACTTTGTGGTGGTTCTCAAGTACTGCGATTCAGTCATGCAGAGGACTACAGTACCGTCCCCAGCCATAGCCAACATGTGGGC
This sequence comes from Gallus gallus, assembly GCF_016699485.2. Classification (NCBI taxonomy): domain Eukaryota; kingdom Metazoa; phylum Chordata; class Aves; order Galliformes; family Phasianidae; genus Gallus; species Gallus gallus. Next base: position 6,116,955 of record NC_052534.1, read on the forward strand.
TCATGAGGCTGGAGAAGAGGCTCTGGATGTGTTCAGGAGCTCAGAAACCACCTCTCTGGGAGAAAGGAGTTAGCTCAGGACTAATAAGCCAGTCAGAGGACTCCTGCCCTTAAAGCAGTTGTATGAGTGCCTGTGAAGATGACTGTTAATGCTCTATGGCTACAGCTCTGTTTCTGTTGAAAACTTCTCTTTTCACGTGTAACTGCAGCAAAGAACACATTAGGAGTGTTCCGTGTAATCAGATCATTTTATGAGCATCCCAATCTTCATTAGTGCCACTCAAAATTGTTGCTTATGTGATATTATGTAATGCTACATGGCAGACCAAAGTTCCTACAGGTCATATTTATATTCTATATTTGGTCTATGTGGTGTCACCTAGTGAACATCAGATGGAAAGCAGAGGGGCACGCTGTCTCAGATTACTCAGCAAGCAAGTACCAGCCCTGTGGTGTGTGAAGGAGGGTTACATTCACCTCGCTCCAGTTTGCTAAAGAGGCATGTCTGATTTCTGTGGAACTGTTAGTATGTGGGGAGGTCTTGTGTTTAATAATCCCTGTACTCATCCAGCAAAACTAAGGACTGCAGGTTCTTTATGTGGATTAGAATATAACACCTGTGATGCTGAAGAATCTTTTGTCCTGTTGGAGTTTGTAACAGATGTCTCTGGTGGCTGGCGGTTAGTAGTGTTTCATTTGGATTGCAAAGATACACATAAATTGTCATTTCTATTAATGTGTGATTTGTGCAGACGTGGGTCATTATAGTAATTCAGTACTCTAATTGTCATGATAATGGAGCCTAATTGCTAAGCTTCTTTAAGACAAAATCTATGCTAATACCGTCTGAAGGCTGGCAGCAGTTTATTATTTCTATTTTGATGAAACTCCTATTTTTTTTTCAAGTGAGGTGTTCTAATTATGTGCTTTGAAACATGACCTTGGGATTGTAGATTCAGGCAGACAATAGGAGCATTATCTAGTCTTTCTTTATCCTTTCTTCAATAAGTAAAGAACACTGAAATCTCACATACAATCTCATAGGTAAGCATGATCTTATTAAAAATAGATAATCAAGCACTCAGGAAAAAGCTCAATCACATTCAGCTTGTCTTTTTATTTTAGCAGCCTTATGGGAAAAAAAAAATGTGAGAAAATCCCAACCTGCAAATATTCTGTTAGAATGATCTGCCTTCATTGTAAATCTCAGGTTTTGGATGTTCTCAAGTTGTGTATTGTGCACATCTGCACACAGAGCTTCACACAGTGTTAACTTCAGAAGGTTGACAATTGCATTTCCATGCAATACAGAAGCTCAGGTGATTACACTAAGCTGGCAGTATACTGCCTAGCAGAACATCAGTCTCTAGCATCCACCTGCAACATCAGAGCACTCAACTGTAAAAGGGCCCTTTCTAAGCACATTTTCCTCTTGATAGACAGACTGTTGCTTTTCTTTGTGTTCATCAGAACAGAAAATCATGTAGCAATGCTTTGTCCAGTTCATGAAGGTAATCTGTTTTACTACTGTGAGTTGCTAAATCTGATTGACCTGAAGAAGCAGTGTTTTTAACATCTCTAGACAGTATCCTAGAATTGCTTCTCCTTTTCTTGCAAATATCACTTATCAGTGTTTTTTTGATTGTCACTGGAATCTTCACTGTACTTGATGCCTATGGCTTTATGGCTGTCATTCAGCTGAAGTGTTTGCACCCTGCACAGTACAGGCATTCCTATATGATTCCTGCCCATCGAGATTTTTTTTTCCTTTTTGTCTTACTCTCTCAGAAGATATGTATTACCTTGGGGAAAAAATGGTACTTATCTATCAGCTATGCCTCATGATCTGGTCTGTACCTTTGGTGCTTCTTAATGCAACTTTTGAGTGTTTTCAGCTACCCTACGCTTTTATTTCTAGCCTTTCTTCTGCTGCAACTTGAAGAGTATAAGCCAGCAAATCTTTCTCTACCTCATAAAAATCATCTGCTAATCAGGGCTTGAATCTTAAATAAATGGTTCACTTCAAGCCTGATGCTAAGGAATTTATTCTGATGTCCATAGTTAGGAGGTTTCTGCAGGTTTTCGTATATACTGTTAAGCATTTATCACAAGCTTTTTACAGGTATTGCCGTTAACACTGATCCAAATTACTTTGTTGCATGTTTTATGTAAATGCATTGGGGAAAAAAAAAAGGCAACAACAGGTAATCTTCTGCAACAGGCTGTAGCCAATACACTGGGCTTAATAAGCAAAGTTATGTTTGTCTGGGGGACTTTTTCCACAAAACATAATTGAGGATGACAGCTTGGTTATGAGAAGCTTGAGATAGAGATATATATATATATATCAGTTTAAAAGCTTGTCACCTTCTTGATGCATTAATTCAAGTCTTTTGTGCAAGCCAAAGCTCCTATTCTAGGCAAAGCATATGGTCTGTCACTTAGCTCATGACATGTTTTTAGATCACTGTGTCTGCAAGCGCACCATCTCTGAATGTGAATGTATGGACTTGCACTGTAAAAAGCAAGCACAAATTTGTGGCTTGTTCAGATACTTCTACTGTGTTGCTGGGGACTATATATGGGTTAAATATGAGGAAAGATGTTAATGGTTTAGTCCACAGCTCTCCTTTAATATCCTTCGAGTTTTCCCCATGAGAAATAGCTTCCATTCATCCACAAACTGAAATAATATTCACAGGAGCATAAATGTATACGCGCATATTTCTCTGTAATAGTCATGTCGACAAGTCTCATAACTTCATAGGCAATTCACTTTGCTTCCTGGGTACTGAACTTTATTGTTTAGAGATTGCTTAATTTGTCAGTGTTAACTGGGTTTTTGCCAGATACAGGTGAACTAAAATCACATGAACAAACTGAAATCAAGGTCTAAAGAACTGCTGTTCATTTACACTTTTGGGCAGCAACTCTGAGTAACAGCATGTAACTACAGATTGTGATTAGAATCATCTGTGTAGGAATGATTTACTTTTCAGTACGTCAGAGTGAAGTCCAGAGATCAGTCATAAATTATACTAAAAATTAGTCACTGTTGGATTCATGTGCTTGAAAATGAAGTTTTCAGTTGCAGTTGCTGAAGCATAGGCACTTTAGATTAAGTGGTTTTTAGTAAAAGTAGGTAGACTGCAGACTTGATTTAAAAGAAACCAAGCATCTAAAATTTCTATTCTAGACTCAGTGTCAGACAGTATGTCCTTCCATGAATGGACCCAAAGACTTATAAATGTGTTAAACCACATTTCTGCTCCCCATGGAAGTGTATCAATTCAAAAAAGGAGATCTATAAGTAAAATATTTAAAGCTCAGCATTGTGTTTTCAGCATTCATCTGCATTCTGGATTGCTGGCTAGCATGATTAACCTAATTCCATTTTCATTTTCTGTTTGCAGCTACTCATATAAATATGCTTTCTTTGTTGTCATACACTGATTAGCCAAGGTCAGTAACAGAACATGAGTATTTGCATTCATACATTTCCTGGAGCATTTGCTATTAATGCAATCTTATTTTTATTTTTATTTCTTTCCTTTCTCCTCCCTTCCCACCCCCTCGAGGTTGTAACCATTCAGTTGTAAAGCAGAAAAGGTGCTCACCAACCAAATCAATTCTAAATTTTGGATGAGAAACTGGGAAAAAATGGCTAGGATATATTTTGTCCAGCCTTGGGAACAAGTGTGTTCCCAGGCTGCTTGAAAGAGAAAAGTTGTAAGCATGATTGCTGGACCTTTTCCACTGAGCTGCACCTTACAAAAGTGGCCAGAAAAATACAAGTACTATACAGGAAACTGTCAAGTGGAAATAAACAGGAATTCTAATGCGATCGGTGTCATTAATTTGAAAGACTGATAAATATCATACTACATTATACTCAGTTTAGATCTGAGTACTTGTACTCATCCTTCCAAATGCATGCAGACTCACTTGAGCAAGAATGTACAGTTGCTTTAGCATCTCTGGGGGGGGGGGGGGGGGGAAGCACCTTAGAATGGTGGTATTTAAAAATGGACTTGTAGGAACGTATGGAATGGTCCTTGAAAAAGTGTAACAAGGCCTGGACCTGGGCACCAAACTGAAGTACTAATTGCTTTTGAACTACTAATTTACATAGGGAATCTGTGTGAATTTCTTGAGTCTTGGAACATGCAGGGTGTGGAAATTGAGCAAGACAGGTCCTGAGTAAGAAGAGACTTCTGGTTTAGTGAGGAATCCACCTATTTCTGTTTTCCGGTGAAGAAATCTGCTAGCCTTGCTAGCTACATTATCTACAGTGAAAAAATCAGCATATGCTTTGATTAATGGTCATTTTGCTCAAAGTTTAGTTTGTTAGTTTTGTAGGCTGTCACGTTAGAGAGAAATGTTCACTGTTGACATGAGCCGGGACAGAGCTAGCTCAGCACGAAGCACTTCAGAAAATAGTTTTCCTGTCTTGGTATTTATGCTATCACATGGGACAGCTAGGAAATTACTTGTATTGTCAGCAACTCTGCTTGGTTTAAGTTTAAATAAATAAATCCCATTTCCAAAAAGACATTTCAATTACTGATTCCTGTCAGTCTTCTTTTCATTATTGCCTGAACCTAGACCTACTTATGAAGGCTGTACTTGCTCATTTATCTCATGAAACAACTGCTCAAGAAGCAGTTAAGTACAGAAGATCATGATATGTTCTAATTTAGTGACAGTTAATATATTTAAGGATGCACTGGGATGGGGCTTTTGAAGACTTGAACTGTACCCAGTTTCTCAGGTTTTGTATCTTCATAATGTTAATGTATTTACTGCAAATGACTTTATTCTGTAGTAGCTGACGACTGTGGGACAGTTGAAGAACTGATAGGAGCTAACACAAACTACCCCAGTTACCTCTCCAAGGAACTTAATGAGTACCTGTGTAGTGCGGTGGTTCTTCCCAAATGCAGCTTTCCTTGGGACTGAAGAATGATGCATGCTATGATAAGAAATACATAATAGGAGGAACTTGTTCAGTGAACAAAAGGACTAGGAATTCTGGGACAAAAGCTTGAAAGAAGCAACCTCATAGAAACAATGTCCAAGTGTTAGTTTTACCTCAGTTAACTGTATTTATAGTAAATACTATCTAGTATTGCTCATTAATATGAAACATTTAAAGTCTGCGATGACTGATGTTTCTGGGATTATTGTTACCAGCTTAGGGTAAATTAATAAAAAATACTCAAGGAAAAGGCTGATAATTGATAAGTCTGTTCAGCCTTAGCACTGTTGCAATTGTACTGATTACGATGAGATTTCATGAGAGAGAAGAAATGAATGGAAAGTTAAAGCTCTTATATTTATAAAGTACTCTTTGATCAAGGGCCTCTGTGTTAAGTATGTTTTACAGTATCTCGAAAATATAATAACAATTTATATTGAAAATGTTATATGATGCTTTTACAATAATTTTCTCCAGGCTTCAGAACAGAGGAATCAAGAAGCAATATTCAGTTTGCTTTTTTGAAGTGCTCTGACTGCAATTGTCTCTAATGAGCTTGACCAATACTGCTAGAGTATGGTTAAAAAAAAAAATAAATGTGTGAGAGGAAAACACTCATGAGAAAACCAGTGAGCTGTTTTCATCATTGCACTTTGCTACGATAGTGCCACAGAGTAACCATTATTTTCAGGATATTCTGTTGGATTTATGTTGGAATAAATAAAAATAGAAGTTCAGCAGTGTGTTGTCAAAGACTAAGTAAACATTTAAATGTTGCTTCTCATGTTAAGGGGAGGAAAGTGCATGCAGAAAAACAATATCAAGGCACAAACTGTGATATCATTTTGTACATGGACGCATGTATGTGTGCATCCAACAGTTATTAGTACTGCTGCTGGGGAGTTGCAGGATAGAATTGGCAGTATTTCAATATTTCCTTTTAATTTAGGATAAAAAATCTGTCTGTGTCATAGAAAGTGTGTTACTTCAAGCTAGCTTGACATAACTCCCAATCACCCTCGGTTTTAGTAAGACCAGTTGATAGTTTTAATGTATCAGATGGTGCATTACCATTCACTTTTATGGGCTGCGGTCTCTGGGTAGTATTATCTGGTTATGGTTTGCTCACACTCCCCTCATGCAGCTTGGTGGTTCAGTCAGGGAAATAAGTTCAGTGCCAGATAGAATATATCCTTGCCAATGGGGACAACCTATGAAGCAGAACGAGATAAGGGTTACTTCATCATTTTTATCAGAGGTAAATTGGCCTTGTGTAAATGGGAAATAAAATGCCAGATGAAATTCAATCTACACCACGTGCCCTGGGGGCAGAAAATCTTAAATAAAATGATGGGCTTTGAGCTGACTTACTGCTCAGGAAGATGATGTTGGCATTGTCCCAAATGACAGCATTGTCTTAGTATTTTATTTTGTTCAGGAAAAACTTAGGAATTATTTAGGAAAGGAATGGAGGGATGAAAAAATGTGTACAAAATCTATGTTTCAACTGCTCTTTGATTTCTGACTGGATTTCTGATTCTTCTGTCTTGAGGAGTTGAACAAAAAATTTTCAAAGTAATTTTGGAAAGATGAGAAATGGCTACCATAGGAATAAAAATGAGGTGGGAAGAAAATGTAGAGAAGAAACATGTTGCAATAAAAAACGTCAAGAAATTCTGATGGGATAAGGGTGCATAAATAGCTAGTGATTATTTGGTTGTTCTTGCATAAGAAGTGGTGGACATTGTTTAACAGATAGATGATTCCTCACAGTATATTTAGTAGGGTTGTGAAACTCCTTGCCAAAAAAATTTTAAGAGATAAAAAGCTAAATGAAAATAAAACCTCAGAAGCAATGAAATAAAAAACAACAGGAGGATTTTTTTAATAGGATCTTCTGATCTGCTGGATCAGAAGTCTCTTCTGGTGTATGTTACTAAATATTTGCACCACACGGTTCCTATTGCATTTGTTATTAGTCATGCTCTCATTGCATGTAACCATGCTGAATGCAGTCATCAAAACCAGTAAGTTGTATGGTTTGACACCTTAACATCTTTTAGTTATTGTACAGTGCTAAGAAAAAAATCCCTATTTATAAATGTATTTGTATATAGCTTCACTTATGCTCCTTTGATCTCAACTGTGTTAAGATCTGCACATTTATCTTGGGATATGTTGACAAGCAGGAGCAAAAGTGACTGATATTCCTTTGACATATTGGATCGTGGAAGAGTTAAAGATGATACCATAAAAAAAAAAAGTGGAAGTAAGAAGCAGGATAGTAGCATTTTCCCTTATTGCATTAGACTTTGCTTTGTTTTTCCTCAGAATATGAGGCCTAGTGAACACTAGGGAGTGTATGAGAACTTTGTCAACAAATCCGATTGTTGGTCCTAATTCCAGAGAGAGGCAGTAGTTTCTTTCTGTTAGACTTATTAGACCACGATCCACAGAGTGGCTGGACTATCTGCCTTTTTTTTGGGGGGTGAAGATTCATCCTTACCGTACAGAACCAAATCAATTACAGAACTTCTATCAAAGGATGCTTATTCCCAATCATACCAGCTGCTGCAGGGAGATAGAGGATAGGAGTGCTGCTGCTATGGGGAAGAGCAGCCAAGTAGGAGTATATTTAAAGATACCTTTTAAGAGAACAGTGCTGATGTAAAAGGGAGATGGAAGTCATAAAATGGATTTCTGTGGGGGCTAGGACTGATTTGGTTTATGCAGAAATGACAAATATGTGCATGTTTTTCTGAATAAATGACTAGCTTGTCATTCTCTGATTTTCCAAAGTGTTCATAGTCTCAAGACATTGTCTCATTAATGTCTTAAGAAGCTACACTGTTCATGGTGGGGAAAAAAAGTGAAATTAAGCTGTCTATTGAACTTCTGTGACAGAAAGGGATTTAATTCTCCATAAACCAAAACCATGTTTGAATAGAGATACAGAAAAATAAAGCAATTACTTATTTCTACAAGAAGTATTTTACTTTGATGATATGCTATTTCTGTTGTTATTTTCTGGATAAAACAGCTGTCTAAATGTAATTCTTGCCACCAAGTTATATGGACACTTTTTTCTTGTCTAGTAAACTGACAATAAATGAATGTTCAGAAGCACTGAAATGAATTCTCAGTCTGGGTCAATATGGTAAATAAGTTATTGTTAATTTACATTGATAAGGATAAAAGAAAGTAAAAACTAAAGCATAGTGGTCTGGTTTCAAACTTGTCTGTTTGAAACAAGGCTTCTCAAGAAAATGCTCATTTACTTCTTAAAGTCCAATTTCACATTGGAAGTCTTTATTTCAGAAGCAAATATATCCATAGAACCAAAATGTGTATTTTGGAGTTACATTTTAGCAGAACAAACTGTAGTTATTGATTCTTCTCAACAGAAAAAGTTTTTTTTTTCCTAGTTGCAATCTTGCTATTGCCACAGAACATATCTCTTGTGTTATTAGAACCAGTAAATCAGCATAAGTGTCTCAGATTTTGTCAATGGTCCTTATACACAGTATTTAAGGACGTGGTTAATAATTTCAGTTTTTGGTTGTTGGAGAATGCTAAGACTGCACAGAGTATTTGAGATAAAATTTTAAATCAACAAAATGCATGCACTGCAATCTGTTCAACAGCTTTAGGGTGGTATTAGTATCCACTTCAATTGAAGGTAGTGGTCTTAAGAGAATGGGCAACTTAAGAGCAGGAACGAATTTCAGATAAATATATTTCAACATTCTTACCTATGGAAAAATGGTAATGATCTTCTTTATCTGTCAGTGAACAAGTATCCTTCCTAATTGTGTTATACTGAGACTCTGTATTAGTAAGGCCATGAGGGTAAATGCATCAAGTTTTTTCCCTACGTACATCTGTTCTCTGGGAAAGATTTGTGGTGATTTTGTTTTATTTAGTATACGATTTTCTATAAATCCATTCAGTAGAGAAATTATGTGATACTTGTTATTTAGAGCTTTGGTATCTTCACTTTTTAGTGTCATAATTATTATAATAGTTTTAATGTGAAAAAAAAAACCCTAAAACATTTATGATAAACAATACAGAGTTGATAACATTGATCATATGAAAAGTTATAAACATTCCTTTGCCTTGCAAGCAAAGCTGTTCAGATTATTTCTGGTAGTTTTTTGTTAATGAATTAAACAACAACATGACCTTAGTTTGGAATTTTCTCAATGCTATTTCTCTTCAGCTTATCAAGAGTTTAGCACTTACATGGGCTATTTGAGCACAAGGGGTTTTAAATAGCAATCTTTTATTTTTTGGCAATCAAAATAGTAGAGTTACATTTTGTAGCTTTTGTTTAACACAGATTGCTTTCTGGGCAGTATTTGGTACTGTCAAGCACTCTGATCAAGGTGATACCTTGCCAGCCTCTTGATGATGTCCTCCCATATTTGTTCAAGTTCGATTATCACATTATTAGCATCTAAGTAGTGGCAAATACATACAAATATGCTGCTCTGCTTGTTCTACAGATCTGAGATTCATAGTTGTCTTTAAAGAAGATAGTATTTATAAAACATTTTCTGAGGGAGAAAGGGAGAAATCACCCTTTGAAAGGTTTTTGGATGTAAACATGGTCAAGTTCTGAGCAAGATAAATTCAAGGTCAAATAAGGATGTGGCAAGTAACCAAATGTAAATAAGTTTATGAGTATATACCATAATTCAAATAAAAGGTGATTCTTATGGTTATAGAATTTGATTTTATTTTTACAGGGAAGTGCAGAAACTAGTCTTGTTGTCAGGCGTTTCTCGATCAGTCTTGCAGGAACATGCAGGAAATCTTTAACGGGATTGTGAAAAAGATGACAGTTTTGCTTCTTCTATGACAATGGTAGGTGATTTATATACACAGCAGATGTGACAATGACATATAAATTTACAGCATGAAATATTTACATCTGAGCTTTATCCAAGGTTTAACAGTAGCATTGAAGCCTCACTTTTTAATGATGACAACCTGGACAAGTATGAAAAGATACAGCTAGGAAGTATTTCTATTCTAACGCTCTGTCAAATACAACTGCATGAAAGAGGGAAAAGAGAGAGAAAGAGACCTCAGCCATTTTCATCACCTCTCTCATCTGTCCTTGTCCCACCAGTTCCTACAGTAAATGGTGGGTATAGAACTAAGAAGCAGGAAATTTCTCTTGTCATAATAAAACTCTGCAAAAAAAAGGCGTATTTGTGAAAGCCAGCCTGTGTTCTTATGCAAGGCCATCTATTTAAAATGCTAGCAAGAAGTCAGTATTCCTTTGTATTATTTTCTTTTAGAAAAAGTACATGCATCCTGTTTGCAGAATTATAATTAATTGCTTGATCTCTTTCATGATTTATTTTTGAATTTATTTTTAAATGTGACTGGGTATGTAATCATTAACCTGTGCATAAACCCTACAGCAGAGATAACAAAAAACACCTGAGAATTAAACATAAAACAATCATAGAATCACCATGGTTGGAAAAGACCTCCAAGGTCATGCAGTCCAGTAGTCCACCTACCATCAGTATTTCCCCACTGAACCATGTCCCATAGTACAACATCCAAATGTTATTTGAACACCTCTGGGGATGGTAACTCCACCACCTCCCTGTTCTAGTGCCTGACCACTTTTTCAGAGAAGAAATGTTTCTTAATATCCAATCGCAACCTTCCTTGGTGCAGCTTGAGGACATTCCCTCTAGTGCTATCACTAGTTACATAGGAGAAGAGGCTGACCCCCACTTGCCATAACCTCCTTTCAGGTAGTCCAGACTTAAATAGTCCCAGACCCCTTAACTGTTCTTCATAAGGCTTGTGCTCCAGACTCCTCACAGCTTCATTGCCTTTCTCTGGACATGCTCCAGGGCCTCAATGTCTTACTTGTAGTGAGGGGACATAAACTAAACACAATATTCAAGGTGTAGCCTCACCAGTGCTGAGTACAGAGGGATGATCACTCCCCTGCTCCTGATAACAGCACTGTTTCTGGTATGAGCCAGGATGCCATTGGCTTTCTTGGCCACTTGGGCACACTGCTGGCTCATGTTCATCTGAGCATCAACCAATACCCCCAGGTTTCTTTCCTCTCCAGTTTTCCAGCCACTCTGCCCCACACCTGTAGCATTATGTGGGGTTGTTGTGGCCAAAGTGCAGGATCCAGCAATTGGTCTTGTTGAACTTCATCCCATTGGCCTCATTCCAGGTATCCAGCCTGTCCATATCCCTCTGAAGGACCTTCCTACCTCCAGGCAGGTTGACACTTCCTCCCAGCTTAGTGTTATCTGCAAACTTACTGATGGTGCCCTCAATCTCTTCATGTTTGTTTTCGTTTTAGTGGTTGTGCATCATCAGTAATGCTTATGTACAATTTCTGAAACTGATGTGTAGTGTCAACTCAGGATAAAATGCATTGATTTAATGAAAAGCTTTTTTCAGTGGATGAGCTCATTGTCTTGGACTGTTTCTGTAGGCCAAGCTTAGAAAGTGAGAAATGGTTAAACAAAAAATTAAACCTGCTATTGGTTTAATTACTGACAATATGGTTAAAAAGTACTGTCAAATAGAAACAAAGAGCTGGTTCAAAAACCACCCTGGATGCATCTGAGGAAAATAACTGATTTTTACCCAAACTCTGGAACAAGTAAAAGCAGAAAGAGTGATTTTTGTGCTATGTCAAAGCTGTCAGAAAAAGTAAAAGGGAAAAGGACAGATTTTTAAGCTATTTGCTAGGGCAAAGTTAAAAACAGAAGTGAACACAACTGTGATGCTCCTACTAGTGTTGTTTTAAGAGTGTTTTGGTTTTTTTTAGTGTATTATTTTTTAAATATCCATTACTGATTCAGGCTGTTTCTCTATCAAGATCACTTTGAACCTACCATCCAAGTGCCTACAGAGATCTAGGTGATGTGCACATTGTCTATTTGTTTTGCCATCTGGGTCATTAATGGATATTTTGAACAAAGGCAAGCCTAAAAAACATTCCCAGGTTGAAATAGCCTCTGGATTTGACATAAAATTGTTGATGCCCAGACTTGCAGCAGTGACTCTACAGGCAGTTGTAACATCATCCCGCAGTAGTCTGTAGAGTTCTGGGCAGGAAGGGCATCCTTCTGCAGGGTTTGCAACAGGGAATGTAAATCAGCAATCTTAAATGTACATACAAAGCTTACACGGTGCTCGTACCTCTTCTTCACCGTGCTTATAAAAATGGTTGAAGAGGAAGCAGACTTGCAGTGTTGGATATATGATTGGTCGTAACGATCTTAAAGGTCTTGTTCCAAAACAACGTATGCTATGAAAACATATTGATCTATATATGCTTTTACCTAGTTTGGCTGCATAAAGTAATTTCTACTGTCTCAAAAACACATTAAATTTGACAGATAGTGCATCCATTTTCTTTTTCCACTTTCTATACCGGTGTCAGAGAATGAAATTAAGTCGGATTGATGGAAATTGTGCTTGACAAATTGATCTCTTTCTCTAATATTGTATGATTTTTTAGATTCTTAACACATTGCTTCCTTAATTGTTGCATCTTTGTAGATTCTGTTTTCTAAACTTCAGTTCCCAAGGTACCCTTTAAAATTATGTTACATTTGTTCTTTTTAGGGGATAGTGATTTAATTGGCAAATAAATATAGCTGGAACTATTTTATGTTCATGCACATTTTTCAATTAAATAACAAAATATGAAGAATTAACCAAAGAAAATAATTATCAGTCAAAATGTTATTCTTTGTTACTTACTTCTCGATGTAGTAATACCAGGCTCAAAAGAAATCGGCACCATTCAGATGTTAACTAATTAGTATTGATTTTTTTGCTCTTTTTCTTGAAAGAGTGGTAAATAATGCAAACCACTGTTTTTCTTCCCCCCCCTCCCCCCCCCCCCCCCTAATTTTCCTGCTTTGATACTGTATATTGAAAGAAAGGACAACAACAAAAGAGAAGAGAAAAGCTAAATACTATAGTATCGTGAGGAAGGCCTGCTGTGTTTCTATTTAAATTCTGTCCACTGGACTCTTGATAATAAAATCATACAAGCTCATGTAATCTGTATTTCCACAACTATTCAGCACTAATACATTTCTGTGCTGTAGAAGCTTCCCTCCTGATTCTGAAGTAACATCCAGTGAAAGTAATCAATCTGTTAAATATGAAGTTACCAAGACCTTGCTCTTTAGATATTGATGTTAACAGGCTTGCGTTCACTTTGCACCAAATCTAGTGATCAAATCCATGAAGTGGTTGTTACCTAATCAAAAGTTATGTCATAGGCAAGTGAGAAACATAGACTGAGAAATCTAAATGCATTTGAAAATAATAGCAATAAACAGTTAAAATATTTTTAGGAGCATTTAACTTTTTTCTTTTTAAGTTTTGCTAGAAGGTTTTACAGTCCACAATAAAACACTTCCATTAACAACTAATCTTTTCCAGAACTTTAGAAGGTGTGAAAAATTCTGACATTTTTCAGCTATTGTTTTGAAATATGCCACTGGCTTTTGTATAGACACAAGCCTAGATATGTTAAAGTCATATTCGATGCTTTTATTTTTAATGCTGTATGGATATGTTTCTGCTGTGCCTAGCAGGAGTCATTTTATAGAGGGAATTCTTTTCCTACCTTTTTTTATGAAAGGTGGTATACAGGTACCCCCTGCTCAGCACCATTTTCAGTTCTCTTATGGCAGTATGCAGCTGCTTTTTATTCGCAGCATGCTTTTGGTGTCATTACTTCTCAGTTTCTTTCTTCTGCTAACATCAGGGATCCTCTCGAGACATGTCATCTCTATCACTTCCAGTCGATACTCATTTACTTTCTTCAAGGTCCATAGCTCTGCCCCGTACAACACCAGGGAGAGTCTCTTTGTTGAAGCAGTTAAGTAGGAGTATAATACCCCAGTCAGCCACTGGTGAGCTTGTGTTCCCAGTGTATGTAAGTCCTAAAGACAATAAATGGTAATTTACCCAACTGATTATCCACTGCTTTAAAACCCAATCAGCTGTTGATAATGAGCTTCTTTCAGTTATGCACTATGAATTTAATAAAATTGTATTGGAGAAGCAAGATTGCATGTTAAGAGCTTTTCTCCCTATGTGTGTCCCTTTATAGCTCTCTGAAAAAAAAATAAGAATAAGCAAAGCAGTTTAAATAACATCAGAGAAAATCTTGTCAATTTATTATTTTTTTTTAAACCCACAAAGGTGAATAAAATGGGCTAAGAAGCACTAGGCACTTTTTCCTCCTAAACTTCTATTTGTTTTATTTGATGTGATTTATGTTAGTTTCTGTTGGTCATTTCCAGCTATGCTTACAAGAAGATTTTAGTGTTGTTTATACAGTTGCTTTTGTTGAGTTTGTTCCTTCTCCGGAACCTGCTCACAGGAGGATTTTCACTTCAGAGTGAGCTTGAAGAAAAGAGTCTTTATAGAAAATGAAATGCATTTAGCAAAGGTTTACATGGCTTGGTTTTATTTTTTTTTCCCCTAAAGCATCTTAAAACTCTAGGGAGCAGAGTGTTGAATAGGAAGTATAGATACTGTTCAGGAACTGATGAACAGAAGTCCACAAGGGTTCAGCCACATGAATTAATTCACACTGTTGGCAGCTTCAATGAAGAATCATGAATCGAAATTTTCAGTTTTCTTCAGGGATATGATTCATGGGCTACTGGCTGAAATTTGTATTCATCTTGGCTCTAAAAATGCTAGGTTCTCAGTGGACTCTTTCACCTTGAGTTTGATATGACTCCTGATTATGACAAACCTTAAGATCAGTGGCTTTCTGATTCCCCATGATGGATAAGGTGGTCATTCATAGGTGCCATGCATGTGATTCCCTTTGACTGTAGCCTAAAGTACTGCTATATATATGTATACACACACACACACACACACACGTATATATTTTCCTGAATGAATAGTGCCAGAAAGTTTGGAGATATTATTTTTATGTGGAAACATTATTGTGGGTGGAGACAAAAGGGCAAATGTCTCTTTAGTTGTCTGTACCTTTCTAGCCTCAACTACGTTAAAAACTCTTGTGTGGTTTGTCTTATAACAGTACCACCTAAGATAGGTGCTTTGAGAAACAAAAAAGGAGTGCAACAGCTGTTTGGTTTCCATCTTTCTGTTACAGTATGTTTTCACTTAAATTTAAGGTAGGCAGTTAATTATATTTATGTGGGCAATGTTGCTTTTAAGCTGGCAGAAGTATGGATGATGAGGATAAGGAGGTTTGTGATGGTCATTACTGGGCATTTGTTGCAGAGTCTTGGAACAATCCTCCAGAAAGATGTTTCCTGCTCAATGTGTGAATATTGCCACAAAGTGACTGACTTTTATCTCCAGCCCCTCAAAAAGAGGGCAGCATTAGACTTTCAGCTTACCTAAAAAATATTTTCTGGAAGTGAAGAGTAAGACTATTTTTTCTAAGTGAATTTTATATTTGTGTGTGTAAATTATATATACATTGCACATTTTTTGTGTATGTATGTATATATATAAACAAACCTATATCTGTATACATCTAGAATTCAAAACAAAAATCAATTCAGATAGTATTTGAAAGTTACTTTCCTAGAGGCATGCATAAATATACTTGGTGCATACCACTGTATGAAAAGTGTTCGTTTTCATATTTCTTTAAATTCCTATGAGCAAACTGGAGTAGAAAGTATGTCCTGGTTTGGGTTACTTTTAATTGCTTCATGTATTATAGAAAGAGTGTTGTAAACTTTTTTTCCCTCTCCTTTGCACACCCGCTACCCCTCCCAGAAAAACAAAAAAACAAAACCAGGAAAGTTAGTATTTTCATTTAATCTTTAAGGCATAGACATTATTATCATTTTAAGCCACTGAGGTCACATCAGAGAGTTCACTGAAATGTTTAAGAAAATAAGTTTTTGAATTTTATGGCAGGAAGTCGAACATTCATCATATGGAGCTGTGATTCATGAAATTATCATATTTAAGTGCCATTTTCCAAATTCTCTTTTGTCAATACTTATGAGGATTGTATTGAAGTTTATTTAAGCTCATGGTGCCTCTTAGGAGGACCTTGTGTGGGTAAAGTATTAACGTTGTTCTGTGCTGAGGTTATTTTCCTATTCTTTTGAGAGTATTTGTGCCTTGGGGTAGGACTGAGTACTGTTGCCTAAATAATTCGGGGTAGTTTGAAATTGGTGCTGAAGTATCATTTGGTTTTGGCCCCCCAGGTGAGTTTTAAGCTTTCCATTCCAGCCAGTTTGGCCTCTTGCTTGAATTGAGTTTCTGAGCTCTGCATCCAGCTGTAAATAGCTCCTGAAAATTAAGGCAAGATTTCTATTTTTCAGTGTTATTCCATGTAGTTTCTACTTTAATAGAAAAAAAAAATGTAGGTACTTGTTTACCTGCAGAGCTGCAAGATCCTGTTCTTGACGATTTAAGGGAATTTGAGAGTGTCTAAAGACTACTGACAACACCTGAAGCTTTTTATTTCAAATAGGTGTTCTCATCATCAACATTCTTCCCTGACATTATGCCTTCAGAGCTTAAACCATCAGGCCTACCTCCCCATTCCAAATTGCAAGAAGAATAAGGTTATTATCTACCATCAGCGATGCTAAAAGAGCAGCTGGAATTCATAGTGAGTGTGAGTTTCTGTTAATTGTTGAATGGCCAACTGGCTGGGTTCTTCATGGTAAGCTTTTTCTGAGGTGTTACACTGAGCGGTGGTGGTGTGTGTATGCAGTGTTTATGACCAGATTATAGTATGTCAATGTCTCCTGAAATAAGTACATAGTTTAGGACTTTTGATTATTTTTCACAGTGTTGGAAACAAATAACCTCAACCACTATTTTCAGTCAACTGCTAGAAGAATTGGTACTGTTTTTAATTTGTTGCCCCCTAGCAGCAATAGCCTGACAAGAACTGCAGAGTTCTGGGACATGCCTTGAGCCTGGATTGCTGGGTAGAAATGAAGCAAGAAAGGCCATGTAACCTTGAATTCTGGTTGTTACCAATGGCAAGGGAAGTTGTACCAGAATAATATTGTTCATGTTAGAGGTGGAAATCATGTTGGTGGGGGCTCTTCAAGCAGTTGCTCCGCACATCTAAAGCTGTGATAGGCCAAAACTGTGGCTCTGTTTCTGTGATTGCTGAAGCTTATGCTGTTTTTCCTGATACAAGTCAATAGTGTAAATCTAACCTTTTGAATCTTTCTTTTCATCCCTCTCCTTTTTTTTTTTTTTTTTTTCTTTTAAGTTTGATGAAGTCTTCATGCTTTTCAGAGTTCTCTTTTAGGGAGAAAAGTGAGTATTGTGTCTGTAAGCATTTTAAAATAAAGTAGGCTTAATACAAGTGTGTAAGTGCTTTATTTATCTGTAAATCTGGTTAAAATTTACTGTATGTAATTTCTGATTAAAATAAAATAGTTGGTTACATTTCAGCTTGGTAGAAAGAATCGTGATAAAAATAGAATGGGGACAAGATGGCAAACGTGGATGAACAAATGGAAGTCTAGGTACAAAGTACATATGTCATTCTGCAATTAATGCCTCCTATTTATTTTCGTGGAAACTACAACAGGTACAAAGAGCATAGGAACACCATTTGATAGAGCAAGTTCTCAGTTGCAAAACACTATTTTTCAGCGTAGTCATTGCTATTAGCTATGTGTTTTCACCAGAATGATAGCTTGCATACTAAATTCATATAAAATATATATATATAAATCTACATAGCAGTCCAGAAAGTGTCTTGACTTTCATGACTGTCACTACTGCTGAAACACACTAGCTACTGGCTCATTGTGCTCACATCCATTGGTTGATCTCCATAAACATACAGCAAATGTTGATGAATGTCAGACTCCCTCTCTTCTGCCATCCATTGCACAGCAACAAAATGTAATGGAATATTGGTGGGAAGGTTTAACTTGTACTGCCATACCACCATCTGTCTCTGATACCATGGACTGACAAAATAAAACAGGAGGCGTTACTTTCAGAGCAGCTTTCGTATTATGGTTGAGGTTCTATTTTCTAAAACTCATTTTTTAAAATGAGTTTAATATTTTATGGGAATCAAAAGAGATTTGAACTGACAGCATTCCCTAGTTACTAATCACAACTAAAATGATAGAAGATACCATTTTTATTCATCTTCCTTCATTAGTAAGGTCTCATGTTGTTGTTTTAGATCATTTTTGCTTTTAATTATTATACAAATTGAAGACAAGACCTGATGTTTGATCAGACCACTATGGAGACAAGAGTGGCTCACACCCTTTGAGATAGTAGTCACCAAGTGGTGAGCTGTACAAAGCTGAATTCAGCTCATAGGGAGTTTCATTTTTTTGTGGATAAACTGTGTGTTGCTGAGAGCAGCTGGAGCATGAGGTGTTTCTGGGGATGCTCAGACTTTGTTGCTATGTAGTGGATGCTGCTGGCGATGTGGAGCAGCCCAGGGATGTTTGTTACTGTCAGAAGTACTGTATACATCATCTGTTTATGGTTTGTGTGATTAAGGGGCATATGTCCAATAAACACAGCTATAAACAAACATGTCAGCAGTATTCCTACCTCCCCGGTCCCCCAACCTGGCTTGGAAGAATATATGATGTTAGATTGGATATAACAAGTTGACTTCAGTGCAGAATGACAGAAGAGCAGATGTGCCCTTCAGTGTACCCTTAGTTAAATACACACATCTGCAGCCTGAAAAGCACAAACAACTGTTTTAGGACGTACATCATTTCTAAAGCCAGTAGGGATTACAGACATCCATAACTGTCATGTTTAGCCATAAGTAAATTAATGTACTCTTTCAAAGATGAGAAAACACTTTAGAAGGGAAAATCCAAAAAAGATCTTGTTCTTGTTTTGTGCACTTTTTTAATGTTGCGGTGCTGTGAAGTACAGTTGCTAGGAGGGAAAAGCCAAAAAAGATCTTGTTCTTGTTTTGTATGCTTTTTTTAATGTTGCGGTGGTGTGAAGTACAGTTGCTAGGGATAAGGTTGCCCTTTGAAGACAGGTGTGCTGACCCTGTTTGCTATAGATCCCAGCACTAGGGAGGGAGCAGCTTGTTGGGAAAAGGACCAACCAGAGTACTGCTGTGTGCGGCCATCAGCTCATGAGGGTTGCCAGAGCTTTTGAGACTGGGATAGTGTCTGTGGTTGCCTAGGCTTGCTCAGGTGCCACTTTGCCATGATGGGTGAGTGTTCACAGGCCTGAGTTTCTTTATGAGCTCTTCACAGAGGGAGAAAGTTCAAGTCTCAGTCCAACAGCTGCAATGGCTGCCTAGATTTTGCTTTCTGTAAATTAAAATTCTCTTTACAAAGTTTTCAGAAGCAAACAGAAGTGTTTATTGACTGGTATGTACTTTGCAAGGGCATGTTTCCAACTCCACTGAAGTCAATTATTAAATTCCCATTGACTTCAGTAGGCCTTGGACCCAAGTACTAACGCTTTTTAGCTGCTGTGCCTAACCAGGTGTTCTGCCTTCCATCTAGCTAGTGTTTAAGTTCTGGAGAGCGTGTCATTTTTGTTGACAAAAGCTTTATTCTTTAAGAGGCTGGTTCATTTTCAAGTTTGGATGCTGCACTTGTCAAGTATAGATAACAATGATTATTCCTGTCGAGATATATTATTATATTGTCCTACACAGAACTACATAATCAGCCCCTTTCTAAATTGGTGTGTTTATTGGCAGTAACAATAGCGTGTTGGCAGAGTACAGAGATGCTATTTAGAAGTGCAATTGTACACTAGCTTAAAAATCTAGAGCTAAGAAATATTGGTGGGAGAAGATGAGGAGTGGACTCAATTGTAATGTCAGCTTTTAGCCCAATGAGAGAAAAGATTATTCTACTCACCTGCTCTCATATATGATAGCTGATTCTTTTGTGATTTCCTGTATGCTTCATACACTACTGTTAGGAGCATATATGTTGAAGTAGAGTTATTTTCATTTGCCCCATTCCTAATTTAAGATAACCTGGTTGCCTCTGATCCTTACAAAGGAGAGTTGAAGTTTGAGTCATAGGGCAATGAGCTTTCTTGAGCAAGGAGGACAGCATAAAGTGCTTGAGCATGCTGTTACTGCACTTGTTTGACTGCTTTGTGTGGATGCACAACTGGAAGAGCTATGCTGCTTAATGTTTGGTGTAATCTCCATGGCATGAAAAGGGAATATAAAAATGTTTTTTCCCCCTCTCCTACTTGCAAGCTCTGGGGTTCAGCAGAGGGTGTGCCACTGAAAGTACGGTGCTTCTCCTTGTAGTCTCCAAGGCTAAAACCAGTAGCCCAGTGTGTTTTTTCAATTTACTGCTGGTGTAGGTAAATATGGGGTTGTGCCTTCACTTGACTCTCTGCAGTTGTACAGAATTGCGCTTAGGAGCTCTGTAATGGACAGCTGCCAGGAAGTGGGCATTGATACCTGTCCGATGAGTTATCTGCTGAAAATAGCACTTCTCACGTTGTTCTCTCCCATCTCGTCCTTTGCAATGCAGGCAAAACAGTGCTTGCAGAGACATAAGCACTTTAAGCTTAAAGAGGATTACTTGAAGATTAAATGTGATGATTCCTTTCTACTACATATATATATATATATATATAAAGAGAATTCACGAGAAAAAAAAAATACAAAAAGAACAAAGCATTGCTTAAAATGTTAAAATGCTACCTTCCTCTTGCACACTCACTGCAGAGAGCCTGTGGCCTCGCTATTTTCCTTGGCAGTGCTTCCCCTCTCCTGCTGCTTCTCACCCTGCAGCTGCTCATTTTGGAGCCCATGAGGCTGCAGGCCTTGTTAAGAACTACAGCTGCTCTGCATCCATTGTGAGATCCAGCTATTGATTCAGAACCTCCAATTTTAATGTGTTGAAAACGAAAACGATTGTTTAAAAAGGGACCTGGTTTCAGCCAGGGCCTTGAGGCAGAACGGCCACAGCTTCCCAATGTGGCAGATGTGCCAAAGTGCTGAAAGTGGCTTGCAGTCTCTGATCCTCTTTTCACTAGAACAAACACAAACTAATAAGCTAGAACAAGAGAAGTGTTTTTACAGAGAATATGCAGCTCTGTTGGGTCAGGCAGATTTAAATCAGAAGGTTTTTTTTGTTGTTTTTTTTTTTTTTTAATTATAATCTTTCCCATTCAGAGAGAGAGTCCTTGAAATGTTGGTCCTTTCTCCTGATTTTGACAACTGCTGGGAAAAGCCTTTTCCAATGACTCTGTGGGTTGAAATAGTCCCCCATGCTGCCCCCTGGAGCTGCATGCACCTCACAATATAGGCTACCCAGCAATAAATGGCCCTACTGTGATCATGTCATTTTATGCATGCTTTTTAGCACTTAACCATTTATTAAGAACATGAAAAAGTTTAACACTGATGTTGCCTGTTGTGTCATGCCTCTTGCTTTCTTACCTAGCAGGAAAACACTACAGACTTCACAGCTTTCTACAGGTCATTAGGTTTTGTTGATATTCTGATAAACAAGTGCAAAAGATAAGGAATATGAAATCCGTAGGTTTCAAGATAGCTTCCAAGGAGTCCTGATTCTCAAGAATGGCTTTAAACATGCCCTGCTGAAAGGCAGTATTCTTTAAGGACGATTAAAATTATGTTTTCTGTGAGCACTCCCAGGGTGTGTTGCTCTGTGGTATGCTCTATTTCTCTCATTTGTAACTTATGGCCCTGCACCCCTGAAAGCCCCGTCATGATTTGCCCACCACCTTTAGAAGGGTGGATTACAAAACAATTGGCTGGTATAAAGAAATAAGTTAACACACTACCTCAACAGCTGCAAGACTGCATTTTCTGTTGTAATCTGCAACGTAAATATTTTTCTATGTAAGTGACTGTGTGAGGTCAAAGCCATTGTACGGCTGTTGTTACCCTGTGTCTGGGAGTAAGGAAGACATGCTAGAAAGAGTACCTGAGAGGTCAAGGAATCAAGTCAGTGTAGTTTAAATCATTGTGCTATTTTTTTTTTTTTCTGTTTTTAAGTTAAAATGCAGGAAGGCCCTAGGTCTTGCTACAGATTTTCTCTGCTGTCTTGGGTGGAGTCACAGAGTTACGGAATCACAGAGTGGTTTGGATTGGAAAGGACCTTCATAAACCACTGAGTCCCAACTCTCCCCACCAGCTCAGGCTGCTCAGGGCCCACCCAGTGTGGCCTCAAGCATTTCTGGGGATGGGGCAACCACAGCTTCTCTGGGCTGCTGTGCCAGGGCCTCACCACCCTCTGAGTGAAGAATATCCTCCTAATACCGGTGCTACAAAGAAATGAAAATAATGTTATCATCATAGCAGTATTTTTAAATTAATATTGTCAAATCATCATTACTATGAATTTTGTTACAGTAGGTTAAATTGTGAGTACAGTAATAAGCTGCAAAATACACTTGATTTGTTTTCTAATGTCTGCAAGTGGGATGAAATAAGTGCCAATTTTTATCAAAATAAGTGTTTAGGGTGTATCTGTTTTTAATTAAGGGTCTATTGGCAGCAATTTTATTTGTACAGATTAGATGTAGAATTGGAGATTGCAGTATTCGAAGACATCTATTCTCTGTTTACAGTGTTTAGTTTTAGTATGTGTGTTGCCTGCTGCATAAATGCAGATAAACTACTACAGGGATGGGGTGAGATACAGATCAGAAGCAGGTTTGGCTCCAGGGTTAGGATCGGGATTGAGGAAAGAAACTGGTTTCTCTAACTACCCATTTCTTCTTCCTGAATGTAACTATTTTGCCCTTCAGGAAGCTACGGATTGCTTGTGGGATGCATGTTTATAGTCAAAGTTGTGTATTAGCAGACATATAATTTGAATGGCTTATGTACGCCCATTATGCAATTTATGTAGCATCCAGTCTGGAATCATGTTATGGCTAATAGCTGGGAGTTTATGGCACACAAGTTTAGAATATAGGATTCAGAGCATGCCTTTGTATAAGGCATGTTTTGCATGCTGTGCTGAATTCACATCTGAATTACGCTGTGGAAAATAGACTGCAGACACATTTTTGGCAACTGGTGGCATAACAAAGGAGGATTGTCTCAGGTTTGGAAATCTGGCACTTCAGTGTTTGTATTGATGGGCCACCTTTCTGCATTTGAGATGGAATGTGTGTTACCTAATTTATTGTCCTGTCAGGTTTTTAGGTTTTTCATGAGATTTGTTGTATGTTTGGTGCCAGTGCACTCAACTGGCAGTCTCTGCTTTGAGCTGTAGTGCAATATTGGTGAAATGCAGTCAAAGTGTCCTTAGGGAGACTGTTCTTATGTCACAGTATAAAATGACGCTATTGGTTACCATAAAATGAATTTAAGAAAGCTAAAAGAGGTTGTATTTTAGAAGACAACCCCTCTGCGTAGCTACACGGCACTCTATTCTGTTCCTTCCATATTTACTCAATGGATTTCTCTTCATCTAGAATAAGGAAGACTTACTGATAATTCCCTTTTCCCTTTCATTTCCTAAGAAACTTATATTGACAAAAAGAGTATTCCTTCCAGCTAAAAACTTTCCATCTGATGGTTTCAAGCTCCCTGCTTCTGAGCCAAGATGGTCCTGCATGCCCATAGGCTCCACCAAAAGCCATCTATCCATAGTGTGGCAGTTAATGAGCCATATACAGAACCTTTCTTCCCAGGCGTGGATGCTTGGCCTTGCTGACAGTGGGGTGATTTTCTCCTCACTGTTGTTGTTTTGGTTTTGTTTTGTTTCTGAAAGCACAAATAAGCTGGGTCCCTACAATTGGTTGACAGAGAGCAGGGGAGGGGAGGAGAAGGTGCTCTCTGTATGTATTCTCATTGTGACATGTCTGCTGGAATTGAGTGTTAGTAGGTTCCTTCCAACTGAACTATTCTATATTCTATGACCATAGTTAATAAAGCTTCTCTCTGACCTGTCTTAAACTGTACTTGTGTTATTACAGATATAGAATCCTTAGATCTCCAGTGGGAAATTCTGCTGCACAAAGACTTGTCCCAGCAGTGTGGAATAACATCATACATGCATAAAACATTAATCCAGCTCTTAATAACGTAATACTGCTCAGAGATTTCCAGTATGATTCCTTTTGATATGCATTTCTGCTGAATGTAGCTTTCATGGGATTTATTTTTATGTAGCTCACTGTTTCACTGTAACTCCATTGCTGAGGCGTCCCAGTGATGTTAGCTTGCTTGACCTGCAAGTGACTTCTGGAAAAGCTTGTAAACTTGTGAATACCTGTGCTGTGGAAGCAAAGACAAAGTGACTTCTTATCACGTCACAGAGTAGCCACTTTACACAATATGAAGAAAACTATTGAAATTATAGTTTGATATCATTAATTTGCAGACTTTCAAGATGGCACATCCTGTTAGTGCAACAATTTTTTTCAAAGGGAAATAAAGATATCAGAAAATTGCATACTGCAGAAAAATACAGATGTGTCCTTGTGCTGCTAGCTAATAGCTAAACACACAGATTAAGTAATATTTGGATACAGGGATTTCCTTGGCTTCCCTCCTTCTCCCTGTGTTTTCCGTCCCCTTTTCAATAACTTGTGAAGAAACAAACTGACTTTTAACTGTGGTCTATTTGTGAGAGGCAAACGCTTTCCACTCTAGAAAAAAAAAGAATTAGTTCACTGCCTCTGGAAGGCTGATACTCTCTGCAGCTTAAGTCTAAGTTGTCTTAATGGGTTTTATACAACTAGATAGCAGGCATTCTGCTCTATGACAACTCCACTTTTGAAATTCACTGAACATACCTATTGGAAATGGATGTAAAGTGTAGTGATTGTTAAACTGTGAAGCTTAGAGACAGTGCCCTTGAGGTAAAATTCTCCAAATGAACTGAAACTGCAGAGCAGCAGTTGTGGGATAAGGGAATTTGTCACATAACAACTAGGATCCTTCATTGCTCCTGACTGGCAGAAGACAAGATAAGAACGGTCTGTAGCTATCTCGGTCAGAAACGGAATTTTGCAGTTAATTCAAAGTCGTGTGTGTGTGTGTGTGTTTTATCTTTGCAAATATCTGATTTTACTGAATTGTAGATAAGACCTTTAAAAGGTTAAATACCAACGTTGCATGTTGTGCAAAGTGACAAACCCTCTTATATTACAATTTATAATGCATTTTTCTTAAGAAAAGCTGTCAGTATCTTCATTTACCTGCTGTTAGAGGTCTTCAGCAACAATATCACACATTCTTCCTGATCTTGTCCCAGTATTGTCCTTCACTTTATAATGCATTTAAGGCTGATAGAGTTGGAATTTAAGCACTCTAAGGAAATTTTGGAATATCCAAGTTTATGTTAAGCTTAGTTGGGTTCCAAGCTCAGCTTATGCACTTGAACTGCGCTGCTGAAAAAGTGAAAAGAAGTGAGGACTACACTTAGTGGCTCCTTTTGCAGGGGAGCAGGAGCTTTATCTACCTCATAAATTCTGAAAGTCTACTATGTACATGAGCTGCTCCAAAAGTAATGCCTTCTATTTTCTTATGTGGCCTATTGGCATTAGAAACTGATGTTGGTGGTATAGCAATACAGGTTGAACTTTCCCACCAGTATTCCATTATGTGTTGTTTCTGTGCAATGTATGGCAGCAGAGGGGCAGAATGATAGAATAGCGTCTGACATGGAAGTGCTTATGAAGCAAAGATGTAGAACTGAATTCCTTTATGTAGAAAAAATGGCACCCATTGAAATGTATTGATACTTGCTGAATGTTTCCAGAGACGAAACAGCAGATGTGAGCACGGTGAGGCAGTGGGTGGTGCATGTTAGCAGTGGGGACAGCAATGTGAAAGACAAGCAGTGTTCCAGATGGCCATACACAGCTGTCACACCATGACGGGAAGAGAGCCTTGATCAGTTCATTTGTGCAAATCAGTTAATGGTGGTGAGTAAGTTGAAAAATTGTGTTTTGTAGCTGAGAATCTGTTGTATTAAATAGCGCTATTATGCTCTTTATATCTGTAGTTTCCCCAGAAACAAATAGGAGGTGTTAATTCTGGTGTGATCTGCGTATATCCAGGAACATATCATGGTGACCTGACTGTACTTCTGTAGAGCAGGTTGTTAGCTAGAAGGATCTCTGTGCCTGTCAGATCTGTCAGATTGTGGCTATAGAGCAGTCTTGTTTCTTTCATGTTTTGCTGTCTTGCCCCTACCCTCCCCTTCTGTTTGACATGATGTCCAAGAAATTGTGTTTTTTATCTCAAATTGAAACTATCCTAGATGAAATCTCAGTGCTTTACTTTTATATGCTCTACATACTTTAATATGTTTCTGACTATGAAAGAAAATACATCATCTTCTCAACAAAGCAGCTTTTTTTTTTTTTTTTTTTTAATTGCTGTTTCACTCTACATAGTATCATAGTATCTTCTGCAATATGTTTAACTTCCCAGCAGGAATTTAGCTCAGTTAATGTACTGCAAGTGTAGATCTTGTATTAAATCTGTGAAATGACTGCTCACCTCAAATTAGTCTTATTCAAGAAACTTTGCTAAAATCTGTTAACACATCTTAATGAAAGGATATAATAGCTTTAGAAAGCTTTAAAGAAGTGCTGTGAAACTGTAAAACATTTTAAAGATTATTTATTTTTGTGCTTCTGAGGTGATCAAGGTATGAGGACAGTTGTTTTCAAGCTGTAGCTGCCATAGAAACAGCTTTTAGAGAAATGCTATTCAGAAACTGACAGTAGAGCTGCTCTTTGGCACATGGTTGAACTGAGCCTTTTCCAGATCTCCTCCATGGAGTGGCACTTCCTCTCCAGAACTGCCAGATTCATGTGTATGTTGTCCTAAAGTTGTATAAAAATAAAACAATAATAGCATTTATGTTATACCTTGTAAGGAAGCCTCATAGGTTGCAAGGAAGTCGTGTCCTGAGTAAATCTTAGAGCTATGTTCTTCTGCTTGTCTGTGACATGTGCCTAATAGAGCTGCATGGGCATCTTGCTGGTGGTTTGTGGCTCTTCAGTGTGAGATAAAAGGGTTTCATTTTTTTTCGGTACTTTGTTTTACTCCTTTGGATGGGTACTGGAACACCACTTGATAATGCTGTGTATTAAGTTATTTTTTTCTCCTTCTCAGGATGTTTTGGAACACATATACCTTAATTGCTACATTTCTGCCTTCAGCTTTGCAACTGTTTGGGATTTTTTGTCCATTTATTTAAGGCCTTTTCAAATACATATACAGTTAAAAATTTTAAAGTTCTTCTGTTGGAGCCATTGTTCATCACATATATTTTAGGTGTGAAAGAATGAATGGCAAGAAATTGGTGCATTTGCTGCAGTAGAGATGGTGATATTTGAGTTGGCGGTGTAGTTATCAGTACATACCTTTACACATCTGCCAAGCCTAAAGTTTGCTGTTCACCTGCAAAGCTATCACTTGTGGGCAGTCTGTGAATGCATCTGCAGTTTGCTGCTTGGTAGGAGAGACCCGTGAGCACAAATAGACTGTGTTCCCAAACGACAGGGCCGAAGTGGGTGTGATGATCACATGGCCATCTGTTTAATGGAAGAACTAAATTTTCAGCTGTTGCAGTAAAATAAGCAAGTGTTCAAGTTTTAAACAGTGGTTATTATTTTATTCAGTTTTCTTCCAAACAAATTATTTTGTGAGGTTTCTGAAATATATATTTTAAATATTTTTCATTAGTCTGCAAATGAATGTCTGTTTAAAAAGAAAAACATCAACTACGAAAAACTACGGTCATCTCTGTCCAAATGATACATCATGAAAGGAACAAAGGTATTAACAGAAAAAATAAACAACAAAAAACTATTGGAGAGAAACATAGAACTCTGTAAATAATCTCAAACAAGTACAGCTATAATACAATAAGTTTATCCGGATTCAATCCACTAATCTATACTTATTCATGCAACAGGGTTCAGAAACTCAAATTTGATTTGTAGCTTGTGGCACAAACACATATGAAAAGGCTGCTGAATTTGCTTATATAAAAAAAATCCAATATTTCATATATTTTCATCAGAAGTAACAGACAAACAGAAAACAAAGAAAATTGTTTTCAGATTCATTTCTATTTAAAGCTTTCCAGGAGTACAAGTATTTCCACTGAATTATAATCTGTTTAACCATGTCATAAATAATTGAATTTATTTGCAACTGCATTGAATTCATAGAAAAGTGTTGCTATTTAGGCTGAATGTCATTATGGAGTTGCTGCATAACTGACAAAAATGGAAGTTTCCCTTCTTTCAGATGGCTTGCATTTCTTGAGGTGTTGCTGTAGTTCTTAAATTCCTTGAGAATATTTTGGTCAGGACCTTGCACATTTTCTATGCAATCGAAAATATATATATATATTTATATGTATATATATGAAATAAAATTATATGCATTTCAATATATAATTGTAATATATATAATTACTTTGTAACTTAAATCAAAGTGTGCAACATATGAAATGGGAGTGAACATGAATGCAGGTATTTTAACAGTGGTAGATGTTGCGTTTTTCTGAATGTTGGCTGTTATAGAATCTAAAAGTCATTCTCACCACAGCTCTGTAAAACACACGGAGATGAGAGAAGAAGGGCAAAATACATATTTGCTCACCTACGGCAGAATAACTCTAGTTGCAGTTACTTTGTATGCAATTACTTTGTGCATTTTTTCTTTCAAACAAGGCTTCAGGTGCTCTAAGCCCAGCAGATAAATCGTATATGCAGGTGAACACATACCATTCATATTTAGAGCACGCTTACAGCGTTTGTTAATTATTTATATAGACTTCTGTAAAGACATAGCTGTAATATAATGCATGGCCACCTAATTCATTAGAAAATTACTCTAAATTTTTTTAAAATTGTATTACTCTGTCTTTTCCATTTTCTGTCCTAGTACTGAGCTATGAAGTAGCACTCCCTTACATTGTCTTACATTGGTTTCAGTAATCTGCTGAATTTCTACAACCAATCTTCTGCTCCCACTTTTTTACAACATTCCCATTTTGTGTTTTCCTTTTTCCTTCAAACTCGTGAACAAAACACCTTTGTTCTTCTTGTTCCCACTTTACTGACCCCTATGGGATAACTTCTTTGGCACGGCTTCACTGGGAAACTAAATCCTATGAAAAATTTTGTAGGTATAGAATAGTTTTTTCAACTCTGTCGAGGTAAAACATGCAGGCACATGTTTACCTATTAACATCATGCTGTCTTCTTCCTTCTAGTAATGTGGTAGATAGTTGTCTTTTTTTCTCATTAACTGTCTACAGATTACCACAATAAAAAGAATGAAGCAAGTTTTAGAGAAAATTAGCACTGCAGCTTTCCATTCCTGATACTCAGATAATTAATGATGGCTGTCATTAAAATTGGTTACAGGTTGAATGTATGATACCTTTGATTCTGGCTTTCATATTTTTATTTCTCACTTAGAGATATCTGACATTTCAATCTAAACAGTATTGTGCTGATAATTAATTAAATTATAAATAAACCACCCATGCCTGAGTAACCTTATCAGTAAAAACAATTGTTTATTCCACCTATGTTCTTCTCCCATGTAATCTTACAAAATTCATATTGAAATCCTTTTTTTTCCCTTTCAGATTGTCATATATTTGTCTTTCATTACTGCTTATATCTGTTTTTATTTTTTCTTTCCCTTGGTTTCCACTATTTTTTTTTTTAATGTAAGTATTTTCTGCTTTCCTTTCTTTTCTTTTTTTTTTTTTTAATGCAAGTTAAATTATCCAAATATATAAAGATCTAGAACTTCAAATTAAACCTTAGAATTTATCCACTGTGAATTTTTGCCATATTATTTAAAATGTGTGAACAGAAAGAATCAGATGTATGAAATCACGCATTTCAGTTCTAATTTCATTAATATGTAGCTACTGGAAACAAGAGCATCAGTATGTATAGAATGGAGTGATGTATACTAGCATACTGAGTGTCTGATCAGGTTCTTGGTCTAATAAGGTTGACCAACACATTTGTATATTTGTACACCTGAACTCAAAATCTCTTAGAAAATAGATCAGCAGACATTATGTGAGTGAGGATTGTGAAAAATATCCTGTATTCTGACAGCATCAGTGCATATGAAGTTTATCAGGATGATGAAAAAACAGTGTTTGGTGTTATAAACATACATAGGGATGTTGATATACAAACAGTGAGCTATGTCACAACTCAAATTTGGGATTTTCTATGCTACCTAAGGTAACTGAAAGTTAGATGTCTATGTTCATGCTAATATTTCTGAGCAATTTGTTTCATTGTTGGGCAGAAATAAGGTTTTCCTCAAGTCTGTTTCCAATCCTAGGAAGACGACACTCGCCAGATGTGGTGAAAAGTCTTAGGTTTTTCTTGTTTGGATGCTTTAACAAAAATGAAACATGTGAATCCTCAAAGGAGAGGAGGAAGCCCATTCTGAAAATGTAGACTTCTTTAAGACATCCTGCATGGGGCACCCAAACGTTGAGAGGATTTGTTTTGAGTTTGAGTGTGAAGTGGAAAGGAGTGCATGCAAGATAAGAACGTGCTGGAATATGTAGAGCGTCAAAATAATTTCATGTCTAGAATAAAAAAGTGAGCTTAAAGAAAACTGAGCCTCTGTGTTGCCATGTGGGAATGCCCATTGTTTTCACACTTTTATTTTTATTTTTTTATTTTTTGGCTATTGTGCATAATGTGTATGTGAGGAGAAAATATCTTGTACTGGTTCTGTGGTGCTATGCTCCCTTCAGATTGCCGTCTTCACCTTTTTGCAAGTAAACAAGTAACCACTTTTTGTACATTTATGTTTCTAGAGTTGCCTTTTTTTCCTGCGCTTACTCTTCTGTCTGTGTATTATCATGTAAAAAAAAACTGGGAGGCAGCAGATAAAGTAGCCTGCAGTGATTATCTCAGTATCTCATCCGAGCACCAATGCTTGTAAAATATGAGAACAGAATTGAGGCACCACCTTAGCATACACATATATTTGAGACCAGTAAAGGATTGACTGGGAATTTGTTTCACTATTTCAAGGGTGACCATTTCCTGTTGCTAGCCACTGCCAGATTTTGTGGCCCTCTGCATATCCAGAGCTGCTCTTGATATTTACTGAGCACAGCTGACTGATGCAAAGCACATATTTGATGCTCAGACGCTTTCTTTTAGGCTTTCTGGCTGTTGGAAGCATAGAACACAAACTAGAAATCAACACGTGTATGGCAGTATAAATGACTGAGCTGCCTCCATCCCAAGCATTGAAATGTTGGTTATTATTGGCTCTTATGAATCTAAGGGACATCTTTTCATTTGATCATATCCTTTTCATTTGGTTCTGTATCCACATGCTGACCCCACAATCAAGTGCTAATCACTACAAAGACTATGGACTCAGGCCACGTAACTTTGAATGTACTTTCTAGAAGTTTTTGGAGCTGCAATTTATCATTGTGCGGAATTGTCTCTGCCTTTTATAGAAGTCAAATGATAGCCAAATCATAAATCATATTCCATTCACAAATGGAGTTCAGTTGTGCATGTAGTTGGCTGATAATATGTGAGTGATGGAGGAGGTGACAAAGAGGCAACAAAGACTAAAACAAAGGTTAATTACAGTATGTTTTCAGCTATGTCAGTAGCAGAGCACAGCTGAGAATAATCCATTTTTCAGCACTGCAAAGCTGATGCATAATATAAAAGATCTAATGATCTTTGCCTAGGCATCTCTGCCTTTGCAGTGCTGTGTAAGCTATGGAAATCATTGTGAAACTCAGATTTAAAGTGATGTAAGTTTTATTATTTTGTCCTGAGTTGAACTACAGGCCAACAGACCATCAACTGTAGAACTAGGCAGATCCATAACTGTTACAATTTGGCATACATAAGTAAGTTTGACAGAAACTAGTTCTACCTTTGTGTGTGTATGCATGTAACCATTGAATAGTTCTGAGCTGGTGTGTATTTTCTGCTTATGCATGAAAAAAAACAAACTTAGCCCTACTGAGACAGCTATTATTTCTTGTATTGCTGTAGCCATGTTCTAAGTGAAGGCAGATAACAATTGATTTCCTAATGTGCAGTTTGACTTAGCTAAGCTTACTTTTCAGAGCTCATTCATCTATTAGTGGCAAATTGAATTTTTCCTGCTTTGACATGCTTCAAAATATATTTTTCATAGCCTCCCCTGCAGCTGAAGATAAGATGCACATTCCACCTCATTTCACTTTTTTCCTGCATTTACCTTCTCTTTGTCACTGGCAGTAAGATATGATCCAGCAGCAACTGTCTCATCATCAGAACATTTGTTTCCCGTTGAGATTTCTATTGACCTCCACTGAAGCTTTGTTTACGGTGAGAGCAATAAGCTTTCAGTGCATTGTTTGGTTCTACCGTATGGGACAGGTCCTGCAGACAAAAAAGATTGCTTAGGTCTCAAACCTGAGCAGGAAAGGCATTAATGCCAGCACACTGCCAAAAGCTAAAAGCAATTGGATAGTTTATGCTTTGGAAAGATCCCATTTTCTGAATTTACTGCATGGAGTCCCTATTTATTTCTCTTTCCTTTCTTGTGTTGTTGTAGCATTTGATTTCTCTGTCCAGCTTTCCCTCTCACAGACAAATTCCTTTGTGAGGATCAGACAACTGCTGTCAGATTTATCTTTTTTTTTTTTTTCTGCAGCTGATTTTTATTCAACAAGGAGCAGGTTTTAAGTGAAGCTGCATGTTCCAGTGGTAGAAAATGTAGACTGGAAAAAAATGCTCCATTTTTCCGTGAGTCTTAGTATTAGGATTGAAAGGGGTGAGACTGAGTGACCTGATTTCATGCAGCTCCACTCTCTGTATGTCTTGCAACACTTAAAGCTTTTATTGTCTTGGTATGATGTCAATATGTTTAGAGGCAAAATATCTGAAATCCTGGATCTGCATTGTTTGCATTCAAGGTTGTAGCTAAAATGAGCTTTGTCTGAAAGGTGGGGTGCAGAAAATCTTAATGACTAGCTGCTGAATCAGACCCCTGGCACTTTAGAGCAATCATCCTCCTCCTTCATCAACTCACCTGCCCTCTCTCCCGTGGCCCCCAGGAGATCAGTAACTACTACTAATACCTACTGTGCCTCAGTGGCCCTGACTGCTGCACTGGGCAACTGTGAGCAGAGTTGAGGTTTAGCTGATCCACTGCATTCTGCTTTCCACTTTGTTGCAAGGCCAAGAAGAGAGAGATGTGACACTAAATGTGATTAAGGCTTTCTGCCTTTCTCTGCAGACAGTATTGTGTCTTTCATCAGCCTTTTCCACAAAAGAGTTTTTGCTAGGTTTATGCATCTACCATCAGACAATAAGACCAAGCTTGCTGCTGTGGGAAGGGCAGTAGCAGCTCACTGGGTGCTGCCTGAGTCTGTTCTGTGCTACATGACTTCCAGAGAGAATGCAGGTAATTTCCAGAGAGAAATGAAATGAAAGAACACATTATCTCCTTCTGTGTCTGCTTTATGAAGATTACTGTGAAGGGGAACTTGTGGCTTTAGTTGGCCAAGGAGCAAAAGAGACTATGAGGAGGTTGAAAGAACTGCAGAGCCTGCAAGTGAGGGACCTACCAGCTTGCGAGTGCGTGGTGTGACCTCTGGGCATAAGGTTTTGACAAAACATTGTTGAAGGATAAAATTAGTAGATAATGAGTGAATGGGGTGTATTGGGGAATACCATTGTGACTTTTCCAAGGGGACAGAATACTTCACAAGTGGCTTGGATTTCTCTGTGAGGAAAAAAAAAAAAAAAAAAAAAAGCCTATCAATCAGGTGATGAGCTAGATTAAAAAAAAAAAAAAGTAGTACACTGAATTCACAGGAAATTATTTAAAAAATTGTCACATGGGAGGCATTCTCATGGATTAACAGCTTGCTGGGAAGGAAGGAAGGATGGCTCTGTACAGCTTCTGATTTTTTTTTTGCTTTTCTGATGTGAATCTTTCTCTTGCAATGGCTGGGGTTAAATTATGCACTGAGTGAATGGATTTGAGGTCTAACAGAATAAGTCAATTAGATCTATTTGCAACATCTGAAATTTTGTGTTGTCTCATTTTCACTAAAATGTGATATTTATAATCTCTGGAATATTTTTCCTCAATGGAAGTAAGATGTTTAATGCATAAAAAGCTGATTTACTGTCCTAAATTGGGAGTAGCGTATACAGGAAACTTAGCATTTATTAAGGAACATTCTTTTAGTGAGAGACACTAGATAAGGACTGAAAGATTTTTATGTAGTAATTAATATCATGTCATTTGGAACATCAATTTGGGACAGAAATAATTTAATTTCTGGAATTGTAAATTAGTTTACTGGCCTTTTTTTTTTTATAAGCATCATTGTGACTAATTTTTGAGGATAATTTTGAAGAATCTAATAATGAAAATGGTGTGCAGATTCAAGATTTGGCATATGTTGCTGCTATTTGAAGAGCTTTTCAAAGATCTTGTCAGGTCTGGTTTGAATATTTTTCTAGTATAAGAGTCGTTTCTAATCCCCATTGTTAAGCTGTTGTATTTTTAAAAACCTTATTATAGATTTTAAAACAGGTTAAGAGGTCATCTGAGCTTTCTTATTTTTCCCAGAGAGGTTGTAATAACCTCTAACCTAGCTAAAGAGACTAATGAATTAAAAGTATAACAGCTGAATGTTCTGTGTGGGCGGATGCCTGGTGCATGTGCTGGTGGTAATCCCTGCAGGGACTAATTTATTTTCGAAGTGGCAGCTAGATAAGAAAGCTGACTTCAACTGGAATTTATTTCAAGAGTTTCGTTTTGCTTCACTTTAATGTAGCCTATCAAATGCAAAAATGGAGTTAGAGAATTATTAACAGGACATTGCAGACATGAAAGCTCCATCTGTGTGAGCAATGTGATTGTTTATGGAGTATAGCGTGGTATTTGTGACGTGAAATGTAAGACAATCCGAAAGCCAACAATACTGAACTTACTGATGAATGTTTGCTGAGCAAAGCGAGGTATGTTCCTTCAGTGTGTGCTGATGTAACTAATCTTGACTTGGGCTCAAAATGCATCAATCATGCTTTGTTAAGAGCACTAATCTGAGGATGTGTTGTGGAGGCAGATGTTGTATTCTTGTGGTGAGCTTCCATGTGCTGTCAAATGGCATCTAGACTAGTTAGTGAGTATTTTAAATGTAGTGCTGATACCCAGTTGTCTTCGACTTACATAAGTGAGATCTGAGCAAGTATTTTATTTTCCTCTGTCCCTCTGATGGTGCATATAGAGATGTCTAGTCAAATCAACTTTGGCAGCTTTAAGGCCCAAGCCAACAAAATTTTACTTATAAAGATTGTGAGACCTATTTTCAAATAAAAATTCATGTTTGGTTCATGACAAACGCTATTTCAGGAAAGCGTAGGTGTAATCAATGCCATTTCTTCAGCCTAGAGGAGATGAGACTGAGGTCATGGCAGCTTTCCAGTGTCAGTGACAAGGCCCGAGGGAATGGCATGGAGCTGTGTCAGAAGTGAGAACACTCACTCACAGTCAGGTGAGAACACTCACCTAACAAAGGAAAGGTTCTACACCAGAGGGTGGTAGGCATGAAACAGGCTGCCCAGGGAAGTGGGCGCAGCCCCAGTGCCAGAGTTCAAGGAACTTTGTACAGTGCTCTCAGACATAGGGTTTGCATTTGGGTGATGCTGTGTGGAGTTGAGGGTTGGACTTCCAGCTTGGGATATTTTATGATTCTAAGTACCCCTACCTAAGAGTTGGATTAGGTGTACACCAGGACACCTAACAAGATATCATCAGTATTGGCTGTTGTAGAAGACACAGAAGGTCACAGGAGAAACTTACAAAATGAAAGATGTCTGCCTGAATGAAGTGTAGACACTTGTTCTAAACTAAAAACAAAGTAGTTTTTATTGAACAAGTTAACCTTCTCCTATACAAGCTTCAATTTGTCAATGATATTTTTATTCCAGTACAGCTTTTCAAGTCCTACTACCATGTAGAGACATATCAGCTTTAATAAAGCAGAAGAGCAAATCCTTAGGGTGAAAGGCAGCCTGCATGGAAAGGTGATATATTTCGTTTCCTACGATAATACAGCAGTGCAGCATTTCTTAATATATACTGGAAGAGATGAATATCTCCTATTGAATATGACAGCAATAGCTGGAATTGTTCGTTCTTCTGCTCTTTTCCACCTTAATATACAGGGAAGAATTTGATCTGGAGGGATTACACTTTACCTCTGGATCTATTCTCTTCTTCAGTTCACAAAATAACAATGACAGTAATTTATGAGTTTGTGAGGTGAACATTTAGGATCATTGTTAGATTATTGAGGAAAGTGTTTTATTGAGATAGTTTCAAATATGTCAGATTTCTTGCAGCTCTTTTGGGCCCTGTGGGCAGGCTGGAAGACCCTCTGATAAAGTGTCAGTGACTTTCAAATATTAAAATTTAGGAAATATGGGACTTGAAAGGCAGTAAATCATAATGATTTTTATTTACTGAAGACAAAAATGGATGTAAAAGGGGACACTTTTATGTAACAGCATTCAATATCAAGATACTGTTTGTCTAAATGTCAGTGTTAAGCAGAGCCTACTCTCTACTGTTTTCACCTGGCAGATCAGAGCAATGGGTCTTTTGGGAGGCGAGGCACAGATCTTGCTGCACTTACTGACAGCATCATGTAGCATAGAACTCCAGCTCAGGGAGGAGACTGGAGGAACAGATAAGGAAAGACCACATGTCTTACGAAGTGAGTATTGTTGGAGATCAAAGCAAAGCTTGAAGCAGATTGCTATGTATATTCCACCTACATTGTGGTGTAGGGTTGCACAGGCTTTTGAAACATACATAGAATTAGGACTATAGTTTTAAGGCATTTATAATTGACCTAGAAATGGAAAAAACTTGTACAGTTTTCTCGCACTAGCCCTTTCCTCAAAGCAAAACTAATAGGACTTTTCTGACTGGATCTTCTTTCTGAGGTTCCTTCTGCATGTAGATATAAATGGAACTGGGGAATACCATGTCACCCTGGTGTGGAAGCTCATCCAAATTAATCATGTTGTGCTTTGTAGATACTGAAATTTCAAACTTGAGACCTCCCCTTCCTATTTTCGTGATCTGTTTTTAAGTACAGAAACATCTGTCTTTATAAATTACATGTCTTTTCTATGTGCATCTTGTGTTGCCAGTTTTTAAACAATGGATAAAAGACTATGGACCTTGCAGTACCATGACTCACAATTTGGTGAAATCTCCACATTTAGAACATAATATCTCTTCATCCTAAACTGAACCACTTCTCTCTCACTTAATTTCATCTCCAGGACAGCTGTTCTAATGAGGGTCCTTCCTGCAGTGGTAATAACACAAATGTCAGCTTGTAAAGTTGTTGTCCCATATCCGCACATAATATTAGTTGGCAGGCGATAACTACTGTAGCTATCTTGTGAGGGCTGTAGTGACAAAAATAAACCTCAGGCTAATTTTCTAAA
Source organism: Gallus gallus (assembly GCF_016699485.2). Classification (NCBI taxonomy): domain Eukaryota; kingdom Metazoa; phylum Chordata; class Aves; order Galliformes; family Phasianidae; genus Gallus; species Gallus gallus. The sequence goes on from NC_052534.1 coordinate 6,154,431, forward strand.
CAAAATCAGTCAGCTTAAGCGAGTCTTCTTGTTTAAAAATTAGATAATGATGATCTTGGCTGTAATATTTTAAATCATGTAGTAAATAAAGAGTGGGATGCTTCCTCACGTGGTTAGCTCCTAATTGCCATTTCCAGTGGCAGTGACAGGATGTGCCTATGTTTATGATTGATTTAGAGGTTGTTCAAAAATTTATTTGGGCAACAGTCTGGAAAATGTACATTTACTTACACTGTGGAGAATAACATCTGTTTTTCTCTCATTTTTTGACAGTGGGCACTAACTGTATTTTATCATGACATAAGCTTCCCTGGGAGACAGTAGGTATTGATTCATAAATTACAAACTTTTTTTCCCCTTGATTTTTCCTCAGAGTAAGTAGTTTTCTGTACCAAAAAAATAAAAAAAACTATGTTGGATGAAGGCAACAACTGGGTAGGTAGGATCCAGTGTAGCAAGATGTGAAAACTTCAAGCTGATCTCACTGCAGTTGTTGACCAGTGTCCAAATGGTAGCAATTACATCCGCCTCTTGGTATTTATACACTGTGGAATGAACAGAGAGTATGATGCAGAAAGCATTTCTACTACTGAGATGGGCTCCTAAGAACAAGAATGTATGTTCATTACTACGTCAGTAATGGAGGTTATCAGCTGTATTGTCAGCTAGGTTGTCTGAACTGGGTCTAAAGCAGGCTGGAAGGTAGAATCTAAGTCCTTGTGACTGATAATGTAAAGGGTTTTCAACTAGAGCCTCTCTAGGGCTTGTTCATAGCTTATCCAAAGTACATGTTTTTCTGGACTGGTACCTAAGTGGGTCCAAAATTTCATGAGAGCAAGTTTGTAATCCCAAATCAGACTGAGGCTTCCGGTATGGAAATGCTGAGGAATGTGGGAGGGGCAGATTGAGGTCCTGTTAGGATTCATTTCAATGGTAATTCACATACTTCTAATCTCCAAGGGTTTTTGAATAGCCTTTTCTGTCGCTTAGGTAGCTGAAGGTCTATTTTACTTAAGACCTGGCAGTTCAGGCTGCTCACATAGGCTTTACTGTGAACCAGAGTTTCAAAACATAGATGCTTCTAATGAGAGCAATCAGAAAGATCTGAAAGAAAGTGTTCATAAAGGAAAGAGAAATATTTTGTAGAACTGTGTCAGAAAGCATCCTGTAGACTTAGCTGTAATTGCATGGCAGCTCCAGACTGTGGGCTTTCATAACTAGGGTATTTTGAAAAATAATTCTGTCAGGAAACGTAGTTTGCAGCAAATAGATCACCAAATTTTGGGTCCTAATATATGTAATTTAATCCTATTAAATTTGTTTTCCTCATTTGCTGCAGCACCAGCAGCAAGCAAAACAGTGATTCTGCGCCATTAAAGTCTCCCAGATGCAGTGTGTGCCAGAGACTACACAGACACTGCCATTAAGGCTCCCTGAGAGACTGCTCTGAGCGGCAGAAAATGTGCTCCATTTTCCGGATGTCCTCCTAAGGCTGAATGTGAAATTACGCTTATTGTTAGAAAGCAAAGCATGCATATAATAAGCCAATAAATAACAGACATCAGATATGATACTGACTTTACAAAACATACATCATGTACTTTTCCCTTGCTTTTGCATATAATATTATGGAACGTTTGTTAAGCTAGTCCCTTCCTTTGGGTTGGATAACAGAATAGTTATTAAATGAAAACACATTGTGCTTTTTAGTTTATACCATCTGGAAGATTCTTTCCTGAGAAGTCCTGACTTATTTTCATTTCAACAACTGCTTCTTTATGTTCTACAGTGTGAAACACAAATTAATTCTGTGCTACCTAGAATATATTTTTGCTCTTCAATTTTTTTTTTTATTATTATTATTATTACTGAGGTAATTTTGTTCTTCTGGGGCAGTCAGTGCAGACTCTGAGTGACGCTTTAAAAAAGGGTTGGTTTTTTTTCCCCTTTTTTTCTCTTTTCTTTTTTTTTTCCCTCTCCTTACAAGCTGCTGGAGGGCTCTGAAATGCTTTTTAAAAGGCTCAGGAAGGACTTTGAACTTGAAATCAAACCTGTATTATTATTTTTTTTAATTAGCCCCACTGTAATAGACAGTGAATCAGAGAGCATCTCTGTGTTGTTAAGAGGGAAAGTTCTAAGCTTCATTTTGGAGGTGGTTTTATTTCAGTAGTGTTTCAGCTACCACGGGGGTTACCTTTTTATCTCTGTCTGAATTTAAGCTTGTGTGAGGGCCATTGTTAATAACTAGGGGGGAGGCAATCTGCTACAGATAGGTCAGTGAAGTATTTTTAGCAATGGACTGTTGCTTAATTTTCTGCTGTTGCAAAGGCAGGCTCACTATGGAATAACTTCTCCATCTGTAGCAGTGGTGGCTCCAAATGTCTGAAAATAGTTTGACTGTCTGAAAGGGGGCAATGCCTTTGCTGGCCTGGGCCTCTTCCTGAAGATAAAATATCTCACACAGAGAGTTTTTATTGTGGCAAATTCTGTCACTTAAAAGTGATGCCAGAAAGCGTTCTGAAGGTACAAACCTGCAGAAGAAAGGGCTTTTATTCATCTTGAGATGAAATCTGGGCTAGCAGTGCACATTATAGCAATCACTCCTAATGTCCTCGGTCCAATGGCCTGAGTCTTACCTAAAATACTTGGTATTTCCAGTCTGGCTTTTATAGGAGACTGCTCAGTACCAATTATCAGGCAAAACTTATTTTGAGCTTCTTAATTCAGATTACAAAAGCTGAGATAGAGAAGAGGTAGTGGCTCTGCGACATTATCCCATAGTGTCTTCTTACATAGCATAATGCCTTCTTCAGTAGTACTGCTTAGCATAACTGCTATCTTAGTTCATCTTATGGTTAAGGAGGTTCAAAAGAGTGATGCTGTTAAGTGATCCTCAATTTTGCATGGGACCATGAGCATCAGCTTCCACTTTGAGGGGTCAGCCAGGCTGCATATATTTCCCTGTTAGAATTGCTGTATTTGCTGGAATAAAAGTCTTCAAGGATGGAGGGAAAAATAGCACTTGTATGATCAGAGTGCATTGCATAAGTTATTTGTCTAATAGGTAGGAATTTCCATAGAGAAGAAAACCCGCAAGAGAAAGAGAAATAATTGTGGGTACTCAAATACAAGCACAGCAGGAGCACACAGTGCCCAGTCTGGACCATTCCTTCTCTTGGACTATGCCCCCCTCTCTCTGGGGAGTGACTGTCTTACTTTCTATGGATGGTGCTGCTTTGATCAGTGCGAATATGATTCGATGTTGGCTCTGGAAGTGAGTGAATCAGGGAGGAACCAGTTTGTATCACTCCTTTGCCATTCATTGGGCAACAATCGATCCTAGAGCCAGGACTGATGGGAAGCACAGAGTTAAGGAGCATTTGCACTGCAAATATCCTTAGCTTAACCATGCACAGGAGATAGATCCTGGACAGTGCTTAGTCATATAACAAGCATTAGGTGATGACTTTTTATGTATGAAAAACATCTCCAAAGCATTTAGAAGAAGGAAATAATAATAATAATATAAAGTTACTGGGTAATTCACAAATAGTGAAAAAGTCTAAAATCTATGAAAACTTCCCATGTTTCTTCCTCATAGTTTGCCAGCTCAAACAGTGGCCACTAAACAGCCTTTTGTGCAGCTTGGAATGATGCAGTAGCAAACTATGCCATTTAGATTTCCCAGTACTGGGACTTGTTGTTTGTTTGGATACAGTTCACTTACTGTTTGCAGTTGTGTTGGCAGCTCTGGATGAATGAGAAATAAGAATTTAACTTTTGCATATTCATATAAGTGCTGTCTAATCTCTCTACAGGGTGCACAGGAAGTTAGCATAATGAAAATGTCTATGAAGGAGCTGTGCTTTAAAACCAAAGATATGTTTTCATGTGAAAAGGGCATATTGTTGGAGGAAAGACTGGAAAGGTTTATAATGGCATTGGCCTTTTGAATCCTTCAGTCCAAACCCTTGAATAAAAAGCTATTTTTTTAGAATTAACGTGGAAGAACGTAGAAGCTACAGGTATTAGCATTCCATTATCAGTCGTGTTTCAAATGTGTCCTTAGCAGTTTACAAACTGCAAATTGGAGGCTCAGCTGGTGAATGTCTGCATACCTCTATGGACTTCAATTTGAACTGTACTGACACTTTCAATAGACTTGGTTTAAAGAAAAAATAATGGATTTTTTTTTCCCTGTATCAATCATGATCTCTCTTGCTTTCAAACTACCATCCAGTTCACAGATACTTTTCTATGTGCAGGAAAGGTTCAGTGTTTATATAATTGAAAAGCTCCACAGCAGTGCTGTGAATGATATCACTATTCTTTCTAAAATAAATTTTCTTTATCTGAAAGGAATCAGAACAAGTGGATTTACTGCTTGTATGTCTCTGGGGAAAAGTGAAAAGAAAGAAATGTATTGTATGACTGATTTCATGACATAATTTTACAACATTTTTTAAAAATCTATTTTAAGTGTTTTAATAAATAAAAAGTAGAACATAAATGGAGCTTATTTATCTAACCACTGTATATATTAAAAATTAGGGAACTGCCAATACTTCTAGTTCATTATGATTATGTTATATGTGAGTACAACTGCAGTTTTTCAAGTATGAGAAGTATGCTTTTGTTTCATGTTTGTTTTTTGTCAGCTATTCTTCACTAGCATAAGTTCTCACTGGGAATACGTTTCAAAGTCTCTAGCTGATAAGTTTCCTCAAAGGGCTTTGCCTTTGGTATGCATTAAGCACGGCATAGCCAATGAGTCAGAAGTGGAAAATCTTCCATTGTATTTAGTGTTGCTGTGGCCTCCCCTTGAACACTTTGGGTAGTTCTGGGCTCCACAATATAACAAGAATGTTAAGGTCCTTGAACGCACCCAGAGGCAGGACTGGAAGCTAGTAATGGCTGCAAGGCTTGTCCTGTATGGAGAGGCTGAGGACATTCACATTGTCTAGCTGTGGGTACCTAAGGCAGAGGCTAAATCAAATACTTTTTTCATAGAAAAATAATTGCTGCAATTAATGCAGATAGAGGGCCACATATTTGGTATCCATTTTTTTTTTCCAATTAAGCTAAACATGCTTCTTGTCGTTAATTATCTGTGAAAAATATTTAATATCATTTCATGAAACAGAATATGAACATATTTTGCAGTATCTTAAAAAACAAAACAGCACACACATGGAAAAATACAAATCCAAACCAAACCAGGGGTACTTGGCAGTACTTTTTGGTTTATGAATAAGGCTCAAGAAAGGCTGTGAACTTTTTGGAGATTTCACCTTCACAACTGTTGACTGAAAGGGTGGTATATAACTTTGGAAGGGATACTACTTTCTACCTTTTTTATTTTATTTTATTATTATTATTATTATTATTATTATTATTATTATTATTATTATTATTATTATTTTATGTGGAGGTATGTCGTCAATGCAATATGCTAGAGTGTGACAGAATCTGTTTCAGCCCTAACGTTTTAAAATGAGCCTACTATGACAGACAGTGCCAGAGATGTGGCTGTCTAGGGTTTTCAGCTTCAGATGTCATTATATTCTACAGTGTCATGCAAGCACATTTTTGAGGAACAGCACAAGAGCGAATTGTGCCTTCAGGAGAACTGACTTTGAGTAAATGTGAAATACCCTAAGGATTTCTCATTGGAATTCAGTTATCTGTTGGAAATAAATACAGAAATAGAGCTAGTTTTAAAAATAGAGCAGTGGGTAGGTTTGAAAGAATGTTAATATAATTTTTGTTCAGTAGAGAAAAAACAGCAATATCTAATTTGCCACAATCTGAAATAGAGTAGTCAGTGTACATAGATATAAAGATTTGATGGTGTGAGGATTTTGTGTTCAAAAAACAGATAAATTAAAGAATGATTGGTCTGATAAGGAAAACGTACTGAAATAAATAGTAGACAATGCAAAGATAAATGAAGATGTCTGTATTTGAATGGCACTCCAAGCCTAACGATACTAAAAATCTGTTTTGGATAGCCAAAGAGAAAAGAAAATGGTTATGTTTAGGCTGCTTGTCTCAAATCTGCTTTCCAAGTCCAGAAAATGTAGATTCTTATTTTCTTAATGCTCTGGTTAAAAACAAACAAACAAAAAATTACTAGTGATGGAATCGCTAGTGTTGAAAAAGATCTTCAAGGTCACGAAGTCCAGCCATCAACCTGACCTACTGAGTCCTATCACTAAACCAAATCCCTCAGTGTCAAGTCCACATGTCTCTTAAATACCTCCAATGATGAGGACTCCAATACTGCCCTCAACAAATCCATTCCAGTGCTTTACCACCCTCTCCATGAAGAAATTCTTCCTGATACCAAATCTAAACTTATCTTGAGATGTCTTGGATTGGCTGATTCCAAGAATGCTTATGTACTGAATCAGAGAGCTGGACTGTCAAAATGTGCACTAGTCCACTTTTTCTTTCCTTAAGAACTCAAGAGATTGAGCAATTTATTCTGATTGACTTTGACCTTAATTACTCCCCCTCCTTTTTATTTTTTCTTGTAATTTTACTTGAAAATAGATTAGGTTTTCAGGAAGCTGATAGCGTGTAGCATTATCTAGGAGCTATAGGAAGCTGAAAATTACTCTGTCAAATTGTTGTAGAATACTCAACAACAGATTTGTCTTCTATTGGTTTGTTTTGAGCACTGGGGAAATATAACCTGGGAAGGAAAGGAGGGATCAGCTCATAGGTGATACTTAAAGGCATTTCCACTTATCATTTCACCAATATATATATTTTTAAGAGTTTTGAGAAGGGTAATGAGGATGATAAAAGGTGGAACATTTTCTGAATGAAGGATGATTAACTAAGCTACAGCTGTTGCTTAAACAGGAAAGAATTGAGCCAGAAGTCACAGCAGTTTACAAAAATCAGTTACCAGGGAGAAGATGAGTTGTGGTCTTATTTATCTTCCCGTGTAAGAACTAGAGAGTATTAAAAAATCATGTATTTGGAGCAAGAGAGGATTCTTTTTCATGCAACTTGTACTGGAGCTGAGGAATTACAGCCACTGAGATGCTGATGTGTCACTGCTACATTCTAGGTTCCTTTCCAGAAAATACTGCTTCCATGGTAGACCAATTTTGAGGTCATACTCTCTAGATATCAAAAATCATTACAAGTACCACATCTTTAAACTTCTAAAATGATCATCTTCATCAAAAAGAGGTGAATGATTTTTCTGTTTTTTATTATTATTATTATTTTGTTTTGTTTTGTTTTTTCCTTCTTCTTCTTCTGTGGTGTAATAAATCCAAGGGACTGTTATATCTGGGGAGAATAAAGTAATGATTTCACTTGGAAACTAATGGGCCTGTCCCAGGAAAAGTTTTACTGTCTTCTACATTTCCATGGTGGATTTGGGGATCAGGTAGTTTGTCTTCTAAAGAGAAAATCTCTCTTCAAAATGCCTCTGAGTACCTTTGTGTTTGAAAAGATCTCTTAGGGATAAAAAAAGATTTACAGAAATATAGAATGGTTTGAACTGGAAGAGAATTTAAAGATTATATCATTCCAGCCTCCCTGCTGTGGGTGGGGACACCTCCCACTAGAACAAGTTACTCAAAGCCCCATCCAACCTGGCCTTGAACACCTCCAGGAATTATTGAAATGCTTTATTCAATTGAAGCTTACTTCTAAGACATTTCAAACAGATGTCATGGCAAATTTTCATCAGATGTGGAAAAAAAAAAAAGTTGTGTGTGGATTCAAATGCTAAGGTATTTTTTTGTTCAAAAAGTACTTAAGAATTGCTACAATATAAGTAGCATTGTTACTCTATGTAATAAGTTACATTGTATTCTGCATCTCAGTATACAAACAAAATAAGTAATCTTGAACTGTTATTTTTTGCCACTGAATGTTAGATTGATAGAGTTGTTTTGCGTCCGGTACTCTGAATCACTGGGGAGCTTGGCTCTACTAAAATGCCTGGTTACAATAACTTTCAACAAATAGGAGTTTGTACATAGTAACTGGGATGATCTGATTTTTGATGTGGGTGGAAGACGAATTTGCAACTGCATTTGTAACATTAGGGCTGGGGGCTGCCAACATAGGGAATGTTAAGTGAGGTAGATGTACAGCTTAGAGGCTGCGGAAAGGATTTGGTTTGAAAGATATTTATTCAATGAGAACTTGTCTGGCCACTGTGTAGGTAAATGGAAAAACAAAACAAAACAACAAGGTTATAGCAAGAAGAATGATAGTGGAGTGAATCCTTGCTGACGTCAACTGGCAGAGATCCACTGACACCAGTGGAGCTGACAGCTTGTATCAGCTCTATAAATACTGGGTCACATCCAAACCTTCGTAAGAAAGGTTGGAATTCTTCTATGAGGATTTTTCTTGTCTTCTTACAGGAACATGTGAATTTGGCTTTAAAAATAGGGCAGTAGAGTTGCCGTTGTTTTTAAAAATTAAAATCTGCTTTTAAATGTCAACTTAGAAAACTCCTTTTCTTGGTGTTGTTTCTTTGAGCAATTGTTCAATGCAATTAACCCAAATGGGGGAGTCTTTATAACTAATTCATAATTAGTTATGAATTTTCAATTGTTGTGGTATGTATTGATCCTGTGTTGATCCCATAGAGGAGTCTAACAGAATTCCAACACATGGGCTATTCGAGGGAAAGTCAAATGATTTGTGTGCTCTGTGCAGATGTCTGAATGATTTGAACATCCTGGGAAATGGAGAAGGGAGGATGAGAAAAGACAGAAGAGCTAGATCTGCCTGTACAGACTGAAAGCCCACAGAGAAACTTTCAGAATGAACTTACAGATTGTATTTCTGCTTCCCTCTGATGTGTCAACCTTGAACAGTGCAGAGCATCTTCATGCTGGGGTCAGTGGTCTGGCTTACAGAAAATGCAGTAAGTGGCTCATTAGGCAGATCCTATGCCTATCTCATACACAGTTTCCTAATTGCCACAAAATTTATATGCTGCTTGTGATTTGTGAGATAAATGGAGACAGAGATCACAGATTTTTTCTTGTGGCAACAAGTAAATCTGGATTTCAAAATACAGATCTATATTAAAGAAAAATACTACTCAGTCTCTTGATTATTTCTTGCACAGGTAGTGCTTTATAAGCAAGAATTTGTTTTTATGACAGGCTCAGTAGAAACTCAGCAAAGGAACTGTTTCCATACATCTTTGTCCATATGCTTTTCTGCCTCAAAGTCAACCTACTCTCTTCTAAAATCTCCTTTCTTCTCCCCACAGTTGCATTTCAGGGAGATTTCCTCTTATATCTTTGATAAAATACCGAAGCAATGAAAGAGGCTTTGTTCATACATCTTTTTCAAGTGAAATAGAGTTAACTACTGACACTTCAGATTAAGGATAAAGTCCAAACAGAGTCAGAAATTAAGATCTGATTGGAAATCTTGGAGTCTCTGGAACCAGGTTAAATGAAAGTTGAAGAGGTTCTGATCTTACATTTTTTATAATGGCTTGTATTCATTTCCTTAGTCCAGCAATTTTAATTACATAGGAAGGGATACCCAGTTACACCCAAGAAAGTAATTGCTAATGTAACAAGCCAATTACCTGCAAACTTTTGGAACAATGAACTGTTAAATAATAATGTGATAAAAGGGGACTGTTACAGATGGCTTAGAGGTAGGTTCCCAAATTAGCCCTGAAATTCAGTGGCACTGAAAAGATTTTGCTGGAGGAAGACTGAAAAGACTTCCTGAAACAGATAAAATACTTCAGTAGCATAGAAGAGCTTCAGTAGACCTCAGGTTTGACATCTTTATTGACAATGATCACTAGCATTCTGTCTTCTTGTATACATTCATGATACAGAGTAGCTTTGAAGTAAGTTGTTTGATGTGTGTGTATGCACATTTAAAGGACATGTAAGAGATTAATTCAGTAAAGGAACATTTCATTGCTCCTCAGTCACAGACTAACTTGTTGTCCATTTATAAAAGGTACTTGTAGTCTGTCAGTAGAAGTTTGAATTCACCCCAGAGTAATGACCATTGTGCTTTGGTGCAGCCTTTGGTCCCCTGGTTGGATATGGTTGGATAGCTGGGACCAGTCTTTGCCACTGAGGAATTTTAGGTGTTCATTTATTCCTTTTTATCTCCTGACTCTCTGATCTCTTGTCCATTGGGCTGAGTTTGAATGTATTTATCTATTTATTGCATTGTCTATTGATCTACTGAAGCAGTCCTCTGGACATCTGAATTTCAAGCCTGCTGCTCATTTTGACTTTTCTTTTTCCCCCTCGCTTTTAAACAAAGCAGGAAAGCTGTTTAAGGAACACACACACACACACACACACTTAGATCAAATGGAAGAAAACATAGCACCCTTGGCCAGCTTATGGATTACGTTTTTCCCTATGTATGTTAATACAATCTGATAGCACAAACTGTGTGGAAACTAATCTTCTTTCTATAAGACTCTTAAGATATAAATTTGATAACTGTAATTTTAGAGACAGGCAACATTTTTCCTTGCTGTAAAGAAGACCAGCACACTTTCTGACAGACAGTAGGAGGTTTGTGAATCTTAGGTAAATACTTGTTCATCTTCCTAAGCATTTCACAGGCTTGTGGCTCAGAAAAAATGTTCACAAACTTTATTTTCAGCATGAGTGGTGTTGACAAACAAATAAACAAACCCTACAGAGGCAGCACTGTTGAGATTCTCAGGACTTTTACAGTCAAACTGTCCAGTCTACCCTATGACATAATATGGCATTTTCAGGCACTTCAGTGTTATCTTAATAATAATAATAAAAAAAAAAAAAAGGAAACAATTAGATTAGTGGTACTTTGTTCACAACTTCTTTTTCTTCTTCTTTTCTTTTTTTGAGAGCCATAAAGCTGTTGCCATCTAAACTGGAAAGCCATTTTAATTTTGAAGAAATGAAGCAAGAAAAACTGTTAGTTTAGAGTAAGAAGCCCAAGTACATTATTCTTGCTATTTCCTCTTCTCAGCACGTTTGTACTGCCTGTCATTCGGACAGTCAACTGATCTGTTTGAAATAATAATAATAAAAATACTGTTTTTTCTTTGCTGCTTCCAAAGTACCATTTGACTTTTGTTGATATTGTGCCTAGGAGGCTGTAAGAGAACATGATTCAAGGAAATAGCTGTTGGATATGCCTTGCACAGGGGTCTCTGTAGAAACTGACAAGTCTTCTGGTCCAGCAATGTGATGACAATACTGTTTACTTCACAGGAGACTGTAAGAGGCCAGACCAGTCTTCAGTGATTGACTTGTATCCTTGACTCAATGTATATTAGAAATATGAAGTTAAGAGTGTGCTTGGCTTATTCTCTTAAGACACATCAGTTATTTGAGATGGAGGAGTGAGGGAGTTGAACTGAGTTCATCCAGATTTTAGAAGATCACCTGGATCTTCATTAATATTCCAGTGTCTTATACAATAGCAATTTCTTGCATGATGCAACAGCTGTCTCTTGTAGCCCTTGTGCTAATTCTATGTGTAGAGACAGATGGTCTTATGCCCTTTAAACCCAATGCCAAGCACCTAACAGTTGTGCAGACTAAAGCATCTCTAAAAACCATCTCCTTCAGGACCTTCTTGTCTACTTAGACTGATGGTGGTTGGTGGAGCAGTTGACCAGTGATGAAAATGAATGAGAGGAAATTAAAAAACAAGGAAAAAAAAAAAAAAAAAAGAGAGAGAGAGACAAATCATGTTGCAATTAATGGTGGAAAGATAAAAAATAGTGAAAAATAGTGAGAAAATGAACAACAGAGGAAGTGACTGAAAGTCCAGGAAACAAGTGTCTGATGGGTTTTTCTCCATGCATTTATGTGTGTAAGTAGGTATACAAGTATGTACATACAAACATCGAATCACAGAATATTCTGTGTTGGAAAGAACTCAAAGTATCATAAAGTGAAACTTCTGGTTCCACACAGCACTACTTAAAATTCAAACCCAATTTCTGAGAGTGTTGTCCAAACCGGTCCTTGAATTCTGGCAGCCTGGCGCCATGACCACTGCCCTGGGGAGCCTGTTCCATGCCCACCACTCTCTAGTGAAGAAGCTTCTCGCTCCATCACTGAGATTCCCTTTATTATTTATCATGCTGAATGCATTAATGTAGAACTCTATGTAGCAGACTGAAGGACTTTACTAGCACATAGTTCCTCAAACTCTCACATGCTCGTCAGCTGTGAGCCTCATCTTATCCCTTTCTCTCTAGTTTAAAGCTCTTTCAACGAGCCCTTCTAAATTGTGACCAAACCTCATTTTCCCCACACAGGGCTGTGTCCTGTCAGATTCCAGCAGACCTAGTGATAGGTAGACCATATTGTGGTTTAAAAAAAAAAATAATAAATTTTACCAGTGATACCAGACTCAGATTCATGTGTTGATCAACTGGGTCTACTTTTTTCTTCCAATATCATTTGCTGTTACTGGAGCAATAAAGGAGAACACTATCCATGCTCCTGATCATTTAATCAATTGTTTTCTAGTAACATCTTTAACCCAGGGAGGCAGCAGACTTCCCTCTGAGGCAGGTCTGGCCAGCATATCGGCCCTCCATTCCTCTCTGAACAGGCACCAGAGCTGAGTGCCTCAGTGAGTGATGTGTATGTGCTAGCAAGTAACAAAGAACAAAGTTAGAAAGGTAAATGTGTGAGAGAAATGAAAGAGGATTTTTTTAAGAAAATAAAAAAAGAAATAATATGCATATCAAAATTAGAAAAATATAAATTTAGATTATCGGATGCTAATTACTAAGAATGACTTAAGGAAGGAAACAGTACAGAAGAGTGAAGAAAATGTAGGATACTTGCTCCATTAAATGATGTTATAAAAGTTTTCAAAGGCATTTGGATTTCAAATGGAATTAAACTGCACTAAATTTGCTTCAGTTTTAATGAGGGAAAATTAAAACATTTTTGAAAAATGAATACAGATTCAATTTGTATCTGTGGTCTTTGTAGTCATATTTCTGATGTAGCTGTTCTTCATTTGACCGGAGATGGAATGTGCATTTTCCTTACCTTGTTCTTTCTCTGAAGTATGCCTAGTGCACAACATTTGGAAATAATTTAATGCAGGAAATCCAAGTAGATGGCAGCTAGTCAGAATATTAAGAAAGTAGATTTAAAGTAAGTAAAACTTTTTTTAAATTAAAGAAAATCTAGTTTCCTGTGCTACACGTGGGTTTTTTTTAAGTGTTACATCTTCATTTAAGTAAGGATTGCGGTGTTTGAGATTATCTTGACTTCACCAAAGCACTGCACATTTGACAACCATCAACAAGATTATATTTAGATGGCCAATACATCATATAGAGGTTTAGCAGCATATATACCAGTGAAGGAGTATTTCTCAAAGACTCTTCACTGAGGAAGGAAATGCATGAAGCCCTGATCTGCCATCCATTCTGCATGTAATGGAAATGCTAATCATTCTCCTGCATGAATATTTTCTCATCTCCTACAAAAATGAAAAGTTGTCCAGTAAATACCAAGCAGAGTAAGGACCTTGTAGGGGCAGAATGTCTCACATAGATACAAAATAACATACATAAACCTGTATGTATATATATGTATATAAAAACAATAAGTAGACAGTTGTTTTGTGTAGTTTAAGTAACTGAATTCAGAGCCAGTATTGAAAGGAAGATACTGGAAGCTAAATCTGCTCATCTGCAGTAACTCTGGCAGAGCAAGCTGCTCTTGGAGTTCTGCCTTGATATTTGATGTCAGAAAGAAAATATAATATTATGCCTTCAGGTTGTTTTTCATTTCTTGCTTTGTTATTTAATCATGAAAGAATTTTACATAATAGTCTCAGTTGTCTATAATTTGATTATTTTGTATTTGGAGCCTTCACTGAAGAGACATGTTTCCCTTGAAAATGAGTTCCTCTCTGGGACCTTTGCTGTTCTTGGACTTCCCCTATCCCTAGTTTTGGATAAAACATGATACTTTGAGGCCTCCTGATTACAGTTTGCTCCCATAGTCCCCCTTAATAATGCCTTTGCAACACTGTTGACCTCACCTTTCTCATCTGCCATCTAGCCACCAACTTCTTTTGTTTTGTTGCTGAGTCATGCTTTGAGAGAGGATAAGCTTTGTGGATTTGTTTGATTTGTTTCAGTAGGTATCCATTCTTGTTATGTGCAGTTTCAGTCTGAGTGCTTCATTTTGTAGCCTCTGAAATCCCTAAGAACCTGTCTCCCTCAAGGTATTTGTTTCCCCCCAAAGGGTAAGGTTCTGTGTGAGCCAGACATCAGATCGATTAGGAATGAACTGCTGTAAGACTTCTTTGTATACACGACTGCTGGATTTTTGTAGTCCTTAGATATAACTTAAATCTATGTGTACAGAAGTAAGGGTTTATTCTTAGGTATATATCTGCAGCTGTAGTATTTAGGTAGTAATTCCTTTTCATGACTTTTTCAAGATGAATTACTTGCCATAACTGACATAAATTAAATGTGCACAGAATCTGCTGTTCAGTTTTCTCTCCAACAATATAGTTTGAAAGTTTATATTCTCATGAACAGGATCCATCCATCTGATGATCTGTCCCACAGCCTAATTCACAACCCGAAAGTGTTTTCTGCCTGAGAAAATGATCTCTGCAACCTATTTGTGCTGCTTTCTTTTTCTGGATCAGTTTGCAGAGTGAAAAGGTAATCTGTATTACCGTATTTCTACTCTGAAGTCATGTGGCAGTGTTAGAAAAAGGTGATGCAGTGGGAGAGTAAAGGAAGAGTAAGATTAATTTACTTTATTGGGAATGAAAAACAGAGTATGATGGTAAGAAACAAAGCCAAACCTAAAGCCACCTTGCCCCAGTTCTCCCTTCTTCCCAGGCTCAACCTTGTCCTGTGGTTCCCTGTTCCTCTGCTCTCTCCTGTCAGCTCTTCTGTCCTCACAAGCGACACAAGGGATGGGGAGGGGAAGCTGCGGGCAGCCCAGGAGTTCTTCTTTGTTGCTCCTTCCTCCTCACGCTTTTCTCCTGCTCCTTACGATATCTTCTCAGATACGTACAAAAGACAGAAGAGTATTAGACATGTCCTTGAATGCAGGAGAGGTGTAAGTAGGACAGAGTTACAGAGACATATCCAGGCATTGCAGGCCATTCGAGATATGTTTAAAAGTTGACTAAAGAAGTTCAGTTAACAATGGCTGCTTTTTCTAAGTGTTTACAGAACACACTTCAATGCCATAGTGTTAAGTGTGATGTATCAGTGATTCTGTGTTTTATTCCAAGCATGTACATCAAGCATTCCAGCTGTTATTGTTCACCATATAGAGAAAGTGTTTCTGCAATAGCTGTATTGTAGTCTTTCATAATGTTTGTGACTTTTTTGATGCTTGTTCATATATTCTTAATATATTTTAATTCTTTTCTGTAAAAGCAAGTTCAAAAATTGGCTTTTTTGAACTGCTGGTTTTCAGGAATGCTTTCCTTGCACAACATCTAGTCACCTATATTTGGGCATAAGTTCAGTCTGATTCCAATGAAAATGTGGTACATTTATGACACTAGCAGTCAGCTTCTGATGTCTTTGGTGAAATCCTATTAAAGTGGGTAAAGCTTTTACCCAGAGTACAGGAGTTACTGTAAATTACAAATGCTGTTTTGCTGAGATAAACCAAGAACTTCTGAGCATGAAAACGTCGCTATTTTGTGGGTACATGTGAAGAAAATGTTTACTGGTTTTGTGGATTACTACTTTCCTATGAAGGAAGGCGAATTTTCTGAAAACTGGTCAGTTTGGAAAGAAAGACTATGTCTGCTTTGATGCCAACTTCCTTTCCACCAGAATCCTGCAATGTTGCTGCACGTGCCTTTTACTGTGAGATCTATACCATGCCCAGAGGCCTTTTTTCATCATTATCTTTCACCCCTCCTGCATAAGATGTCAGGACATATGCTTTATTTTGTATCCTTGCTTTAATTTTGATTGAATGGAATACTGTGTGAGGTGAAAATTGCTGATATCTATAGAAGATTACTAGAAGCAAGTAACTTCCTGGCTGTGGTATGTGACATATGGGGAAATTATCTTACTCAATTCTAGTAATCTGGGCAAAAGCATTTAGGATGGGATGCAAACCGTCTTGGATTATCAATGTTGACAAGCACCAAACTAAATCATATTCTGTAAACTCCCTTCTGAACATTTGATATCCATGCATCCCCTCTCTCAGAGGTATCCACAGGTATTATAGAAAATTTTCCCCTATGTCCTGTTCGTTATGTTGACTTACTGTAAAGTCTCCGGAGAGTTCTGGATCACCATGCACTGCATTGTATGGAAGTGGGTTTATAATCTGAAGAAAGAAAATCAAGAGAGTGTCCTATAACTTTAAATCCCCAAACGCACTGTAGCAACATTTCCAAGCATGAAAATACTTTGGTTTAAACTATTTCATTATGAATAAAAATAACAGTAACAGTAAGGAAAGAGTAATGCTGAGCAGGAAGTGTGTGTGTGGGGGGGGGGAGAGATATAGAAATGGAACAAAAATAATTTTTTGGAATGTAACTGATTAAAAATCTTCAACTACCTTGAAGTTATTTATGTGATGAGTTTATACTTACAGTTCAAGGAAACTCATTCTCTAATACTCTTTCTTTTTGGAAGACGAGGATTGTTCACACTTAGGCATGCTGCCCGTAAGATTTCTCTTACAAATATGTGATTGAATTATCCGGTTGCATCCCTGACCCTTGTCCAAGCATTTTGACCCATATTCATGGTCATGCTTGCCAAAAGGTGAAGGCAGAACCAGAACCTGAATCCAAATCACTCTCATTTTTCCCTGAGACTCCAGTAAAACACAGTATAGATCCAAAACAGCCATCCATAATCTGTTGCTTATTTAAAGGGAAAAGTATTCAGGAGCTGATGCCTGCAGTGACCCTCAGTGAAGATGTCCACAAATAGCAAGGAAAGCAGAGTTTGCTCCTGAATGACCCAGAGCTCCTTTGTTTGTATTTTGTAAATGTGATATTTTAAGATTTCCTGATTTCCCACTGCAGTTAATTGCCCAGTCCGCAGCCTGTTCTTTCTCTGTGTGAAAGACAGCCATTGCACATACTTATTCATGTGAGGACAATTTTATACAATATCTGACTGTGTGCTAGAACACCAGCTGTTGGTCTCTTCTGAGGTGTGCAGCACTCACCTGTACTTAGTTTGATTACTTTTGTTGCACTTCAGATTTGTTGACTCTTCAGAAGCCCTACAATTAATTGACAGTCAAGTCACATCGTTCCTTTTCTACTTCTTTTCACTCTGCTATATGCTCTCAGGCAGACGATCTTGTCTTGCTCAGCTTGTCAGAAGGTTTGGCTGCTATCTTCAAGAACACCGTAAAATTAATGCATTGAGACTGATTTATGCTAAGAAAATGCCTTGTAATTTCTATGGCTGTTACTTAAGGAAGATAGAAACGGTTTAGAAGGTAGAAATGACAGTATCCAGTGTATTTAGGTTTCTGTAGTACTTATGCAAAGAAATACTTTGATGCTTACAAACAGGGCTTTGAATGGATCAACTGATGAACTGTTATGTTTGTGGGATGTACAATATGCAAAGAGTGTGATATGTAATATACATGTGCAGGTGTATATTACAACTGCTGCCTAGACCCATCTAACGCAGGGAGCGGAGGCACTTTCTTTGCAGTGTTTGAATTAATGATTGAACTCTTACTGTAGACAGCTACTCTCGCTGCTGAGCTGTTTCTTAAGTTCAAGAATTTTAGGTCTGAAATAACTTCATCACCATTCAAAATAATCCTGTTCTCTCTCAAAGTATTTGTCTCCTGTTTTCCTCAGTCCTGAGCATATTGCTACCAATGTACTTCTGTAGATACAAGCCTTCGTTTCATAACGGTGAGAGATTTGCTGCAAAGGAATCAATATTTATAAGCCATAGTATATTCCTGCTCCTTGCAGCATGCTTTCTGTTGAGTCACATTTGTATTATCATTTGGACAAAGAAAGTAAACTTGTGGTACTCTAATGTGTGGATCTTCCTGCATTTACTCATCATGCTGCTGAACCTCAGTGCTTTGGTTATATCAACTCTTAGCTATGTTGCAAACTAAAGGACCGTATTTTCTCATCACTGAAGTTTCTTTATTTCATTAGTATGTTGTGGTATCTAGCATATCTGTTATGTGCAGGATGTTTGCTTATTAAATATATTTGAAAAAAAAATAATAACAAAAAAACTATCTGTAGGGCACATAAGCATCCTGTGGAGAATGTTTTGACTTTCCTCTTAATGAAGGGAAGTTGAAAGAAGTGCAAGAGTATCTGCAGGCACCTGAGGGGAGTAAAGCTGCAGATAGCAGAAATAGGCTTTTGTTCACAACAGTTCTGAAAGGTATGGTGGTCATTGAGAAAGTAGGAAAGCTGGCTGGAATATGGGATTCTCCCTTTAATAGGCTTGGGTAAATGAAACTAAGTTTAGGAACACAGAAAAGCTCCTGGGAGCTTATTTGATTTGATTGCTAAACCTTTTGAAGTGTTCTTATTGCTATAAGGAAGGAAATCTGGAAAAGGTCAAGTATGAATTAGGTGAGAAATACAAAAAAGAATTGCTTGAGATGGTCATTAAGTAAGACAAAAATGAGATTCAGGAATAAATGGAACAGTATCACAGTAAAGGTGAAACACCACAGCATAAATCAGTAAAGACAGTGAAAATGGAACAAGTCTATCCAAGGTGCATTGATTTTGTAGAGGTCCAATTCCAATCTGGTGAAATTGATATTTTGCTAGAGCCCCATATCTCAGTCTACATGTATGCTTGTGAAGACCTTGTGAAGACCTTGTGAAGACTAAAGGTCAGCGTATCTGTCTCTGTCTAATGTACTTTTGTATTTCTAACACAACTATTACTATTATATCTAGGTAGCAGGAAAAATGATCAATATTATTGTCTCTGCTGTTGGGGAGTATCCAAAGCCCTGCTACATTAGGCTCTGAGTGACTGAAGCAAAGACAGCCCCTGCTCCTGGGAGCTCACAACCTGATGCTTCAGACAATAAGGCAGGAATAAGTGAATCATCAGATGAGAGGGAAACAAAGGCATGGTTGCACGGCACATGCATGGCACCCTTCCCTGCAGATGAAGGAGGTGTTCAGTGCAGCAGAGGTAGGTGGAACATTAGTCTCCAGAGTATCAAGATGTTTGTCCTGCAGGTCTGAATGCATCCAAACACAAATCCCAGGTGTATTTCTTGGGCTTTCATGTTTTGTTTTGGTTTGGTTTGGTTTTGTCCCCATTTTTATAATAAAGTAAAATGGCCATTGATCTGAAGCAGACAATGATAGCTTGGAAGGGGGTTCTAGGACCATGATAATGATCACAGAGGGTTAATTCAAAGAAAAACTGCTGAGTGCATTACTTAGGTCTTTGTAATATTTACCTTCTAAAATGTAATTCTGTGTGAGTGATGTTAGTATTGATATTAATATCTGTTGAGATGAACAAAGCTAACAATGTAATAGGAAAAATAAATGTTAGTCTGCACAGTGAAGTTTTCTGTGGGGAGTATCAGAAAGCCTGTGAAGATCTGCAAGTACTGATTTAAATCTCTGAATTTCAGGCTGGTGTCACCGTTCTACTCTGTCTGTCATTTTTACTTGTTCGTTTCTTTCTTCTCATTGTTATCTGTTTCTACACAGTTACAGCTAAATGTCCCGCAGAGAAGAATATATTTAGTTTGTGTCTGCCTGAATGTGTATAGCTGGTTTCAACACTTAATTGTCTGATATCTTCAACAGCAGATAACTGTATTTTTAAGTGTCTTTTTTTTCTAATTGTAAATAAAATGTTGGCTATATTAGCTCTAGACCTTCTTGAATACTGCATACAAGAAATTGAAAGCAGCTTACAAAGTTATTTACAACAGACGATAGATCATCCTTATTTTCTCTTTTTCCCCCACTTTCCTCCTTTTCCTTTTTCTGTCTTTTCTGATTTATCTGTAAACACATTGAGCAGTCTGGAGATGAAAAAAAGTGCAATATAGTGCTACAGACAGAGCCAAATTCAATGCTTTATGCTGTATCTCAGAGCAGATCTTCAGTGAAAGCCCAGAGTGAAGCTACCTGGACAGCCTGAATATGGGCAGTACCTGTCCACGTAGAATTGTGAATATTTGTTCTGATGACAAGTCCACCACTCCTAGCGGGTATCACACTAACTAAGATTTGCTTGAACATGCTGCATCGCACCTGATCTTCTACATCTGCTAGAGTTTTAGCTGAAGCATCCTCTTGTGGTCTTGAGCTGTGGGCGATTGCTCAATGTCAAATGCTCCAAGACCCTCTGAGATACAGCATGACTGACCTCAAACTAGCATTGCTTGTAGCCATGCTTACCCCTGCCCAGCTTCAGGACAAAGTTTCACAATTGTTTTCCCAGTTGCTGTGACAGGTGAATCCACTGTCCTGCAGGAAGCATTGTGTGGTCACTGATGCCATTCTGGGGAACTTTAATCCAGGGTCTGGCTATCTCTACCTGACAAAGTAGAACTGAGTTCACCTCTTGATAGTTATTTTCTTGCAGTAAAATTATACCCTGATATTTATGATGCGAAGAAAAGCTTTAAAGAAAAATGAGTGAAGATCATGAAAGTGGCCTAGTACAATTGTTAGCCTTTGTTTGTTGCACTCATGTCCAGTAACAGTCTAATAAACACAAAACATTAACTCCCTCCTCCATTAATTATCTCTGAATGAAAGGAGAGGAAACCTTACCTTGTATACATATCTCCTGAGGTTAATTATTTTTTCTCTTTCCCCTAGCCAAAACTGGAGGATATGGAAAGAAATTCTCCTGTATTTTTCATTCTTTATCATGTTTTCCATCTAGGCTGCTCTTCTTTTATCTGGCCTTAGATGTTGGCCCCAGCAGCATAGCTAGATCCTGCCAGGCTTGTGGGGTTTTTTTTTACAGCTTCCTTTAGGCAGAACAGTGCCTACTCAGCCTTCCCACTACTGAAGCTCCCTGCTGCTGCTGGGCCATTTCTCCTCACTAGCCACTGCTCTGGTAATTCTCGTGGTTGTGAAAGTCATTTTGTTTTCACTCAGTACCATGGAGGCTCAAGAACCCCATCTCCATACTAAATCCAGCATGTTGCCTTCCCCAGATAACTGTTAGTGTAGTCCTTTTCCCTCTTCGCTTTCCATGGCCACATGACGAAATGAGACAATAGCTCCAGAATGCTTCAAAATGCTGTTTTACGTAGTGTTGTTTGCAGCACTGGAGTTTCCTTCTTTCCTGCCAGTTTTGTTTCCTTCTACAATGCTTAATTTAATTGTTCTTTAAATCTGTCTTTTTATTAGTGTATAAATCTGAGATGGAAACTGTTAGCAGTGTAAGTAAGGTTATGGATATCCTGAAATATTGTTTCCCTATTTTTGCATCCCTGTCTGGACTTGCAATGGGGCAAACCTTTGCTGATGTTCAGGAATGAGAGCAAGAGGTTTCATGCTCATAAAACTTGTTTTTTTAAAGTTCATTCTCTATGAGAAAGAGTATGGAGAGAATCATATGCATTTACTCCAAGTTCTCCAGCCTCTTTCAACCAGAGCATGTATTACATCAGTACTCTGTCAAATTAGATGAAGAGAAGAAATCTCTGTTCTGTTGCATTTTGTTTAGAAGGATCTCTTTAAATTAACCATGTTTCCTACTTTGTGAGCAGGCCAAAGCAGATTTTCTTTTTCTCAAAATTTTTAAGCTAGGGACTGCCTTACAAATAGTTCTGTTGACCTTTGCCTCTTCACCCAAATTCCCAGCTCCTGAGATTTATGGAGATTATGGTTTGCTTTCATAGCATGCAAGATGCTCTTCTCACCTCCTGTACACCAGCTGAGTGGGAGAAGCTCTCGCATTCATTTTACATTTTCAGCATGGATCTTTAATGTTTAATATGTTAATCTAAATGTTTTTCCCTTTAAAGATGATGAAGTTTTATTATTCAAATAGTTTTCTAGCTAAAGAAAAGTGAATGCTGTATACAGAATTCAACACAGAGGAATTAAACAGAAGGATATTGATTATACATAAATTGAGCTGGCATCAGCAAACGCTGTGTAGACTGTTGTTTGCAAGCAGGTTATTCTTTTCTCCATGTTATGCTTTAATGTGGTTTTGCTTTATTTTTTTTTTTTCCTTTTCTTGCATTCCTGTCCAAGTTGTACTCTGTATTTCCCCTTACCCAGTTGCTGCTCAATTTTTTCTCTGGGATCTGTAGGCAGAATAGGAAGCCATGAATGTTAACCTGTTGTCTGCATCTTTAAAAGCCATTATATTTGCAGTAATTAAAAAATGAGCAATATCAATTTCCCAGCTGTTATTGAATCTACATTTACCAAAAAAAAAAAAAAAAAAAAAAAAAGTCTTTTTGGGAGAGTTACTAAGATTTCAGTAACAAAACACATATTGAAGTAATACACGAGGATTGCAATGTATACTAAAATATCCTGACCTGTTAACTCCTTAAATGTCTTGAAGGATTTTTGAGGTATGATCTATACTTTCTACTTGTAATTTGACTTGTGTTTGACACGTATCCCTCATCAGCTGATGAGAGCAAGCAAACCATTTTGCTTCCATTTTCAGTCAGTTTCAGAGCAAGTTTCACTACCAGTTTTGTACATACCATCAAGCTGCCACAGCATAAGATCAGGGAACACCAGTCAGTGGTTGTTAAAAGTTTACTTCCCTTTGGAAGAAAAAGGGGTAACCATAATGGTGACTATTTTCAGTTGACTTTGACATTATTCTTACTTTATCACAAACTTTTAATTGGGTCCAAGTTTTCCTTGGTGGCATCCCTTTGCTATGCCTCAAGAAAACATAGAAAGACAGATGTTGAACTAACCTCCACTGATTGCTTTCTGATTGCCAGTTTAGTTTTCTTTCTTCATCCATTTAATATGGCCATATGGGAAATCAATAGTGATGATCTTTATTAAGTGCGAGAAGTGAGGGCCTTCACCTATACATATTCTGTGGGGGGGAGAGAGGGATTTGAAGCCAATTAGAAAATTTATGAAAATGGCAGAACACATTCTTCCTTTAAAATTGCTGAAGGCTGCAAAATGAACAGAAATCTTGACAGATTATTTGCACAGTTGCACATGCTCTATGTAAATTAATCTCAGAAATGGAGAGGTCCACAAACTGACTGTATTTTGTTTCCTTTTTCATGTAAAAATCTTGGCTGTTGTTTGTTTTTCCATGTGAAATGACAGAGTAATTAGTGAGAAAGGCCTTAGAATGTTCAGCAGTTTCAGTTAAAAGGAAGTTATTGGAATTGGTTCTCATTGAGTAAGAAACTAAGTCTGACTCTGATTTGATATCTCTCATCCTTTTTGTGTTAAGAATGATTGATTATATATATATATACTTTTCTAACAGTAGCTGTATCAGTGACTTGAAATTTTTTGAAAGACTGTGCAGCAGACATGCAAGGTTAAGACAAAGAAATCCAGTCACTGAGGAGTTGATGGGTTTGGGTTTTGGCTAGTTAACTGCAGCACATGCCTAAATTAAATGTATAGGCTACACTTGCAGAAACAGGCAGCTGCACTGGGCTAGGGTGTAAAGTTCTCTAATTCTTCAGGCAATGAAGCGCAGATTTCCTCAGTTGTCTGCTCTCTTGAAGTCTTCTTCAGTGCATCTCTACCCTCCTGATGCAGCTGCAGATTTATTTGCAACATTTATTTTAACATTCCTTACTTTGGTCCCCCAAAGACAACAAGCAATTTTTTTTTTTTCACTAGTCCCTATTGTATTATAAGGGAAAAGATGCCACTTCTTTCTTGCCCTAATAATATTTTATGATTTATCAAATGTTTGGTGCAGCTATAGATTTGGTTGTACCTCACTCCTTGATTAAAGACTAGTCTTCCACATCACCAATTCCATTTCCAATTGTAACATTTAGATAGGGCAGAAATTAACCTCTGTATCCAATTGTTAAATCTAGGAACAGCTTCATACTCTTCTGAATTTTTTAATTTGATTTTTTTTTTTTTTTTTTAACAATGCCGGTGCTGTAGACAGCTATGGGGATCTTTCTGCATGAGTGTATTTATCATCTCAGAGGGGTAAAAAGTTATCTAATTCATATTAACTGAACTGTACTGTGCAGTTCCCTATGGTCAACAGCTGGATGATAAGACACTGAGAGTACATTAGGCAGCTATCTAATTAAGTATTTTCATTGCATCTAAAACACATAGTAGCTCTTTGTTGCTAATAAAGTACACTGCAGTCAGTTTGCTGCAGATACTGTATTGCCACTCTTATGCCAAACCTTGTACATTCTGAATAGGATACAAACATAATGTAAAAAGTAACACTTATCTCTGATTTTGCGAAGTATTATCCTATTTATTTTAAGTGTCATATAATTATCAATTCATTTACTACCTATTGTAATGCCATGAATCATGATGAATATATTTGCATAATAGGTAGTATCACATGAGCTCAATTATAATTCAATATTAGCTAAATGTACCATGAAAACAAAATGTTTCCCATAAAGATAGGCTGAGGTTGATATATAACCTGTCTCATACATGGTGTCTCACGAAATCTGTCAAGAGAAATTGTTCCGTTTATGGTCTTGCTCTCAGTGGGGAATGTTTGGCAGCTCTGAACTTCATACATTTCTTCTCCCACCTCCAGGCCTCAAATTTCAAATGATCCTCAGCCATGTCAGTCTAGCAGATGAGGTTACTGAACATAGCATACTCAGAAGCCTGTCTTTGCACTTTGCTGATATGCCAATAGTGCTCTGCTAAGTCAAGTCAAGAAGCCCAAAAGACTGAAATTATTACCCCAGAGATGCTCCAAAATCAGCATGTGCTGTGCTGAGCAACTGGGGTTTTGTCTCCAGAGGATAGTTTCAGCTCTGAGTAGACTTCAAAACTCTGCTTTTAGACAAAACTTATTTTTTAGATAAAAAATGGCTCTGAAGTAACACGTGCAGGAGTCAACTTTGCTTTACCATGTGGCAGAATTCAGTATGGAAAGGCTCCTGGCTGTGTCAGTTACTTGGTTTGTTCTGGTTATGTTCAGTGTCTGAACTGGTCTCTGCTCACCACTTACTCATCACAGTTGGTTGTCACTTCTCTTGCTGCCTGTATTCAAAACAAGGACTGTTTCAAAACCAGTTCCAACCTGTTGCCATAAACTGTATGTGCATATTCCTAGCTTGAAGAACTGTTTGATGTCCCTTTAAAGAGCAGTATCGTTAGCCATCCCCAGTTTCTGCATAGCTTGGCATTGTGGGTTCTGCTTTACCTCTGCATGTTTTTAATGAGAGAGCAAAAGTGATCCCACCAGCCCTTGTCAGGGATACACCTCTGGGGAAGAAACAGCTCTGCATTTGCACCAGTCTGTGGTAGCACTTTGGTGGCTGGTTGTCCTCCACAAGCTTCCGCTTCTCTATCTTACCGCTGCTTCTCCTACCCCAAACACTGTCTTTCCTATAGCCAAATTCAGCTTTATTATATGGAGATTTATGTAAGCAGGAATGAAGCATTTCATTCTAAATTATTTATCTTGAATTGGTGCAAATTTATTGGAAAACTACAAAATCTTGTATGAAGATCAGGAAACATCTCCTTGGTCTCCTTTGCATATAAAACAAGTGGTCCCTTCCAGCTTTGGTTTAATGAAGGCATACAGTCTTGCAATAGTGGAATGAGTAGAATAACCTAAATGTGAGCAAAAACTAGTTTCTGAGATGAATGGCTCATACCTCTCATTTGATTCACTTACAAGTTCAATGGTTTCTGTTGCAGAAACAAGGCATGTTCCAGTTGCCTGCAAATGGTCGTTGTGTGAACTGCTGTGTCTATAACAGATGTGTCTAATCCCACTTCTCACTTTTAAATTCATCTCATTTCAATACAGAATGTGAAATGCTTCCTTTCAGGCTGGTCTAGTCGATTTTTACTTGTTGCCTTCAAGTTAAATTAAATGTACTGATATTGTAGGGGAAGAAAAGAGTTATTTCTACAAATATAGTCTAGTTAATAGTGCCTCAAGGATTATTTAGCCTGATCTACATTCAGGAGACAGCACTGCAATGGCAAAAGGCTAACACAGTTGACAAAACTTAATTTGTTTGGACTCATGTCACCGTTGGCTTTAAAATGTGACAGTAGAAATATGCAGTAGGAATTGATGAAGTAGTGCCACATTTACACAGTACCACGACTATTACAGTCATTTATAGCAAGCCAATGAGCAGCAGATGTGGTCCAGTGTCAGTACTGAAATGGTTCAGTGTTGCTGCTGGACTTGTGTAAAATTAGAGCTCTTGCAAGTGAAAGACTAAATGTACTGTAAATGTTGCAAGGGATCTGTATAATATTTATAATATATTTATAATGTAATATTTATGCAACAAAAAATTTTGCTTAGTGTATTGTTTGTAATCTCCTTCACTGGCATAAACATGAGACCTGATAGCAGGGGGTTGTTGATATACATATACAGAGGATGGTAAGCCTGACACAAGTTATGCTTTGTTGAGAAAAGTTATTCCAGTGTCTGTAGGTACTCTAAACCCACTTGTTAGGCAGTAGCATCTTTAAAGGAAGTTGCTGTTCTGAATTAAAAAAAAAAAAAAATCTTGTTCTTCTGCGGAAATATCAATTCATGTTTCCATAGTTCTCTTTGGCTTGGTGCTAGCAGGCAGGAATTTCTGGGCTTTGTTTCTTAATATGAAATTTGCAAATAAGCATTAAGAGAAAAATGAAAGCTAAATTACACTTGAATTTCACAGAGGGATAATTCTGTGGTGTTTGTTTTCATTATGTGGTTTCTATTTTAGACATGTATCTTTGAAATGCACCTCAGCTGTGGTTTGGTTTTGATTTTGCTCTAAATATATTTTGTAGGACAATTTCTTTTTAAGGTTGATCACAGTTCAGAGGACCCCACTGAGTAGGAATCAAACTCACTGAATGGTTTTACTTGCACAGAAAGTGTAGTGTTGAGCATGGTTATAAGCAGGGTGAAAAAAAAAAAAAAAAAAAAAGAGCTGTAAGAGCTGTTACCATGATGGTTTTTGCAATGTGACCAGAAATGTTGCCATGATTGTACCAATTCCTGATGATTTTGAAAGGCATACTGTGTAATGTGCAGGAATTTTCACCTCGTCTTGCAGAAGTATTAGATGCTTTCAAGTCTGAGGTTCCAGCTGTTCAGAGCTGACTGGCTCTCTTATCAGCTCTCATCTTTCACAAGATTTCCAACAAAGGCCCAACATTCTGATCAATTTATTTACCTTCCTCTCTGAGGAAAGGGCAGTGGTGATGATGTGTTTGATTCCTAACTGTGGCATATCATTTAAGATCTCTTTGTGATGAAAGCTCGGATACAAATTGTCTAGACACTAAATGAAAGAAAAGAGAACTGAACTGTTCTAGGAATGAGAGCATGGGAATTAAAATCTTCTTCATGTGCCATGTGGTGCTCAGTGTGATTGTTACTGATGTGTAAAAAGTAAAACTATTCAAAAAATACTTCCACCTCACTGTAATTGTGACTATTTTTTTTTTCCCACCTATACTTTCTTTTTAGTATTCTGTATTGCTGTTAAATGCTTTCAAAAGCATCCTGAAAATTTGTGGGAGTATTTTCCATTCGCACTGTGGCTGCTGTGACTCTAGCCATAAGTATGCTAGCTATAGGTCAACTGAATCAGTGGTAGATGTCAGTTCTACTCTCCTATCTTTTATTCTTTTGGGAACAGAAGAGATTTTTCTAACACTGGTAGATTCTGGATCAACTGAAAATTGCTCTTAGTTGCAGTCATTCTTTGACACAATATTTTGTCCATAGAAACACCGGGTCCCAAGTGAGAAGTGACACGTCATCATTAGGCACAGGCCTTGAGATAGTACAAAAGAAATGACAGTGTACGATCTTGAGGTAGTCTCAGACACTGTACTTGGTCATCTCTTTTTTACAGCTGCCTGTTAGGTGCATTAGTTCTGATAAATGAAAGCTTGTTTTGCATATAACATTGCCAAGAGAAACAGTTGCTTTTCTAGACTCTAGACAGGATATTTCCACCAAGAGTATCCTTCCTTAATATCTCTTGCTGGGGTACATCTATTGTGAACATCCTGAAACAAAGACTGAAATAGAATAGCTCTCCCTGGTCATCTGTAGTACTGGAACAGTAATGCTTCTGTAGAAAACCTTAAATCTTAATGAGAGTATCAATATCTACTACAGTCAGTGCCTTCTCATCTCTAGTTTTCTTGTTCCAGCTTTTATTTATACAAGCTAGATTTCAAGGTCAGGTTTTGCACTCAGCAAACGTGCCTGGAAATTAAGAGTTGAACAGCTTTCTGTCCTTCCAATCAGGGTTAGCCCAAATGTTTGGCATACTCTAGCAGTAAAAGAGCAAAACATAATGTGATGAAACATTAGTTTCACCCAGGGAGAGGGCTGAGTGAAGCCATGCCTGGCTCGCTGTGTGCTCAGTTGGTACATAACTTGTTTGTGACCACATCACTTGCACAGTCCCAGATGCGCAGGGATGCTTTATTCTGGTGAACCACATGGTGGTCTGCAGAGTACTCAAAGTCAGTGTCCAAATCATGACCTCTCTGCTGCTCCACTGGCACACCAATAATGCAGATCAGGCACATTTGTTTGCTTATTAATTTTCAAGCTAAGTTTTGCATGTGGGACATTTAAATTCATTGTGTGGGTTTGAAAATGCCTTTTCAATCCAATACGTTACCTGTAGGGTAGGCCAAACTTGGACATTTTTCACCTTGCCAGTGACCCTTTTAGCAAACTTACAAAGTCATATCAAGGATTTTCAGTTTCCTGAGGTCAGTAAGTTACTGTGCATTGCCATTTCTATTTGGCAGCAACAGAGAAAGCCTGAAGGAGAAGCTCTTTTTTCCTGCCTGTGATTTCTTGTTCTTGGTTTTGCAGCTGCTTGCAGACATCCACTGTGTTATGTTAGTTTTAGTCTATGGGTGGCAGTCACTTTCTAAATTTCTTGCACAATGTTTTCAGTCTTTCCTGCACTAGCCTTATCAAATTTGCTGTTAGTAACACACATCAACAGGCAATCGATAAAATCAGAGCTAATTACATAATGTGTTTTTTTTTTTAAGAACTGTCTGTAGCACAAGCAGATGTTAAATGAAAGCTAATAAAGTGTGTCATCTTTTAAATAAGGGTATGCCCCGGGATTTTATACTGGCCAAACTCTAAGCCACAAAAGGCAATTTCCATAGAGGTTTGAATGCATGGAAATAATGAAATAATCATGCAAGCAATGCATACTGGAGCTAAACCTGAACAGTCATTACAGATTTGCAGACATTTGTTAGCTCGTTAGAAAATGAAAGAGATATCATGCAAAGGCAGCAGGCAGTGCAGCTAGCAAGGTATCAGGCTGCTTAAATGTGAAGATATGTTATCAAAGTCCATATATTGCCATGTGTTTGTGTACACTGGAAATCCAGCGCTTGTCTAAACAGTGGCTCTTTCGGTATAGAGATGGTGCTTATTTATTTGACTTGTACTCAGTATGGGAGAATTTAAACTGTGGGCTACTTCACACTGTGGAGGACAGCACAGAAGGTAGACATAAAGTAACATCTGAATTTAATTTTTTTAACTCAATCCATCTATATCCCTTTATAGTAATGCTCCACATTACTGCAAATTATTTTTAGCATTTTTATTCCATTAAATCGCAAAACACTGAGATTTGAGTGACTAATACTGTTGAGATATTTGTCTTTGTGAGCTAGTAAGAAATTTCTAATCTCAAGTCTGGCTGCCAGTGAGAATGAGAAGGGAAGGAAAATCCTAAATTCCAGCAAAATTAACAGAAGTTAACAGGTGCTTCATCAGAAGTATCATTTTGTTGCACTGCGAATTAGGCATTGCAAGGGCCATACATTTGGCCCTTGTAGTTTTCACAAGCTAAGTATCCTACTTGCCATTTCTGTAAAAATTGACAGCGGTAAGCAATTTAAATGTCATGAACCAGAGGTCTTGGGTATCCTGAAGGTAAATTCACTTAAATTTTGAAAAAAATAAATAGGTGACTTTTATTTCCTATTCATTTTCGGGGTTTTGAGAGTTCACATTTTTTTAACCATCTTTCCTTGAGCCCCTGAAGGCTGAAAATTTATTTTATTTGGGGAAAAAAACCAAAGCCAACCACTGAAACAAAACCACCAAATTTCAGGTAGTAACATTAGTACCTGGGATTTTTAATAGAGTTTCATTTATCACAAGTTCTGTTGACACTGAAAAATCCAGTCAGCAACTTAATAAGTTTTTAAAAATATATATATTTTTGTATCTTTAACTGAATTTTATTGAGACAAAGGGAAAAATGGCCTCTGACTTTGGTGACAAGATCAGCACATTAATGCTGAGTCACCTGAAAAATCCCATCCTGATCTCTCAGCTGTTCTTTTGTGAAGTTAGGCATTATTAACTGGCCTTATCTGCATTTTCTGAGCCAGCGATAAAAGTATTCTGAAAAGAAAGAGGAATAGCTGAGAGGAAATAACATTTTTAAAAAAATTCAATACTTTTAAATAATCACCTTAATGTTCATGAACAGTGACCAGTGAAAGTTACCATCACATTAACAAAAGAAAAATCTTATCTGAATCATTCAATTTCTGTTTTCTTCATGAATATTTGTTTTCATTATTCAGCTGCCTTTATTTAGTCCCCCCAGGAGTGGAAATTGCTCTTTTGTAGTTATCCTGTTCCTTGTGCTTATTGATAATGATCTGAAGGCTTATTGGAATGATTTGTCTCTCCTGTTGCCTGAAAGCCTCTCTCGCTCAACACTCAGGCCCAGGTAAAGACTGTAATTATAACTAATGCATTTCAGAAGCCTGCAAATATTGGTGGAGGCTTTGAAAACACGAAATAATGTGACTTTAAGTTATAGCATGCCAGAACTTTCAGGGGCTAGTAGAAAAATACCTTCCAGGAAAAGTAATTCTGCATGAGCATTTGGCTGCTGTCAGTAGAGCATCTTATAAAAAGCTATTCTAAACAGGAGTTCCTTCAGACAGGAATTTAACTCAAAGGACTTTTGATCAGCATAGCAAAATTTTCAGTGATATTTACAACCTGCTGGACTTTTTTATCTGTCTTGTCTATAGGGCTTTTACCCTTACTCTGACATTCATTTAGCTCGAAAGCTTTTCAGTCTTTACATCAGATCAACACAAAATGGCTTCTTTTCCTTCTGTAGCTGGATGGCAGAAAGTAATGGTAAGTAGTAAATGCTATAACAAG
Organism: Gallus gallus; assembly: GCF_016699485.2. Taxonomy (NCBI): domain Eukaryota; kingdom Metazoa; phylum Chordata; class Aves; order Galliformes; family Phasianidae; genus Gallus; species Gallus gallus. The sequence goes on from NC_052534.1 coordinate 6,185,803, forward strand.
GTAACTGTGGTGGTCACGACTGATATTTTAGGAGGAAACAAAGAACATCAGTGGTAACTTGGCATCCTTCCTCTTATCTCACCTCAGCACAACCAACAGACCAACTCCTCAATGGAAGATGAAGCATGAAAACTAAAATGAATTAAGTATATTTATTGGATTATTTTTGTCATGATATTTTAACTACAGAATTACACTACTAAATAACCTAAAGGCACCATCACATTAACCTTTCTCTGCTGTTTCACAGTTTATTGACTTTCATAAAAATCAAGGCATCACACAAAATAACTAATCAGATTCAGGGAGCAGTAGTGCTGTGAGGATGCATTTTAATCAGAAATGGTGAAGATTTCCATCATTTCTCTTTCTGTGCTACAGGGTGACATTTTTAAATGCTCAAAGGGCATGCAGGTCCCCAACTCTCGGTGAAGCTAAGTGAGAATGTGATGTGCAGATCTGATTTGTGTTCTTTATAGTAATAATAAAATGTTCTTGCCATCATTTGTTTATTTCAGGTCTATTTTTTTAATACACTAATAAGAAAATATGCCAACTAGTGACACTTGGGGAAAAAAAATCCCCTCACAGAACTGCAACTGTAGAGCTGAGGGCACACGCCTTCCAGTAATTATATTTTATTTAGGCAGAATATGCAGACATCTTTTAAAATCCCTTTATTATATGTGGCTAAATAAATGCAGCCATTTCAATTATACTCAGTATAATTTGGTAATTGCTTGGTTTCAGAAATTGCCTGAACCTTTTTTTATGTATTCTTTTCATACATGTATGAATTATTTGAATGCTGCAACTGTGAATGTCTGCTGAAAGAGAGAATTGGAGAGTCTTGTTGAAACTTAACAGCTCTGAAAAGCAGCACTGATACTTTCAGAATTATTTTGTCCTGAAGATATTTTCTGCTTATTCATTAGGAATCAGTGTTGGAGGAGACTGATGGTCAGTTTTGTTATACTTCTGGAGAAATGCACCAGTCTGAAAAGAATGTAGTTTTGTACCTCAGGAGAAATAAAATTCTTTTGTTTTATAAAGACTAGCTCTCAAACTCTGAACTTGACTTAGGGCTTTAGGAAAACTGATGTATGGAGCAGAAGATAAATTTGGTGTGCCTAGATAGATCCATGTTACTGAGAAAATGAGTTGCAGTGATAAATATATTTGAAATGTTAAAAAAAAAAAAAAAATGTGGTCATGAGTTCATTAGAATATGAACACACACAAACATCTTTCCATACAGATGGACTAGATGACTGTTGGGTACTTTGTAGGTTTGAAAATGGGAGACCACTAAGGCATGTAAGGACATCCGAAGATTTCACTACAGGTGTTAGATCTGTAAGGTAAATCTGTGTTCTTATTTTAATTGAAACTGAGCTCTCTCCCGCTTTCCTTTCTCTTCAAGTCTCTTCTAGTTTCTTCCATTTAGACCTTACTACTACTAGAGCTTTCTAACCTACAGTAGGAAGGTATATTTGAAATGAGTAATCTGATATTTGTGTTGCATCTCAAATTATCTGGCTAGAACTACCAAATTTTTACTACCTTTTGATAAATCATAAGTTTTCCCTCATTCTGTATTCTGCAATCACAATTCATTAGAAAAACAATGAATGTTCTGTTCAAAATAATTGTGCACTGGGGAGAGGTTTCAATTACTTTGATTACCAGATCTGTGAACTTATCCCACATAGATAACATTATTAAATTTTAAGAGCAGCTGTTTCCTTCTTGAGCTTCTCTTGTGCTTACTGCCAACAAATCCAGTAATAAAAATTTCTCTTCCGTATTTCTTACTGTTGTACTGTTCAAGTGATAAGGTATAGTCTGAGTCTCTGACTCAAAACCATTTATTCTAATGCATGGAGTCAGTACAGGAACTCAAAGACTGAAGTGTTTCAGAATGGTGGTATAACATACGGTTCATTTCATGTTTGTAAGAACAACATATAGCCCAATTAGAAGGAAGTAAAGAGCAATAGAGTGGGATGATGGCTCACTGATTTGTGACAGGAGGAGGGGATGGATGACAGCAGGTGAAGCTTCACCTTGTTGTTGGGAACCTACAGCTCGCTGGAGATTAGGTATAAGAAATAGCTCAGAGAGATTTCTTTCAAAATACAGCTGTTAGCTGACACTGGTTGACAATCCAAGGAAAAGCACTTGACTATGAAGTGCTCTGCCTTACTTATTGTACTGTAAACTGATTTGTCTGTCAAATGCAAATGTTGGTAGGCAGATATGCATAATAAACTTATCATAAAATATCCATGTATAGCACATACCTTCATCAGTTACAAAGCTAGTTCGAAGTTGTTTTGCAAAATATTTGCAATCTTTTCAACATAACTAAACTGAAAAGTTTTTGTAAAATTAGAATGGCAGAGCAGTTTGGTTTTGGTAGTCATCAGCCACTGTATAAGTAACAGAGTAACAATTGACTGCTTGTTCAGTATTTGACTTAAATTTACTTGTTCTTATGAATGTTATATATTTTTGTGAAGCTGAAAGTTTATATGTAGATAGCTCTGAAAGTAATGTCTCCTATTTATTTCTGTGGAACTACAGTAAATACAAAGAGCATAATAACACTACTTGAAAAAGCAGATTCTCAGCTACAAAATATTTTTTTTTACAGTAGTCACTGACATTAGCTGTGCATTTTTGCCAGTCATAAATAAGAGCCTGAATGCTTTTTCTTGTAAAAATCTGTAGCAAGGGAGGTAACCCACTGTTGCCACTGCTAAAATGCACCACTCTCTGCCTCACTGTGGTCACATCCACTGTTTGGTCTCCATAAATGTTCAGCAAGCATTGATGAATGTTGGTGGATGCAATTCTTTTTGCAGGGAGGAAATCGGTTCCACACCATTGCCTCGTAGGCACTTCCATGTCAGACACTATTTTGTCAGACTGCCCCTCTGCTGCCATTTGTTGCATAGTAACAACATGTGACAGGATATTGGCAGGAAGGTTCAGCCTTTGCTGCTATATCACCAATATCTGTCTCTGACTTGTGGGCCAACGACATAAAATAGGAGGCATTACTTTTGGAGCAGCCCTCATACAGTTGCAACTGGATGAGCTAACCAAATATATTCCAACACAAAGCAATAGTTTTTACCCTCACAGAGAATTGGTCTGGCATGTAGGGAAACTGATTAGCATATAAGAATGTTTTCTGTGGCACTGAAGGTGGTGGAGTAAACTCATGTGCAGACAGCTCTGTGCGCCCTTGGAGTGGGACATGTCTCATGAAATGGAACAAAATAATTTAACTATTGGATTGTAAACCTAGCTTTTTGAATTGTGGACACGCGTGCATTTGTATAAAATGTATGTAAAACTATCCTATGGAATGGTTATTTTGCTTAAATGTAGTCCCTAAAATTAGGCATCTGCTCACGTTTTCTAATCAAAATTCTTGAACTTTACAGGGAAAGATAGAAATGAAAGCCTAAAGAAATGAAATAAGTAAACAATTTAACCACTGACCAGTTGTTGCATAAAAGATAATATAAAATCTTTACTTGAATACCTATTTATCTGACTCCTTTTGTAATCTTCTAAGATTTTGTCTACAAAATGCAAACGATGAAGACATTGAATGCATTTAACAATAGATGCAAGTTATCTGAGATCTACACAGAACTTCTAAATAGATCAGCATACTCCACATAAAAGATACATTGAGATTCTGGAGTTGAAAATCATACTTTCTGCTGATTTTACCATGTTTTAAGATAAGCCCAAGAAAATCCTGAGTTATCTTTATCGTTCAAATAAGTAACTTGAATATTCAATCTATTGTTTATGTGATACAAAGGATATAATTCAAAATAGAAATATATAGCTTCTTCAAGTATTTTTCTGTGAGTACATTACTGTGCAGGGATGTGCATTATAAGAACTTCCAATAGCTGTGACTTGTTTGCTCTGTAAGATACTACTCCAAAGGGTCTGTGACCAAAACTGCAAAATCTACTGGTATTTGATCTTGATCAGTGGCTTTGGTCTATTCTGGCCTAAATTCTGGGTTTTACATAGCCTTAATTTTACATTGAGACTGACTCAAAAATTCAAAGGACAATTATATTGGTTTTGTATGGTTTTTACTGTAAGTAATGAATTGACCTGAGCAAACTCAGCTAAACTCTTGAGAAACCTATTTACTGGTATGGATTCTGTATAAATAATTAATTCAACTCTAATTGAGGGCATTACGGGATTATAAACTAGAATTCTATGTTGAAATTCATATATAGATATCTCTAAAGACGCACAGATTTAAGAGCCAAAAGTGAAAATGATGATAATATAATCTGAACTCTTGCATAATCCAGACTAAGGAATTTCAGTGGTTTTTATTTAAAATGCTAACTGATTGGTTTTGAGTAAATATGTTATGGCTTGATTTTCACTATCAGAAGGTAAAGGAAACTGAAAAGGAACTCTTCTGAGTTGCAAGATATCAAATAAATTCACTATTAGGTCTTGCTGAGGTTGACAGCATAATAACAAATAGGGTCTGGATTCTGTACTGAAAAAATAAAACAATAAAATGCAGTAAAGAAGCTTTAGAAAAATGCAAAAGAAGTGCTAATACAATAAAACAGGAAAGTCAGCAGCAGTTATCAGGATGTTTTTTTTAATGACATGTTACCCAGTGAAGTCATGGTAGAATGGCAGCAGATGCCTAGTCAAGTGAACCTGACTGTGATGGACATGTGAAGACTTCTATGTTTCTGTGCCAGATAATACAGTCAGCTTCATTTCCTTCACAGTGCTTTGGACATTCATTTTAGCTCCTTGTTGGCATACATACTTCTCAGCCTGCCAGACAGCTCTATTCTTCAGTCATGCACGGCTCTTACTTGGGACTGTTTTGCTCCACTGAAGAGTTATTTTTGAGGACAGTGAATGAGAGGAATTCATATTTTCATCTAGATTCCTTTGACAATGGGCTGTGTTGTGTTGCCAGTGCCACTTTCCCACTGGGTCAAATATGCCGTATTTGTGCTTGCTTGAGATGCTAATATGATTGCATGTATAGGCTTTAAAAAGAAATAATAAGAAATAAATCAAAAGGCCAGTAAAGAACTGTGATACTGCTCAAGATCATTATTTCACTCCAATGTCTATATTTATAATTAATTTTTAAGCAAAAAATTTCTAGGAATCGCATGTATGCTTGGCTGTTTTCTCTTTTCTCTTGTTCACGGAACCCTTTTAAATGAGGCAGTGCTTGCAGATGCGTTTCTTAATTAATTGTGAATGCGTAGTGTGGTGACAGATGCAGAGGATGTTGCCTTTATCCTGATCACATTAAAATGAGTTGTGTTGAATATTCTATGATGCCTGGGGAAATTGCTTAATCCTATTACTTCTTAGAGAAGATTGAGTACCTCCTAATGTGAAATACGAAACCTCAGAGCTGCACAGTGCAACTGCTGCCTCTGAGAGTGCAGCACAAAACGTATAGGATTTCTTCTAATGTGAGTCAACAATGATTTCTAAGCTTGTTTATCACATAAATGTTATCAGGCAAATTATTAGACAGTTGCTATGGAAACAAAGGCTTACTACTAGAAGGATTTGTTACCATAAGTAGTTAAGACAATACTCAGACCTACTGCCCTTCTGCAAACAGTCAGCTTTTAAGGATGGAAGGACAGATAACAAAACACCTATTTTTCCTGATAAGAACAATAAGAAATATTTACCAACTGCCCTTGCTTTTCTAGCAAATACAGATATATTTTCAAGGTGTGAAATTCTAAAGATGTTTTTTTTTTTTCAATCTCATTTTGTGGGTTTCAAAAAGATAATATAGTTGTTGGCATCTAATAGAGTGCAGAGACATCTGGAAGGCCTGGACAAACTTCTACTGCTCTACTGTAGTGTATCATGAACCAAAATGTCAATATATGTCATCTGGAGATAATATTAATTTCTGGTGTTGAATGTGATAGAAAGGAAAGCAAGACGTATGGAAGTGGTGTCTTATTCAGATGAAAGATGTGGTGAAAACATTTGCAATAGAGGAATCAGTCAATTTGTTCTTGATTACCTTCCTTTGTGGAGCAGCAGAAGTAAAATTTCAGCTTTCTATATTTATCTGATAAAGAAAAACAGGATGTTGTCTCAGATCTCCACATAGGTTTCAGTGTCCTTGTGTCGTGCTAGGGTCTTTCATAATGTTTTGTGTCTGAATCAGCCAGTTAAGTGAATCTCTGCTGTCATTCTGGAAGACAGTCTTTGAATTTATAGAGGAAACCTTGGAAGATGTGAGTGCTATAAACTGAAACAAACAAAATAAGCCATAAACTCCTGAAAGTAAAAGGCCATTTTTTTTTCTTACTCTCATAATTTTGAAGCTCATAACAGATCTAGGAGGCTGGGTTATTTCTTTTTTTAGAGCCAGCAGTCCCACTGTCCTTGTGAATGTGATCAGTATTTTTGTGAATATGGTACTGAAATATTTTCATGTGGCAGCTTCCAGCAGCATGGCTTTCAGCTTGTGAAGCATGAAGCAGCATGCTGCATTAAGTGTGGGTAGCAATTACGCACATGAGAGGGAGAGTCCTGTGGCAAGCAGCAGAACTGGAACAGAAAGTCAAATTCCAGCAAAACAGACTCTTGTGGCAGTTGACACCAGCTGAAGTGATTTCCCAGTGCTCTGAGCATATAGGAAAATGTGCCCATTACACAGGTGGGCCGAGATTCTCTCATCACCTCTACGGTGTACACACAAGGGACAAAAGGTGACATTAATCATGAGATTTACTTTTTTTTTCCTAGCATCTATGGGCAGCTACATAAGAGAAGATGAACAGGCTATTGATCTCAAAGCAAACAGGATAGCTGTTTAAGTTAGATGCTCAGACACAGTCTAACATATTGCCACAAATTACATTCGAGCAATAAAAGAAAAGCCAGAGGCACTGGAGAGTTAAAATACTAAAGCAAATGATTTATAGAGCTGAATTTCTATGCACTGAACGCATATGTTAAGTGTGTGGGAAATGCAGAATGACACAACTTGTGCTAAGACCAGCAAAAACAGACAACAGTATCCATCACTGACTTAAAATCATATCCGACATGTAGCAAGAGAACAAGTTTTTTCTGGCAGAATAGAAAGAGCTAAGGAAATTTTAAGACTTCATCCAGGGAACACAAAAGCTCTCAGTAGAATATTGAATTGAGCTAAAAAAACACAGGTTAGCCTTACGGTTGATGCCCTAGGATAGATCCCTCTGTTCAAGCTGCAGGAAAAGATGAATTGTGTAGACCTGTTGCTTTGGAAACTGCTGAGCAAAGAGATGAAACAACAGGATGGATACATTATTTTTTGTTTCAGAGAATGAGAAATTAAATATGTTAAAGAGAAAGAAAATAATGCTTTCTACCACCTACAAAGGAAGATGTTTCTGGAATAGTGATTGATGTCAAACATGTATCTGTTGTAAATTTATAGATATATGTATAGATGTATTTTATGATGAGCATAGCAGCAGGATTCTGGCAGCTTTTTATTTTTTTTATTTTTTAGCAGACTGAGCTAGTCTTTGTATGCATTCAGCACCTCCTTTGGGGAGATTGCTTCCTCCTGCTGCTGTTTGGATCATGTTCAACACCTGAGGTGTAGCACATTTTAGATGATATAAAGGGTTTTAAGTTTACATAGATTAATTTTTTATCGGGGAAAAAAAAACAGTAGAAGAATATACACCCAAAGGCAACTAGACATTTTGGGAAGGATGAGAATTTTTTCTACAACTGACTACCTATGCAAATTGTGTATGACAGAAATAAGATGCATGAGAGAGAGAGTAATTCAACAACGTGTACAGGTGGGTCATCTCTAACAAACCTTTCCAAGCAGTCAGTGAAAAATAAGAAGAGATTTCTTACTTTGAGTTGTGTGGAGGGAATTTGGGCCGTCTCTTATAGGCTTTGAGATGTTGCAATGTTAGTTCAGAGAATGAAATCCATGTCCTTGAACATACTGACTTGGGGCTTCAAAATTAACCATTTAAGTTACCAGAGAGGGGAGCTTCATTTCTGAAATTCTTTTATTTTATTTTTTATTTTATTTTCTGAGGCTGAGGCATGTATTACTGTCTTCACTTAGGTGTAGTGTAAGACTGGAATGTCACAGCTGCCACAAACACCCAACAGAGACAACAGGCTCATCCTTTCACTTGAATGTGAAGTCAGTGATGGTTGTGTGACACAATGACAGCAGGGGACAGGAACAGGGAGGCTGAGGTTAAGTTCCCTTTTCAGTCTGAGAAAATCAACTATATTTTACATGCTGTTAAGAAATTGTCTTTATGCTTCCCTGGAGATCATCGTTTTTCATTCGTGTTGAATGTGGACATCAGATTTACAAGAATCCAAGGAGGAAGTTTCAAGGAGAGAAAGTAAACATGGTCTTGGCTTTAATGTCTGGGAGTAAGGAACGCAGCTTGAGAGGGGAGGGACCTATGTATAGAATCTGCTGCTGAGAGTGTTTGTGTTTTAGACAGTTGCTAGATAAGCAAGACAGAACTTTGGTTGTCTGAATTAAAGACTCTGTGGTTCTGGTTGAACTTCAGTGTGCCCTGAGTAGGTTTCCTGCTTTGGAGATTTTGGGCATGGTTATCCTTGGGTCACTCGCTCTGCAAACTTTAGACTGCTTTAGGCAAAAAAAAAAAAAAAGAAGTGCCTGGAGAGGTGATTGGTTCAGCAAGAATGAATGATAATTGCTCTGAGTATATTCAAGGGCAAGTTTTTCAATGCCCAACAATTTGCGACAAAGGTAAAAGCCTGCGCCTTCTCATGCGCTGGTTAGTGGCCTTGTGATACACAGTGCAAATTTGGGATTTAGGCACCTCATTTCTGCCGGATTTATATCTGACATGTACCAGTATCACTTAGGATCTTGCCCTTTATGTGAAATATAGCTGCTTAAGCAGTTACCATTCTCTGGTAAGGATAATGTCCACGATGCCAGGGCCTCTCTCCAAATTTTGAGAAACCTCTGTTAACATGGAGCAATGTGTTAATTTTGTCTCTGCATATCCAGGCCTGTACTGGCTATTAGGATTAGGATACAGTTATGCCAAAAAGGAAAGAATCATTTTCAGCCTAAATATTCTTGGTTTTGACAGGTTTTCATTTTCCAAGGTTTAGATTACATGTCGGGGGAAGTTCTTTACTACAGAGAGAGTGATGAGGTGCTGGAACAGGCTGCCCAGAGAGGTTGTGAATGCTCCATCCCTGGTGGTGTTCAAGACCAGGTTGGATGGGGCCCTGGGCAGCCTAGTTTAGAACCAGATCTGGAGGTTGATGGCCCTCCCTATTGCAGGGGAATTGGAACTGGATCCCTTGGGGTCCCTTCCAACCCAAGCCAATCTGTGATACCAAAACCTGGATGCCCTTCATGGAATCAGCTGCCTTCTGATGAGCTCTGACACATACATAATTTTATAAGCTCTTCTGTTTTTAATACACATATACGTGCATATAAAACTACTTATACTCCCAGACAGAAATATATGAAGATATTTTCAATGGTTTAAGCAGCACTCCAGTTCTTTTTCAGGTACATTTTAAGGTATCACACTAATGAGGTACTACTGACTTTGGAAGAAAGAACTAATTTGCTGTCAGCAGTAGTTTAGTATAAGAAATGGATTACCATTATTTCTCATCCTTGCTTGACTTTAAAAAAAAAATAATTCTTGAAAATTCATACTTTATTTTTTATTTCAAAATGATGTGAATTTTTTTCCTCACTCTTGCAAAAACAAAAAAATGTATACTCAGGGAAGGGGGGTGGTCTCACTAGATCTTTTCATGTAAAACTATATTATGCATGTGTATTAAAGTAGATCATATAGCATCATATCTATCATATAATATCAGTGAAGATTTTGCATGCCTCCATATTTGCCTATTAGTAGTAAATATAGCCAAAAGTATTTTACAAAGCAACTTTGAAATTTGAGGGCAGATCTCTTTTTTGAGTACTGCTGACACTGAAGCAATTCTCATTGGTAGCTGCAGTGTGTTTCAGCATGTCTTTCTTAGTCTAATTCTGCTTGAATGAAGCAATTTCCTTTTCCTTCCTGAGATCAGGGTTTCATATTCCCCTGTATAATACCTGGTAGCATTGTAAATCATCTTGAGCAAGGCAGAGCAGTATGAAGGAAAAAAACGTCTATCCTTCTCTGTCTAGAGGCCAGCAGCTACACTGAGTCTAGTGTGAAAGACATGGAGCTCAGAATATAGGGTTGCAGGGAAGAAAAATGATTTTACATATTTTCTTGTGTGGAGTAAATTTTAATTTGTGGATAACCACTGTAGTACATTCATTAATTCAATCTTACAATTCCTTTTCTTTCCCCTCCATATGAGATAGTTTATCTGTAAAAAAGAATATCCTCTGAACCAAGCAACTGACAGTAAGTGTATTGCTACAGATATGTGCCGAGGGAAAAACTTTTTTTTTATGCTAAGCCTTTGTTTATCTTCTTTAGTCTCTGTTTTTCTTTTGGGCAAAGAAAACAATGAAAACCTAGCAGTTCTGTGATACATTTTTCTCCCTTTTTGTGCTTTTCCCTCATTCATTTTCTTCCTTTTATTTCACATCTTAACACTAAGTTGAGCTGCCTTTGCTTTTGTGTATGAGCATTATTTGTGCAGGCTTTGAATCTTTTGGAGTGGAAAGATGGCAGGTAATTCTGGTAAATTGTATTCTATTTTCTTTTAGTCTGTCACTCAGATGCTCAGAATTAGGAAATGGAGCTCAAAGATGAAGGACAATTGGTTACCTGTGTAGACTTGTAAAATGAGGTTTCTATGATGTGGAGTCTAAAATTCAAGAATCTTCACTGTGTTATTACAACTCAGCTCCACCTATTGCTAAGTTTGGAGGTCATTAAGAAAGAAAATTCCTCTTTACTATGACCTTTGGCATTAAAGAGAGAGGAGGAGGGAAAGAGAAAGCTGAGACTCCCAGAGGGCTGTGAAAGAATCAGTTCAAGACTTTGGTCCCTGTTGGTAAAAGAGGAAGAGGTTAATTGAATACAGAGAAAAGGCATGCATCCCAAAATGAGCTTTGTGACCTATTTGTGTTCTGAGAGGACTTTCAATGAGCTGGAGGTGCTGGTTTGGAAGCTGGCAGCATTAAAAGGTGAAGTGAAAGTCTTGCTGGGAAGAAGTATTTTTGTGTTATGGTCAGGTACTAACTGTTTGTTCCAAAGATCTATCATTAGTGAAGGAGACTCACAAATAAAACAGGCTCATATTTTCCTGAAAACATACCCCTACTTGCAAAAACTGCTTCTTGTAACGTGCTTCAAACTACTGTTTAAATATCTAGCAAAATGCAGCAGGCCGTAGTCTGCCATCTTACTCTGCCAATGAGAGAATCATGATTTATCCTGGTTTCCCAAGGGAAGAAGGCTTCTGTGACTGCATTTTGCACATACTTATTTGTTTTCCCCATTCTCTAACACATTTTTAATCTATGGCTAATTTCAATCAAATTTCACAGAGATGCAGAATTTTTCATTTTTATAAGTTTTATTAAAAAAAAAAATTAAAACAAAAAGTATCCAGAAAGAGGAGAATCTGCTATCATCTCAACTGGAAGATTCTCATGAGAATCAGCACTTATTAGGCAGGATGAAGTATACACAAGGGATAGCCACAGAGATACAGAATAGTAGTAATTCTTCCTTTGTTAGTTGTATTGTTTATTAAACTACTACTCCTCAAAGTTTAGCAGGTTCTTGAGTCACTAATAGTAACACTGTTTGCCCTTCAGCCAGCAGTGGGAAAAAAACAAGACAAACAAAAAATCAAGAGCCCCAGCCAAACAGAAGCATGAGTGGGCAAAAATGCATTTCATTTGTCAGCAGGAAAGTGTGCTTTACTGTTCTTCTGTTAGCTTTCACATGATGACTGGATTTCTTAAATGTGATGGTTTACCAGTGAAATAAGACGTATGTTCCTATAAATAAACATACTGAGCCAGTTTTTTTTTTTTTTTTCACTTGCTTTCATTTAAATTTGATTTACCTTAAAATATAATTATTTTAATCATAGATACACACGCTTAAGCACTTAAGGATAATGCTAAAATAGCTTAGATGACGATATACCAGCTAAGCTTGATTCAGCTTAATTTTGCATGTTAAAGAGAGAAATTAGATCTTAGCAAGCATGGAGATCTGGGTCTTTGTGCAAACTGCAATTAAGGCCCATACCTTCAAAACATAACAAATAGAAATATCAGAAAATTAATTTCCTGTGGTGCATGTATCAGAGTAAATCTTTCTCTTAAATTGATGGTAGAAGGAGTAGCATAGTGAAGGAGGATAATCCTTGTCTGTCAGGTCTGTGTTTCTGTGGCCAGACCAGCAGTGATAAACACCTAATGAGGCTTTGTCACTGCTTCGCAGCAGCAGCAGGTGCCCAGTATGGAATGCATCCTCTGACCTACAGCATATGCGCTGCGGAGCTCGAATGACAATCACGTGCTCTGGCACAGGGGTATGCCAATGTGCAGGTACTCAGGCAGCTCTCCAAGCACTTTTTGTAACTGTTGTATGAGGCATTTTTCCTTGGTTGTATGTTTGTTGGCGCAGTATATGAAGACAGGGAGAAAAAGAACCTATGCAATTTCTTTGCTCATCTCTGCAACCTATGGTGTGATAATTATTTCTGGTGTTACTTTCTGCAAAGATGATGTTTTCAAGGCTGTTCTGTTCAATAAAAAACATTGATTTCTGTAAGTACCTTCATTGAGGGTTTTATAGGTTGTTGTTTGGCTCTTTCTTATTGTACTTGTTGCCCGATTAATTTTTATATTTGAAATAGCGTGGCTCACCACAAGTTCAGTGTCAGTTTCCCTTTCTTCCAGTACAACAAATCTGTTCTCCTATACAGCAGATGGAGATAAACTGGCTGCTAAATGGTTGACCATCACCTCAGCAATCCATAGATAACTGAGGAAGCTGGTGTGACACTAAATTAACAGGGTGATAATGTTTGAACAAATCGCATTTGAAAGGAATGCCTAGTACTTGGCTGTGTGTGTTGGAAGGGGCACTCCATCTACTGTACTTTCTGTGATGTGTTGAGATGTTTATCTTTTCTGAAACTAGTGTCAAAAGCTAGCATTTTTTAATTTAGAAAACTGAAAGGAACGTCTGTTTTTTTTGGGAGAGGAGAGTTCCCTTTTTAACCATCTCCACTGACATACAGTTCATGCCCATACCCAAAATTCATATATTATTGACTACTGCATGCTAAGCAATTCCTGTTCATTGCAGTCCTTCCCCTGCGTGGAGCATGGAAGCAGTTTTCAGTTGATTAAATACATTACAATACATACAATATATATGGCAATTAAAAATGTGTGACGTATGCTATCATTTCCTTATTTCCTAGCATTTGTGTGTGTAGCAACAAAAGGCATGTCTGAAACATGCAAAAGGCAGTGAAGTTTTTCTTTTGTGCTGTAAAGGGTGAGACTAGGAGAGCTCAAGTGGAACACAGGTATTGGCCTGTTCAGCATGCAAGGTGAGATACATGTTAAAGAGGGAAATGCTGCTTTTACGTGTTGTTTCCTGGAAGGGTTTTCAGCAGAAAGCAAAAAAGAATTTAACTGGCAAACCCCAATGTGGCATATATGTTCCAAAATTGCTTCATTTAGACTTATTTTTCTTTCTCCCTTACTGATGCTCAAGGTCTGAGTAAAATAGCAGAGATCCCTGAGGTACCAGCACTGCTGGCATGTATCTTAGTCCTTGATTTTCAGGCCTGCAGCTGGGAGTCTAGCTTATCTACAACAGGACAGTACAGGCAGGGACAGTGCACAGTGCTGTGTCCTGCAACCCTGCAGGCAGTCATTCCCTTTCTCATTCACTTCTCTAGTGAAGCAAAATTGTTCACAAAGAGATAGTTTAATGTCTCCTCAGAACCAGACTGGAGTCAGCAGTTCAGGTCATATATACTGTGGATGGCTCTTACACGGATATTCATGTGTGCTATCTATATAACTAACAATAGCTTTTTCTCTGGTCCACAGCTGAGCTGTGAGCAGGTTATTGTTTATTGCTGTTGCTGTGTTGGAATTTGCTGAGCTCTGGATTTACCCATTCAGTTAGGCGTAGGAGAGCTTCCAGTCTCATTACAGTCAAAATAAGCAGTTCAGTCAACATAGCTTCTTCTGACAGAAGTAGGTCATGGAGTGATCGGGGCAGCTCAACCACTTTAGTGTGGTTGGAGACTCCTTCTCCTCTTCTCCCCCCCCTCCCCCTCCAGCAGAGGAAAGGGAGACAAGTAGGAGGTGGGAGCATATCTTAGGCACCCATGCAGGAAAATTTTCTATATTTTGTGGGTTCTTTTAATTTGTTTGCAACCCTCAATATTTTTTTTGTAGCCCACTGAGAACAGATCTTGAATGCTGCCTTTGTGCCCCCACAACTCTTCAGGTTTCAGAGTACTTGGTTTGCCAGTGAATAACATACATAAACATTTAGTGATAATGTTAGTAACACAGTATGTAAGAACATACAAGCAGCTGACTATTTCATAGCCATTACTCAATTGACTTCAGTGTGAAAAATAAAGGTGGGTAAAATAACCGTGGTGCTTATTCACTGTTGATGGGAATCCAATTATTCTGTTGTTTCCAACTGTTTTTTATTTGCACATTCGAGATTGACAATATTCCCAGGAGGATAGCTTCAGACAGCAGTTTGTACCCATAGCTATAATGACTTCTCTTCTGCTACAGTGATGGTAATCTGATCTTAGAAAACCTTGCTGAATTTCAAAGCCCGTCATGTGAAACATACAGTGTGACATTAAAAATAAACAGGATGACTAGAGCCAGAAAGAAAAGTGATTCTGAAAATACCATTTGATAGAGGTATTTAGAAGACAAGGCAAGTTTTCAGTTTTAAAAATGAAGTTCACAGTTCATTCTTTATCAATAAAATTTTGCTTTCTTTTTTTTTTTTTTTTTGTCTGCAATTGCTTGGCTTTGTCCTTGTGTTGGTCAGGTTGCTTGCATACTTTTGAATACTACTGTCATTTGGATTTGGCTGTGGCAATGGTATTGCAAAATACCTGTACAGGGTTGTTAGTTACACTATTGTAGTATGCATATATTTGCATGCTAATATTGATTATATACTTCCCAATCAGTACATGTATGATTTCTATTTCTAATAGGCCTCTGCTCTGTCTTCAACATTGTTTTCAAATTGTAAATCAATAAAATAATGCTATCACTGAAAAGCCCTATCTTCATGTGCCTCTGGTTTTTGCCGTTATTTTGCATTATCTTGTGTCCAGCTGAACATTTTTGTGCCAGCTGTATGGAGGTGGAAGAACATATCTGGGGTATTGGAGAAGTATGTGTGTGGGAAAGGATATATAATATATTATTTTATATATATGTATATTATATACACATATAATTATATATAATATATATACATATAATTATGTATACATATAATGTACTATTTATATATACCTAACAACACATAGCAATCTGTAACTTTGTGATATGTCTCACTACAGTGTCTACAGTATAAATGCCTACAATACTTGGTTTTGAGATAAGCTATGAGTGGTCATCATATGTTTGTGACTTAGAATCATAGAATGGTTTGTGTTGGAAGGACCTCCAAGATCATCTAGTTCCAATGCCCCTGCTATAGGCGAACACACCTCCCACTAAACCAGGTTGTTTAAAGTCCCATCCAGTCTGGCTTTGAATGCTTCCAGGGGGGAATATCCACAGCCTCTCAGGGCAACCTGTTCCAGTATCTCACCACCCTCACAGTAAAGAATTTCTTCCTAATATCCAGTCTATATCTACCTTCTTCCAGTTTGAAACCATTTCTCCTCATCCTGTTGCTACCTGCTCTTATAAAAAGTCCTTCCCCAGCTTTCTTGTAGGCCTCCTTTAGGTACTGGTAGGCTGCTGTAAGACCCTGTGGGACCTTTTCTTCTGCAGGCTAAAGAGTTCTAACTTCCTCAGCCTGTCCGTGTAGGAGAGGTGCTTTAGCCCTCTGTTCATCTTTGTGGCCCTCCTCTGGACACACTCCAACAGCCTGACTTAATGGAAATCACTCATATTGGGTGGTGTAATTTTGGGACAGCTTTCTTTAATGTTACGAGGGTACTTCAAAAATACTGCCTCCTATTTTACCACGTTGGCTCACAACATTAGATGTAGATGCTGGTGGTATGGCAATAGAGACTGAACCTTGCCATCAGTATTCTGTTCCATTTTGTTGCCATGCAACAGATGGCAGTGGAGAGACAGTCTGACAGAACAGCATTGGACACAGAAGTGCATAGGAAAAACAAAGGCGTGTGATTGAATTGCTCTGTGCAGAAAAAAAATGATACCCACTGACATTCATCATCACTTGTGGAATGTTTCTGGAGATCAAACAGTGGATGTGAGTGCAGTGAGGCAGTGGGTGGTGTTTTTCGGCAGTGGTGCCAGTGACAGTGGGTCACCTCCACTGGTGCAGATTTTTATGAGCGTGGGATGCAGGCTTTTGTTCTTTGCTGGTGAAAATGCACAGCTAATTGTAGTGACTGTGTTGAAATACAGTGCTCTGTAGCTCAGAATTTGCTCTGTTAGTGTTATTGTGCTCTTTGTATCATTGTAGTTTCCATGGAAATAAGTAGGAGGCATTATTTTTTGAAAACCTTACATATTATAAACAATCTGGATGCTGGACTTGATTGTATGTTAAGTAAGCCTGCAGATAATACTGAATTAGGAGGAGCTTTTAAATTCCTTGAAGGTGGAGAGGTCTTGCAGAGACATCTTAAACTAAAGAGCTGGGCAATGACCAATCATATTAAATGTAATAGTATGAGGTAACCCTGAATGTAGGAAGAGGCTTTGAGATGATAAGCTGGAAGACAACCCCACAGAAAAGGAAAATTAAAATGAAGGCACCATGTTTGGGAGGAATAATATTACCCTTGACTGTACAACAGCAAGCAGGATGGATCTGTTCAAATTGAAAAGATGTAAGATTATTCAATGTAGGACAGATAGTTTTAGGGCAACGTGATTATGGCTATACTTAATAAAAAGCTGAAGTGTGAACAGTATAATTTGTGAAGACTTTAAACAAGGTCTTTTAGCCAGAAAAAAGGTAACACTGCTAAGGAACTGCTAGAGAATAAATTGGAGATGAAATTAATGAAAATTACGTCATGCAGTAGTTACATGAACAGAACAAGTTACAATTCTAATAGAATTGAAAATGAAAAATAGATTTCTTTCATGATTTTCCTTTCTGAAAGTCTTCTTAAAATGGTAGGAAACTTTCTCTGTCCTTCACACACATACAACTTCTTATTTTTTCCTAAGAAAAATCCTAGCTACCTGTGTATGGACTTGTGCATATACGTGACGTGCATGCGTGCTGAGAGACAAAATGATATATTTAGTTTTAATGATTTAGCACTTTAAGGAACCGTCTTACTATCCTAGCCATTTTTTTGAGGGTTACCAGTTCTGCACAAAGAATGACAGGGCAAGATATGAACTGCTGCCTCATGTGCTCTGCTTCACAGCCTGGGGTATAATGTGAGTGAGGATTGAAAGCGATGAAATTAAGATGCAGAAGGAATCACATGCAAAATTTTTCTTTTACAAATCAAGAATCTGGAAAATAAAAAGTAAAATGATCTAGAAAATAAAGTATTTTTCCTACTGACTGCTTAAATTATTTTTCTTTCTATGAATAATATGTATATTAATCAAAATAAATCTAAATTATTATTTTGGATCAGAATTCACTTACTGTGTTTTTAGGTCTTCCAGATAGGAACTCTGACACCCAACTCCCCTGCCCTGGTTCAAATAAGTGATTGACAGTAGGTATCCCATTTGTTCTTTTTGTCTGTCAGCTGCTTTAGAGAAAATTAAATTCATGTGGCTTTCTGGGCTTATGGCCCTGATGTGTATAATTTGCTTGAAATGAATTTCTTTAATATACTCAAATATACTGAAGTGGAAAGAGTAGCCTATTCATTTTAAAATTGTATTTTATTTATTTATTTCTGTTAGATTGTTGGAGCTCTTCAATATTTTGTAATGTTTGTAGGTTGATGTTTATCATTTTGGAAAATATTTGAGTGCTAGTTTCACAGTGTATCCCTCTGGATTAATGACTGTTAATTAAATGAAGAAAAAACCTCTTTAATATTGTTATAATTACTGTTTTGCATGAACTGCTATTTATCACTTGTTCAGACAATACTGAAGGATTTTAACCTTAGGAGAAAATTACTAACAGATTTAAGCATGGACTTTGAGATGTGGCGACCTGAGCAAAGGGAAGTGAGCCCATTCTTCTCTCTTAATACAAGAGACTGAGCTGCACAGTTGTATGCAAAATGCCTGTGCCTTACAATCTCAGGTGATAGAGAGTTTCTGGCCCTCTTTGATGTGCTGGATTTGTCAACAAGGCTGAGTGCTGAATGCTTTGGATTTTTGATGAGAGCTGTGAGTTCACAGCAGCCAAAAAGGCTCTAGGTCATGTTGATGTGAGAATTAGCCCCTGGATTCCCCTTAGATAATATTAGAAGGGAACCCTGCCACTCCTCCTAGCAGAGTGCAAAATTACAGTCTGACTTAAATGTATATGAGTCACATCCTCAATCCATAATAGGCCAGCATCCTACTTAAAGAACTGTTGGTTACTTCAAAAAGTCTTGTCAGAAGTCATCATTACTTGAAGAACATATTACATAAATTATCATTTACTGTCATGGAAGCTGAATTTTGGAAGAGCTGATGAATCTAAAAATGCATAGGGGAGACCTTATTGCCCTCTTCCAATATCTGAAAGGTGCTTACAGCAAGAGTGGGGTTGGTGTCTTCTCACTGGTGACAGGTGACAGGACGAGGGGAAATGACCTTAAGTTGCACCAGGGTAAGTTTAGGTTGGATATCAGGAAAAACTTCTTTACAGAAAGGGTTGTTAAGCACTGGAATAGGCTCCCCAGGGAGGTGCTTGAGTCACCATCCCTGGATGTGTTTAAAAAGTGTTTGGATGTGGTGCTCAGGGACATGATTTAGCGGAGGGTTGTTAGAGTTAGGGTAGTATGGTTTGGTTGTGGTTAGACTCGATGATCTTTAAGGTCTTTTCCAGCCTGAGCGATTCTATGATTCTGTGATCAAAAAATTTCAGCTGGTGATAATCTACCAGTACCTTTCTAACAGCACAGACATGCCTCTTATTCATTTGTTACTACTCTAGTACACTCCACTTTTTGTTGAAGAAACAGGAAAAGTAGAATGCCACAGGTCTGTTCCACTCCACCGCACTCTCTGTTCGCTGGAAGCTTTTTGCCCACTTGGATTTTCGACTTTCAGTGCTCTGTATCTTAAATTTCGTATGGTAAAGAAAACTGCATGTTTTCTTGTGCCTTTGCTCTGTTGACTGATTCCTCCAAGCTGCAAACTGAGTTGTATAGAAACCAGAGTAGAGGAGGCTGGTCTCCAGGGTATTTGGTGTAACATACCAAAATAAAATGTTAGAACAATAAGATTTATGATTCTTTCAAGTCTCATATGCTCTTTTGATGAAACAATGGTAAAAACCAATTTAATGAATATATGTAGGAGTGTGAATGAAAACTGCTGAATGCTGATGTCTGTGTTCCATATCCTCTGTATTTTTGGTATTTGCTGGCACAATAGACGAGAAAATACTTTATAGTTGTATGTTAATATTAATTTTAATTCACTTCTAGAATTGTGCTTTTGGTTAAAGATTGATCCTTTGTCATTCACAAGCAATAAAACTGGACAGTGCCATGAGAAGTAGTCATTTACATATTAGGATCAAGTTCTTAGCTGCTGTAAACTTAGAGTACTTCTTTGAAGTTGTGCTTATTTAATGCTACATAAGCACTTGCCCTGCTGTATCTATTGAATTGTGAGTGTTTTGTTCTGAATAAAAGCAGACGTTATCTTTGGGAAAATGAAATGGACTCTGAGTTGCTATAAACAGCTGCAACACCTCTGGCCTTGGCAGATGTCTGCTGAAATTCTGTTTTTATGTTAGGAACATTCCCTCATCACCATTTTTTAATGGCTGTGGACAGGACATTTCCATCTGTTATTTCCTTCCTACATCTTTTATAAACTTATGCTGATACACAACCAGATTTGTGTTTATTGCCCAGATGTTGTTCTGGGATAATACTTTTCTGGGTCTAGAAAAGCTTCTGAAGGGCTCCTAGAGTAGTGCCAGAGGCCAACATAGAATCATAGGATTGCTCAGGCTGGAAAAGACATGGCCAGGGCACATCTTTGCCCAATTCAGCGGTGGCAGCAGCGGCAGGGCTTTTCACTTGCTTGTTTCTTTTTCTCCATTTTCTCCAGTCCCACTGTAATTGACTACTTTTTTCTTTTTAAAGTAAAAAACACTTATCTGCTAAACTCCAGTCCATCAATACAGGTATCATGTCATCATGTTTATAATTATTGCTTCTCTCATTTTGCACCGTTCTCTCATTTTGCAACTTTCTGGGGCTCCTTCATTTCTATGAACGGAGCATTTCAGATCCTTAAGCATTAAAGAAGAGATGATCAGTGCAACATCCAGATTTTATCTCATCTTTTGTGAAGACTGTTTCCATACCAACTGTTGCTCAGAACCCATGGTAGTTCCACTGATGCTATGAAAGGATGAATCTAATACAAAGTAGTCTGTTATATCACCTATTTCATGATTTTGGAGTAAAATCTTATTTAAAGCCTAAGTGTTCACATGACTTCTTAATCCTTAAAATAAATGAATAAATAAAATCTAAATAATGGCTAGGTTTTTGGGGGGAGTGGTCCTGTAGGCTAAGAAAGTATCGGTTTAAAATGGTGATTCTGAAGATAGAATTAAAGCTTGATATGTTTATTATCGTGAAAGAAGGGAAAATATAATAAAAAATCTTCCTTGGATTTCAATCTGTATATTCCTAGCAGGTGTTTCATTAACCATCTCACATCACTGAGGACTGAAATTGGCATTTTATTGTAAAGAAGACTATAATGTATTTTTAGCTATATTAATAACTCACTGAAATGATCTATGAAGATATCTGGCACTCTAGATTTTCTTATCTTTGCATTCATGTGAAGTAGAAAGGAAAAATGCTACAAGAACAAAAAGAAGAATACTACTTTCATGGATAGGAGTGTTCTGTTTCTCCTATATTGTGTGTTTAACACTCATTCTCTCTGTCTTCTTCGGTGTCTCATACTGTAACAATCAAAAGTTGGAGGAGACATCGTCCTCTCCTTAGTTGGAAGAAAATTTTATTTGCAATTTGCTCTGAGTATCTAGCTAGTCAAATAGATATTGCAGCAGTAGTCATTAGAGTTCTCTTTGAGTTGGTGGACTATTAAGATTGCCACATTAAAGAATAACTCTTTTTTTTTTTTTTGTATATTTTACAAATATTTACATGAGCAATAATATTATCTCCCATTACTACTTGATATATTGGCAACTTGCTCTTAGATCATATGCATTCATAAGCAACAAAAAGTTGTTGCTACACAAACAAAATAATTAGCATCCATCTCTTGCCTTCTATCTGTTAAAATTTTTGAAAGGCATAGTAACTAAATGTGCTGATGCAAGCTTCTCAAATAGCAGTTAAATCATACCAAAATAAAACTGGTTGTTGGCCGCTGAGAGCTACAGGATCTGTTCCAGATTATCACACGCACAAAGCATTCTCTGATCCCCTTTCTTGCACCATGTCTTAATCCAGCTAAGTTCTTTTTTTTTTTTAGACTTTAATCTGAACCATAAATTCCACTGCTTGCTTTTCTCTCTGTGCAGAACAAATATTACTCCAGAAATGGCCTTTGTAAGTGATCAAGTCTTGTGTCACAGGGACAGTTTCTGAATGAGCTTCCCTTCTGAGGCAGGTGTGAAGGAGCATGTCTATTTTTTCCTGTTGGTTTTAGACTTTTCATCATTTCAGAAATCATTTCATCATTTCACTTCCCAAAGATGAACAAATCTATAATATCTTGTTCAGGCTGAAAATCAAACCTAATAGTACAAGTCTAATGTACTCTCCTCCTCTTTTGAATGTTCGGAAGAGTTCTGGTCGGTGTTTGAAGCTGTGGGCTTGGTTGACTTGTGCTGAGATTGAATCATAGGATCACCAAGGTTG
The DNA here is from genome assembly GCF_016699485.2 of Gallus gallus. Taxonomy (NCBI): domain Eukaryota; kingdom Metazoa; phylum Chordata; class Aves; order Galliformes; family Phasianidae; genus Gallus; species Gallus gallus. The sequence continues at coordinate 6,208,066 of NC_052534.1, forward strand.
CAGAAAGCTTCCAAGATCATTCAGTCCAATTGTCCACCTACCACCAGTATTCCCCACTGAACCACATCCCTTAGTACAACATCTAAATGTTACTTGAATGCGTCCAGGGATGATGACTCCACCACCTCCTTGGGCAGCCTGTTCCAATGCCTGACGGCTCTTTTGGAGAAGAAATGTTTCCCAATATCCAACCTGAATCTCCCCTGGTACAACTTGAGGCCATTCCCTCTAGTTCTATCACTAGTTAAGTGGGGAAAGAGGCTGACCCCCCAGTTTGCCACACCCACCTTTCAGGTATTTGTAGAGAGTGGTAGCATCTCCGCAGAGCCTTCTCTTCTCCAGACTAAATAATCCCAGTTCCCGTAGCTGCTCCTCTTAAGAATTCTGCTCCAGATCCCTCACCAGTTTTGTTGCCCTTCTCTGGATGTGCTCCAGGGTCTCTATGTCTTTCTTTTAGTGAAGGGTCCAAAACTGAACACAGTACTTGTGGTGAGGCCTCACCACAGCTAAGTATAAGGGGCTGATCATCTCCTTGCTCCTGCTGGCTACACTATTCCTTATAAAAGCCAGGATGCCATTGGCCTTCTTTGCTACCTGGCTATACTGCTGGCTCATGTTTAGGCAAGCTTCGACTAACCCCAGGTCCATTTCTTTCATACAGTCTTCCAGTCACTCTGCCCCAGGCCTGTAGCATTGCCTGGGGTTGTTGTGGCCAAAGTGCAGGACCCAGCACTTGGTCTTGTTGAAGCAATTGGCCTCAGTCCAGCTATCCATCTTGTCCAGATCCCTCTGAAGGACCTTCCTACCTCTAGGCAGATCAATGCTTCCTCCCAGCTTGGTGTCATCTGCAAACTTACTCACGGTGTGCTCAATATCCTCATCCAGTTCATCAATAGATATAATAAACAGTACTGATCCCTGGGGAACACCATTCATGATGGTCACCAATTGGATTTAGCTTCATTTATTGGGTTTGTTCTGGGTAAACACCCACAGACCTTAGATTCCTATCCAGATTACTTTGACAGAAAACTGAGCTAGAATTTCCATCAGCTGAATTTTGGTAAATTTATGGCATCTCACCATCTAGTCCAGACTGGAATGTGGACTGTTAGACCCTTATCAGAAGGTTTCAGACCTTCAAAAAAACATTTTTGGATCTTTACATGGACGGAGATTGAGCACAGAACTAATGTGTTTGTGTCATTCAGTTCATTTCCCTCATAAACTGAAAACAGGCATAAACTCTGATTAGGAGAGATTTAGCAGTTGCAGACTCGAGTATGAGGAGATATTAATGTGCATGAACTTGTAACAAATATACAGATTAATTGAACAACTGCAATATATAGGAACATTTTTCACTGTAAGGAACAAACAGGCAGGGACAGTCAGCCTTTTTAATGTAAGCTGAAGATTAATGCAATGTGGTATGAGTTATAAAGTGTGTTGGTAACTTACTAAACCTTCTCCATATGAGTTCTCAAGGGAGTCTGTAAAAATACATCATTTGTTGCACAGAAAGTTGTAGGCAAGGTTAGATGCTCTTTCTTGCCTCACTGTTTTTGACCAGAGAGAAATGGCATACCTGACTCCAATTCTGCCTCGAAGCAAAGGTGTCTACTGAAAGAAATTAGGAGACCTTGCTTTCTCTCCTAGGCTACTGTTATAAGGAACTGCTATCCAAAGAAATCACTGTTAATGTGCATATGTTGTATTTGGTTTAGTTCATGTCCATTTTAATGGATTTGTCTGTGATACCACATCTCATCATGCAAACTTTCACAACTGCAGTTGGATGATTCTTACTACCCTGGTATGATAAAGGGATTGTTATGTACAATTTTGTTTGAACATGTTTGTTTATTTATTTAAAACATTTAGGAGGATGCAGATATTCTAGGTATAATAAAAGTCCACTCCATGCCCACAGATTTTTCTTAGAACCAAAGGAATACTTGTTCCTAACACATCTTTCTGAAATATTATTTGGCCTCATTCAGACTGGTTGCAGACACTTATTCCAGTGAATGCTGATTAATAAAACAACAAATGCAGCTGATATTTCAGTGACCTTCTCATTATCCACCTGGAAATACACAGTTATAGCTGTGATTATAGGTGTTTTATTCATGCTGTCTATCATTTTCAAAGAACATCTCTGTCTTGCTCAGTAAAACCTGGCTGAGCCTTTATTGCCTGTGTCCCACTCTGCTGTGGGCCTGGAGGGTGTGCTGTATTATGCGTATGTTGTTGTTGATTATTCTGACTCCCCTAGTTTAAACTATGTGTCTGCATCTGTTCCTTGAAGAGGTATTAATTTTTAAAACATGGAAAATTTCCACATTCACCATTATTTTAGCAAAAAGGGATTCAATCTTGCATATTCCATGTAATCTGTTGATTAATTCCCAAGGCGAATGTACCCTTCAGGTTTACCATCTCGCTCAAATTTGCCTGTTCTGTGCAAAGAAAGCATTGAGCTATGATCCTGACAACACCAGTTATGAAAACATATTTAATTTTGGTATTACACAGTCTGAAAATATTACTGGGCGGTTAGTTGGTCAGAATATGCAGAGAAACATATTTTGTTTTGATACACATGGCTGAGCAAATAAATTACTTACGCATTTGTAATTTTATCTTCAGCAGTTTCCTTGAGGGAGATGGTGAAAGGCTTACAGTAGTCCAAATCATATTCTTTTCTGCAAAGCATTAGTGAAAATTAGGTTGTTGATTCTTTAAATAACAATAGCAGAAGCAGCAAATAGAACCAATTAATCTTTATGAGTAGATAGATTCATCATAGTTATCTGTTTGCACTGCATTCACATCAACCCCTGGAAATAATGTAGGAGAGCACCACCGCTCAGCCGTGAGTGCGATTTGTCTGATGCACTTTGGCAGATGTTGCCACCTCCACAGCTTCAAAGGTACTGAAAGAAGAGGAGTGGAGAAAGTTTTATATCATGATTGCTCAATCTTGAGAAAACTTCAAAGAGTTTGCAAAAATCTCTCTCCTATGGCTGAAAATAGCCACAGCAGCACAGGATATGGTTGCTGTGCTCGTCCAGATAAAATTCTGTTCTGTTCTCCCCTTCGATGGTGCCAAATATAACCCTTCTTCTTTTCCCCCAGTTTAGTTGCCTTGCACAGTGAAATTAAAAACAAACAAACAAACAAGAAAAAAAAAACTGGCAAAATATCCATATCGCATATAACATTATTTAGCCAAGGTCTTTTTGGTAGCTATCACAAATCTGGGCTAAACTCCAATTAAGGGAAATGTCGTTAGTATGTATACTTGACTAAAAACTAAAACCACTGAAATCCTGATTTTTTAACTGGAAGTGGGGGGTAAAATATTAGAAAGTAATGGAGAATAATCCATATGAATGTCTATTTACACTATTTTTAAATGGTGTCATTTGGAACAAAGCCCAGGAGCAAATGTGAACGTTGCCAAAGATTGCATGGAGATACAGCATTACATGCCGTTCACCCGGGTCATAAGTCAACGTGGCAAGTTGTTTAAGTCTTAATTGAAATATATTCTCCTTTAAGGTGAGAATAAAACTGTAAACAGATCTTTAATTATCTTAACAGGTAAAATATCTTTTGTTGAGAATAGTTGAGTAGTGAGAACGTTTCTCAAAAATATGCTATCAACATATTCAACTTGAAAGTGTTCACTGAAAAGCTTAGCTAATAAACGCAGAGGCCTAGTTGCCCAAGTGCCCCATGAATGTTAGTGTTCAAGAGATATTTGGACAATGCCATCCATATAACATGCATGAACTTCTTTATCGCTGAAGTGGTCAGGCAGTAGCACTGGATGATTTTTGAAGGTCTCTTCTAGCTGAAATATTCTATTCTCATCATCCATGCTCCACAGTACATGTTTTCTGGAAAGAGAATCATTCCAGTGGTCTGAACAACTTTACCTTAACAAGATGGATAGAAATGTATTTTTATTTATTTTTTATTTTTTAATAATGCAAATGTTCCACAGAAAAATTACCACAATCACATTTCTGAAAAATGTGCAATATAAATTTCATTATAATTTTTTCAGCAGTTCTGCAGTAGGTTGCCCATGTGTGCAATCTTCACCAGGACACATCCTCTTTATTTCTTTGGGAGAAACCTTTAGAGTGAACAACTGCTAATAAATGCGGTGTGAATTTAACACCCAATTAATTTCTTCACATCTTTTTCCTCGGTTCATAACAGGAAACCTGTATCCTTTAAATTCACAAGGTACAAGAAAACCTTGCCTATGTTCATTATTGTATCACACAGAACTTTTAAAACTACTTGAAAATAACACCTTTTATCTTTGAAGTATATATGAAGACCAGGCTATGTCTTGACTTGAACAGTATCCTTCCACTACTCTAAGATCATTTACAGAAACTCAAGAGATGTGTCATATACTGCTGCACACTGTATTAAGTCTTCCATGCCAGGAATGACATTTGCACTTTTGTTGGCTGTATATGTTGCCCAAGTTATGCCTTATCAAATCATAAACTATAACAGTAAAACTGAAAATGTTGAGCTAAAATCTCTCCATTGGTGATACCGCTGAAGGTATACTGATAAAAAGGAGACTCGAATAAAAGTCATGAACATTAAGCTCAGAAGAGTAGTAATAATGATCTGCTTGAAATTCGAAGTCTAATATTTCAAGTTTTGCACTATTCCATTCTTTTCAAATTTAATGGATTTATGATGTGACATTTCATTTGCTTTTCCCTGCAATCATGTCACCTGCTTCTGCATGGACATCATTATTTTGACATGAGTTCCAGATGATTTGCTGTAAGGATTACTCAGTTCCTAGTCATAACAGGAAAGCAGATTAAGTACAAGCACGTGAACTATATTCTGTAATTCACCTTCACACTGACTTTCAGTAATGGTCAGAAGTAAGGAGTTTCAATTTTTGTATGTGGAAAGTGAATTTTGCACATAGTGGTAGGGACACAGGAGTATGAATCTCTGTGTACCCAGATGAATCTGTAAGATGGAGAGGTAACATCAGTACAAGTGGCAGAAATGTTGCCATTAATGCCACTTTGTCATTAAATTGGAAAGAACAAGATGAGAGGTGATATATAATCAAATACAGAATCATTCATATGGCAAATATTGTTCGCATCCTCCAAAAAAGCACTTCTATTTAATACTGTATATTACTTTAATATAAATTTTAGACAACGTAATCTGTCACAGAAATGGCACAAAACTATCTTCAGAAAAATCATTAAAAACAACAACAACAACCACAAAAAAAAAAAAAAAACTGGCTCTCCAAAACATATATCATTCCTCTTTTGTAAAAATGCCATATCCTCAGATTACACAGCATCTGTCCTGAACAGAATGTCTGTTGTATGTGGAGATTACTGTTAGCTCCTAAGATCATTTCTCCATTAACAAAGATCTAACTTCTGACTGATATATGAAAAAGTTATATAGATCTTAAGTAACGCCATACTATGCTGAAATGTGTAAAGAAAATTATTAGTCATTTGCTAGGTAGAGTAGAAAAGAATTATGATTTTACTTTTTCTCCAGAATACCTGAGGTATATCTTAGGATAGTAGGTTTGGCAAGATTTCTCTGTGATAACAGAACAAACACCAACTGGAGCCTAATATTTCAATTTTACAAGGTGCAAAGTGCACCAGCACATCCCTGCAGCTTTCAGAATGGGCAACTGCTTGATATGTATATTTTGTGGCATGCAGTTGACTTCATCAAATACACCAGAAAACTACATAGATTAAAAAAAAAAAAGAAAAAGAAAAAAAAAAAGAAAAAGAATTGCACTATTAGAATAGAATAGAACTATGTTAGAATGAACATAAACACAATGATAAAGAAAGGACAGAAACATTTATTTGCTTGTGGGAGAATACTTCTGATATTTTGTGAGTTGCATCTCCTGTTTTGGTTTAGAAAGCAGAGTGTGCTTGGAGCACGTGAGCTAGATGACAGATAACAATAAAAGGCAAAATGCCTTCTCAAGAACTTGCCTGATGTGCTCTTGCTGCAAATGGTCACTCAGCCCACATCAGCAAACTTTGTTCAGTGTGGTACCCAAACACACAGCTTCTCTGAGCGGCTTGTTCCAGCATTCTATCACCCTCACAGTACAGTTCTTTCTTATGTTTGTGTGGAACTTCCTGTGTCTCAGTATATGCTTGTTGCCCATTGTCCTGTCACCGGGTACCACTGAAAGGAACCTGGCCCTATCCAATTGGCACCCACCCTTTAAATATTTATAAGCATTGATAAGATCCTCTCTGCTCACAGCTTTGTAGACATTTGCAACTACAGGCATTCTGAATGAATTATTTAGCAAATTCACAAGGCATTCTGAAGAAAAGTCATTTGTCAGAATTTATGTGAAAAAGTGCCAATAAACAAATCTGTGTCAGTGGCAGAGATGATAAATCCCAGTTAGAAGTGATAGAGGGGTCAAGAAAGGGAAAGCACCTACTCCAAAAGTGCAGTCTATATTAAGTTAGGAGGCATTTTCTGTACCTTTTCTTTCCTTGTATTGCTTCCATATTAAGCCTTTAAATTTGGGAACTGTGTTTTCCTGATCATCTCAAAAGAATTGTAGAGGCTGAAGGTCAAAATGTAAATTTTGCACTGCAGTACATGTTTGCAGGCTGAATCAATACCGGTGTGATTGATAGCGCTTAGTATATGGGAACCACAGAGTCTTTACCAGCATTTTTGTTATTAAATAAAAACAGAGAATGAATGAAAAAAATGCTCAAGATTTGTCTGATGATTTTTCTTCACCGGGGTGATGTTCTTTATTTTGTGTGAAAATACTGAATTTTTGAAGTCTTTTGCTAGAAATGAAGTGAGTGTAGGAGGTAAATGAAAACAGAAATAAGAGCAGAAAGCAGTAAAAAGAAAAACAAAAGTATGGCAAGAAATTAACAGAAAGTGTGGGAATATTCTTCATCACATAAATGACAATTTAAAGACAAACTTATGCCACTGTAATGGGGTAAGAGTCACAGCAGGTTCTGTAGCATAAACAGCATTATAAGCAATACCAAAAGTCTTGGTAATGAAAATTAAAGAATTCTAGTAATTTCAAGAGGACTTCTGTTTCTAGACTATCAATTTATTTGCATCAGTTTTGTTTTGGATTTCCTTTTAACTGGTACAGCTGTAAGGTTGGAATCAGGACCTCTTGTACAATTAGTGGTACACTACAGTCTATTCTGCAAGAACTTTATTGTTCCTTCAAAAACTGCCACGCAGCCTCTGAAAGAACAAGTAATGTTTCCAGCACCCAATCCTGAATCTCTTTCTTGGACAAATTTAACAGTTTCACAGTAGCATGGAAATTATGTATGGATGAGGACTGAAATCCATGAAAAAAAAAAAAAAAAAAAGGAAAATTTTGAATTCAGCAAATGTGTAAAACCTTACTAAATGCAAGTTAAAGGCAAAGCTTTTGCTGTTTGGTTTTAAGATTGATACCCTCTCCAGAGGGTAATTCACTATTCACTAAGTATTCACTATTGCATACATTCTTTCTCACTGTCTGCAATATCCTTTTATAAACTCGACTTGGTTTTGATACCCTGAGGCAACAAATTTCTCATTTGTAGTGTAACAAAGAATTTTCTTTTACTGTTTTGATTTGTGTAAGAGACCACATACTTGTTAACAAGATACAGAGATTTACTAGACAATGTAGATGTACATTGGGGTGATAAGATCCAGTTTGGTATAAGCTTTATAGGCTTAATACATTAGTGAGTGTATGTTGAATAAACAAGTAGGTAGAAATTTGGTACTGGGTACTGATAAACAACTAGAAAAGGCGACTAGCTGAAAAATAGGTCTTCAAGGCTAAACTAGTTCTAAAAGTTGCAAAGAAAATTATCTGACTCTTGTAGTACATGATTACTTACATAATAAATGACACTTTAAAACAGTTCCATGGCCTTGTTTGCAAAGATAGGAGGGAAGACACCAACTTTAATGGAGTGTGCATGCAGAATGTGCAGAAACAAATTCTGAATATGAGCAGCTCCCAATTGGCATGAGGTGGGATGAGAGGAGGTCTCCATAGGTATCCAGGCAGCTCATGTACCTCTAATTCTGGCTACCTTTCCTGGGTAAAAAAAGAATAGGAAAGAGCACATTGTTTCTGGCTAGAAGGGCACCAGCTGAGTATTTTTGGGGTGGAAGACCAGCACTTGAGGAGCCTGACATTGGGTTATGGCCATGAGTAGCCACTGGATGAAAGTGGCTAGTGCTTATAGCCCTGGTGTTAATGATGAGATAATGCAATCCTTTTCTACACAGCTGTGCCATTGGTGAAAGCTGTAATACTGACAGCAGTATTTGAGATATTGACCCAGGAGGAAGAATTTGACCAAGGACTGAAAAATAATATGATTACAGTAAAATACTGAGATAAAAGTTCAAAAGAAGCAACTAATTTTGGACTCCCTGGTTTTTAGCTGCTCAGGCATGATGTGTTTTGGTAAAATTCACAAAGGGATTAGGAGCTATCAGTTTCCACTGAAGTGAAGGTGCGTACCTGTTTTGCATTGCTTTGCTCAGAAGAGAAATAACAGGAAGAGTATATGGCTATTTGAGAGGTGAATGCTTTAAAGTAGAAGAACATTTTTTAGCCTAACAAAAAGACATAATCACTGCAGAAGTAGAAAGATTAAAAAAAAAAAAAAAAAGGAGAAAGGATGGCGAAGTATTTGTGGAGAAATAAATATTCCTGAAGTCAATTACATTATAAGTAATAAAATTAGTAATTAATAATGAATTATTAAATTTTAAATACTACTGAGCACTGGAAAAGTCAATTTATGGCTCGGTATTTAGCGGGACTGTTATGCCCTACAGCAGCAGGTAACTCCTAATACATAGATCCATCATCTGAGCTTGCTGCAAGCAGTTGTTCTACACTTCTGAGAGGTACTGACTGTTTTCCCAAAATGCTCAGTATGGGGCTAAATTCTATCTGTGGCAAATACGAGTATCTGCAATGCAGTCTTTTTTGGAGAATATATTCCTCATTTGGTACGCATCTCCAATACGCATGCTACTGCATTGACCTTTCCCATCCCCTTCTGTTTCATTTGGTTTGTACAGACAATATCCCTGGTGTTACTCTGCCCCATCCGTCAAGCAGGGTTATAATTATAAGCCTGTTCTTAAATCCAGATTTGCCCACATCCCTTCTTGTCTTTTCAGAAATACTAGTTAGATACAGGCTTAGGCTGTTGTTGCTGTTTTGACTTGCCCAGACTGCACTGAGTGAAGAGGAATTGTCTTTGGCCACACATATGTAGGCTGCTCTGAAAGTAATGCCTCCTGAAAGCTACAACAGATATAATGAGTACAGTGTTTGATAGAGCAAATTCACAGATACAAAACTTGGTTTTTCAACATAGTCATCACCATTAGATATGCATTTTCTCCAGCAAAGAGCAAGCACCTACATGATATGCTCATAAAAACCTGCATCAACAGAGATGACCCGCTACAGCCATTGCTGAAATGCACACCCACCACCTCACTGTGCTCACATCCACTGTTTGGCCTCCAGAAAAGTTCACCTAGTGTCGATGAATGCCAGTGGGTCCCATTTTTGTTTCATAAAGGAATTACATTCCATATCTTTGCTTCATATATGCTTTTATGTCAGGTACGTTTTTGCCAGACTGCCCCTTTTTTGCTATCTGTTGCTCTTTAACAGAACGTAATGGAGTATTGGTGAGAAGGTTCAACCTCCATATCACCAACATCCCCCTCTGATGACGTGGAACATAATCATAAAATAGGAGGCATTACTTTTGGAGCAGCCCTCATAAAATGTGTAATATAGTTAATGTACAATGTGTACTATTTCACCTTGCTCTTGCGAAACTAAAAGAGCTGTCTGGTTCAGTGACAGTGGCTTCAGTTCTTAGTGAGTTCTCAAGGTGTTTGTCAGAGATTTCTGATGAAATTTTATTTTTCCTGTGCTTCATCCTTGAAAACATTTGTTTGCAAATGTACATAGTGCCAGAAAGTGATGGCATGAATGAAGTGTGATTGTGAAGTGAGGGATATTTCTCTGCTAAGACAGGGCTTATAAAGGTCTGGTAAAAAGATATGATCAGATCTTTGAGTTGAATTTCTGATTGCAACTCTATACATTCCATTAAAATTTTGCAGATAATTTATTTCTGTTGCCTGAAAATGGAGTTACAAACATACCATATATGTGCACTGTGGGTTGAATGTGCCTGGTTTAGCCCAATAAGAATGCAGGCCAGATCATTAGTAGTGCCTCCTCAGCTGACTGGAAGAATTGTACAGATTTCTCTACCTGTTCAGCCGGCATATATATTATACTGACATCTGTGTAAGGCCCTTATTTTCCTTCATAGTTCAGGAAAGGGTTACTTTCTAAAGTACTTAGAAGGAAATAAAGATGTCTTCACAACATGAAGCTTAGTATCAGGGCCATAAAATGCATTAATGGTAATGCAGCCGTATTTTTTCATTTTGTGTGCTGACATTCAAACACACACATTAACAATTTCCTTTTATTAAGCTATCCCCTTGATAATATAGTGAAAGATTACAGGTTATTTGTGACAAATCCTGCAGCAGGTATTGTGTATATAGCTATGCCTCAAGTAATTCACATAAAATAGATTTCAAGGGAAAACATTTGTTTTTCAACATCTCATTTCATTTCTTTATTCTGCTGGAGAAATTTCACTACAGTGAAAGCCATTCTGTTTCTGAAATGAGATACATATGATATAGCACACTGTTTTGGAGAATGCTGCACAATCCATAAACTTTAGTGCAAGTACTGTAATTGCTTTCAAAGGAAGAGTAAGTGTGGCGCATAGCTGAATTAGGTAAAGAATCAATTAAGATGTCTGTCTTTCTGCCATTTACTATATGTAAAAAGCATACTTTCAAAGTGCTTATTTTTCTTAATTTAAGCATGAAATAGTTATATACACTTAAAAAAAAAAAAAAAAAAAAAAAAAAACCCATAAAATAATGCCCTAAGCAATCCTTTCTTTAAATAGAGCCATTATTTCAGACTAACCTATTTCAGGGTGATTTAAAGCTTCAGCATAAATTTTGCTTTGATTTTGTCTTTTATTGACTGAAAATACTATCCCTTCATCTCAGAAACATGGCACAAGAATGTTCTACTGAGCTGACTGTATTATCCAATCCCTAGAAAGATGCAATTTAAATCATTATATATGCTTAGGCCTAGCATATCTGTGGGGGAGAACAGTTTCCCACATTGCAAACACATGTTATACCCATATAATATAATAGGTATAGTATAAAAGAGTGATAAAAATATAGCATAAAAGTTGTACCCAAATTTTTATATTAGGTACAATATAAAAAAGTGATAATTTTCACCTATTTATTTTTCACTTTAAATATATTCTGTAAGTTTTATGGAACATCACAATCCTTTCCATGCCTTTCTTTGCCTTTCCTCTTACCTTTCTCTTTTCTCTTCTTTAACATCCCCTGTTGTATCAAAATTGACTTGGGAAGAGCTGAGACAGTTGTAGTTCACTTCCTTAATTACAGCTTTACCACAATTGACATTCATGGCATTTTTCTCTTGCATTTCACAACTTGGCATGTGTTGAAGAGAAAAGTACAATGAGATTGTTTTTTTTTTTTTTTTAATACTTAGTGATATCATTCCGAAGCTCTGCTTTAGCATCAATAGATTTTGAGTTCTCTGCTTGGTAGGAAACAAGTACAGTTTGATGGCTGATAGGTCATTCTCTAATACTGTAAAGGCTGCATAACTTGTATGCTTTAGAATCCCACACATGGAAAGGTTAATATAGGAGCATACAATTCTTGGAATATTTCTAGAAGCAGATAGCTAAATCCCAACTTACTACATTTAGATTTAGCTGCTTAAAATATGTATTTATGGTTGAGGAATGTAGAAGGCCATGAAAACAGAGGTTGAGGGAGTTATTGTGGAACAGTTATTTCTGGATGCTATGTTAAGGCACATGCAAGGCAAGATGATCGATAACAACCAGCTTGGCTTCACCCATGACAGATGGAGTGACAGCATCAGTAGACAGAGAAAGCAGATCTGAATATTATGATAGGGCTGGAGCACTTCTCCTACAAAGAAAGGCTGAGGGACTGGGGCTTATTCAGTCTGGAAAAGAGAATGCTCCGGGGAGGCCTCATTGTAGCCTTCCAGTATTTGAAGGGAGCTTATAATTAAGAAGGAGATTGACTTTTCACGTTGTCTGTTAGTAATTGGACATGAGAGAATGGCTTTAAACTTAAAGAGGGGAGATTTAAATTAGATGTTAGTAGGAATTTTTTTTACTCAGAGGGTGACTGGAATAGAACTTATGGATATTCCATCACTGGAGTTGTTCAAGGTCAGGTTGGATGGGGTCCTGGACAGCCTAATCTAGTGGGTGGAAATCCTGCTGGTTCCAGGGGGCTGGAACTAGATGACATTCCAACCCAAGTCATTCTGTGATTCTATGATATGATTCTTTGCACGCAGGGTGTTTTGCTGGTGTTGGCTTTACCAGGAACAGAAGATAAAACTGAGATTTCCATGTTAAAACACAATCATGGATGAGTCATCAACCATGTTTTCCTTGTTAGGAGCCATTTAGGTCGTGCATTGTACAGCTGCTCTGTCTACAGTTAGTGCCAAACATTGTGTCAGAGCTGCTGGCTCCAGTGGGTCAGAAAAGGACAAGTTAAGGAGCAGTACAACTGTTTTTGTAAAGCAAAAAATTGACTGGAAAAAGACTGATCCTTTACCAATTGGCTAGTGTTATTCTTAGCAGAGGAGCCAACAGTGTTTTGTTAGCAGTGTAGTGTGAAAATGTGTGTGTGGCTTCCCACCAGGGCTGGTATTGAGTATTCTTGAGTATTGAATCATCCACACCTTGCCCCTAACCTGCAATGACAGACTCTCCATCAGACACATTCTTCTTCACATTGCTGCAATCACAGAAAGCAGCTTGAGGGAAATTATCCATGTATAATCCTGTAGGCTTCCAAAAGCTTCATTCATGGGAAAGTTTTTCTTTTAAGCAAGTTCCAGGCTGAAATCTGATCTTAGTGAATTGAGAGGAACCTGTAAAATATTTCACAAGAAACCTCTTTTGTCTCTTTCAATATATAGCTTCAATGCTAAATATCTCATTTAGTTAACCCAGGTTTTCCATTAAAATTTGAAGAATAAGAGCAGCCTAAAAACACTAGAACAGGAAAAAATCTCAAAAATATTTCAGCTTTATGCATATCTGTTTGAATTATTTTAACTTTCACTCTTAAAAAAATATAAGCCTTTGTCAACATCTACAGTGGTCAAAATTATCTGCATCTGGCTTTTGGTAGAATACTCTGACTACCTACGTGGCTTTGAATTTGTCTTCCTTAAGGGATATGATTTTCTCTTGGCAATACTCAAGCCTCTATATTCTGAAAGTAAAATGGAAGGATTATCAGAATTCTGTAAGTGGAGATCTTGATGCCATTTAGGAGTTTTCTTTTATTTTGATCAAGGATTGGTTTTTACTCTCCATCAAATTCTTTGCATGCATAACGCCCTGTAGTCCAAAGCAGTTAATATACAATGGTTTGAAAGCTGATCTAACTGGCCTGAATCATAGAGTGGTTTGGGTTGGAAGGGACCTTTAAGATCATGTAGTTCCAACCCCCTTCTATAGACAGGGACACCTCCAACTGGACCAGGTTGCTCAAAGCCCCATCCAGCCTGGCCTTGAATGCCTCCAGGGAGGGGGCAATCAACTCCCTCAGCCTGTCTTTATGAAAGAGGTGCTCCAGCTCTCTGAACATCTTTGTGGCCTTCCTCTGCACCCACTTTGAGAACAAAGATGCTTTTGAGCTATAAGGTATTAAGCAGTTAGAGAAAAATCAGATGACATTGATGACATGTCTGATGTGTGATATGGCTGCTGTATAGTTGTTTTTTGGGTTGGGTTTTTTTTTTTCTTTTCTTTTCTTTTTTCTCCTGATACAAGGTGAAGAATGTGAAATAGACATTAACGACTGTGACAGCAACCCATGTCAGGAAAGTGCCGTTTAACTCAATATTCTACTCTGCTAAACTTCTTATCCCTTGTCTTACCTGTCTATTTACAGAAAAATTGTTTGAGTTTGAAAAGCTTTCTTGCATTTTATAAATGAAATTCTGAGTTCATGACTGTTGTCCAAAGGAAATAAACAACAGTAACAAGAAAAACAAAACAAACAAACAAACAAACAACAACAACACAAAAAAAGCTGGCAAATCAGGGGCAGTTGTGCTGATCTTAGTACTGTCTTAGGTCTGCCCCTGAAAGCTGACATGCAGGGATGTTCTGTATCTGAACATGGGATTAATGTGGTTTTCTTTCTTTCTTTTTTTTTTTTTTTTTTTTTTTTGTGCCTAGAAATATGAGCTGCTCCAGAAGTAGGCCAGGGGCATAAATTCAGACACTTGTATTTTCAGGAGTCGGGCTATATCTGCTAGTATTCTGTAGGTGCTAGCTTCTGTGAGTGAATACTACTGTCTTATGGATATACTACACTATGTGTCCTGTGTATATGCTGGAAGTTGCAGTTTGACACCATGGGCTATTGGAATAGAAGTATGAACACATGCTGCCTTGAACATGACTGGTAGACAGTGGACATTGCTTAGAGCAAGGAGGTTGCATCTTTAAAGCTGAAGCAGAAATATGTGTACAGTTTTGTGTAGACAGGCTGAAAGGGCCAGTGAAAAATGGATGAGAGTCAGCACTTCTTTCTCTGTCATACTATTCTGGCAATACTGCAAGCAAGTATTGCTCAGGTAGGAATTAAGCTTTGGTATAAATATATTTCCCATGATGTTCACCTATTTCTGGGAAAAAAAAAAAAAAGAAAAAAAAAAAAAAGCTCGGAATAGAGAACTGATGACTCCCTTCTTAATAAATGGCTATTTTGGTATACTTAGAATTTGAAAGTACACACTTTTTCTGTGTCTTGAGCAGTGATAACTCACAGAACCATTGTGAAAGGTAAAGAATGGTACATGGTGGCTTTGGCCAAATTTTCTGTTACTATCAGCTGAGGCATCAGGTGAGTGCATGATCGAATAGATGTCAGGTGAGGAGGTCACTGCTGTGTGGTTTGGAGCTGCAGCTATGCTGCAGCAGGGCTGCCAGGACCAGCCCTGTGCTCCTCCTGACCTGGATGTGATCTGCATTCATGGAGTTGAGTGACAAAATCCACATGGAGTTCTCATGATACTATGAATGAGTGATTTTCTCTCAAGCTCTGCTAAGAAAGGCCAGATTAACTTCTCATAAGTATCCTTAACAAATGGCCTTTTCTAGGGCTCCTAGAGTTTTGTGGAAGGGGAAGTTCCTGATGCCCGCTGTCCAAGACTTTCTAGACCAAGTGAGAAGATTTTCTTGTTCAGACTGGTGAAGAGCTCTGAAAGTCATCATCACCATGCCATCTGGCAAGCTGTACATTTATGTAAGTAAAATGATTATAGTAATTTCTGCCTATAGATTTTAAAGTAAAATGTCACCATCATTCAGTTTCCACATTACAGTTAGGGAAAGTTGGGAAAGTGAAAAGTGAAAAACTTGCCATTGGGTCAGAGTCAGATCTGCATCTCTTGAAGTCAAGTACTGCCCAAAATAGTATTTCTAAAGATGACTATGTCTGCAGTTTTGTGTTTCAGTGCAGGGAAAAAAAATAGTTCTCCTACCTACATTTTACTTCGTGCTTCTGATTTACGCTGGATTCAAGTTCCTTGGTCTTGTAGCATTTAATGGTTACTTGAGATGCTAAATGATCTGCAGAATTTCTGACAAAGGTGGCGGTGTGGTTTGCTGAAGTACAATTCCTGGTATAGACTAGGATTTGCCTGCAGCTTCAATTAAGTTTATCTAAACAAGTGCTCTATCAGATGGTAACTTGTAATTGTTTTGGATTATCACTGCTGAACTGCTCTTTCCTCAGCACTGGGCAGTAAAATCTCCTTTGTTTTTGTTTTGTTTCTTTCTGAAAGTATTCTAAAACCATGTGGCAAATGGATATACAGTGGAAAGAATAGTAATTTGGGATTTGTTTTGTCACTTCATTGTATGGATTTCAATCAGTTTTCTGAGAGGCATCCCTTCACTGAGAGGCCATGACGGGTGGATTTAACGTTTAGAGCACTGCCCTTCTTCCTTGTCCAAGCCACTCTATGAGCAAAGTAAAATGATAAAAAGTGGCCTAAGTCCACATATGCTGATCAGGATTAAGACCAAATGTACCTATTTTGTTAGATTCTTTTGTTCATGGATTCAGCTTTCATTATAAAGAGAAGTGTGGTAGTCACAAATGATTGCATCGTGCTAAAAACGAGAGTTAAGTTCTCCAGATTCTGAGAATTTGAGTGCTTGCATAGATTCAGATAGGTAATGTCAAATATCTCTGCGGTGAAGCTGACTGATAATGAAGTAACACTGATTTATACCAGGTGAACATCTCTACTCAAAATGAGCCAAAGTGCTAGTTCATTGCTGTTGGCTACTTGTCAAAAACATGACTGAAAAGGAAACTCATCAGTAAAAGAAAATACAAATGGCAATAATTCTTAACAATAGGGAAAAATACAACAATAGGAAAAGTAATTAAAAATGCGGTTCACAGCTCTGCAAATAGGACTCAAGAACTACTGTGTAATTAATAAAATTCACGAAGTGTCAATCAAGTAAACAATCTGATTTTGGGCAGATTGAATATACAGAGGGCCAAATTCTGTCTTCAGCTGCTCATATGCAGTTTTGTCTCCAAGGCAGATTTACTTTATAATCTATGAATAGATAACAACACAAAACAAGAGAAAGGATGTTTTAGTGGTAGCCACAAATGACAGACATTAGGCAAATCTGCTAGGTTTAACAGAGCTTTAATTGAGAAGACCAATCTTGCATAACAGCAGCAGACTATGCTGCCAGTCCTTGAACCTATCCTCTAATAAAATATCATTGTTAACTGTTAGCTGTTATGAATATAACATTGGGCTCCAGCCAGAGAATCATAAGCAGTTGATTGCCGAGACATAATGGTAACAATTTCCAGTAATATTGTGTTGCAGCAGTTCAGAGGATACAAAAGCATGAGAAAGAGATGCAACTGCTTGAAGAAAAAGGTATCTTACTGGCGTATCCCATAAAGAAAACTTAATAGCAAATAAATGCTTAAAAATTATCAAATTTTCTGGTAAACTAAGATTGTGGGTGAAAAAATGTTGGTCTAGGCTCTTCTCACCCTACAGAAGGATAGAACATGAATAGATCTGAATGGAATATGAAATAGTGGGTAAAGACCATTGGTAGGGTAGCAGAAGACTGCTATTCTAAGATCTCTTGTAAGAAAAAAATGGGACATCTACTATGATAATTTCAGTAGTTGATACGGTTAACGAAAAAGATGCAACTAAAACATAGTGCACCATGGGCATATTTTTTTCCTCAAAGCACAGCAATGCAGTTATGCTTGTGGCATAACTTTTCATTTTTCATCATTTAAATGTTTGAAATTATGAAGGCCGCAATAGTTTAGCATGTGTGAACAGTTCGAAGCATGTGTGAACAGTACCAGTGGTAAGACTGTCAAGGGATATAAGTGAGAAAAAAATTGTAGGAAGAAGTAGTATCTTTTCATTGAACGAAAAAGTAATAGGAAAAATGAAACAAGCTTTTCGGCCTGCAAACCTTCCTTTGGGTCTTCATTTGAAAGTATAACCCTTACAGGGTAATGCAAATGTGATCTTCAGTTGAATTCCTACACAACTGTGTAAGGTGTTGGTTGCATTCATGTAACACAGAAAGCAGCAAAAAGCTTGAAAGAATTTAGAGTCATTTAGGCCACACATAATGAGTACGCAGTCTGGGAAGGAAACTGAAACTTGTGTTGCACTGAATACCTATAGCCACACAAAATAAATGCAAATACGGGCAGGCCTAGAATGCAAATAAGCTTTCTGTTCCAGAAGAACTATTATTATCCTTTTCTCTACTGACTCTCAACTAGCTCTAGTACCTATATTTTGGAGATTAGGGGGTACCCAGTGGCTGAAGTTCTTGCCCATTCCAAGCACAAGCTTCATGGTGATTGCTGGTTCAGCTACACAAAAATATAAGGACCTCAAGTGACTTATCTAGTCCAGCCTCTGTCTAAATGTCCATTGACAGATGTTTCTCTAATCCACATTTAAAACATTTTTGTGGTAAACATTTCACAGCCTCCCTATCTATAAACTATTCTAGAGCTTATTTTGTGCTATCATTACAAAGTCCTACCTCATATCTAGCCTGTTGTAGTTCTTGCTAATAGTCCATACATCATAGGTAAATGCAGAAAACAACAGTTTATAATAAATTTTTATAGTGAAGGAAATGAAGCAAAGCCTTCTATAGTCTTCTCTATCAGCTCCTTCTATCTTGATAAATCATGTTTATTACCTTCTCATTATTTTTTGCCCTCTTTGAGATCTCTCCATGTTATTCATTTTTCCTCAAGTGTTGTGGAAAATGGGATAAACTCCTTCAGTAAGGCTGTGTCTGTATTGAAACGAGTAGAATGGAATAATGACTGACCTTGTTGTACTCACTATGCTTCTGTTAGTACATCTCAGAAAGACACTTGCATTTTTGGGGCATGTTGTTTAGACTCATATAGCATGAAGTCTGTTAAAGTCTTTACCAGGTATTGCATATTTTGTGTTTGTACACTCTTCCGTCCTTCCTTAATCCACTTTGCAGTCCATGATGAATTTCATTCTGTTGAATTCAAACAATTTCTCCACTTGATCAAGATTGTTACTTTCTATAAGATTTTCATCCAAGGTGCTTTCAACCAGCCAGATTTCAACTATAGCAGTTTTTATAGCTGGATTCTCTGCCCCATCTTGAATGTCTTTTGTGAAATAATTAAACAGGAGCAAGGCACATCTATGCCTCTATTAAAATACCCTCCCAGTATGTTAACATAGCACTTTTGAATTTAGAGAATGATACACTCACCTTAGACAAATCAAATTATAACTCTGTTTTTCTGCTGCATGTAGGAGAGACTATCTTGAAAGCCTTACAGAAGTCAAACTAAATCACTTCTAACAGCTTCTTCACACTCCACAAAGCCAGTTATACTGTCAAAGAAGCTAATGAGTTTGGTCTTATGTGATCTGCTTTTGACGAATCTGTGTTGTTTGCTTCTTTTCTGCTTGTTATGCTTGAGAGTCTTAAAAACAGATTATTAATCATTTGTCCCAGTATCTTTCCAGGTGTCATTGCAATGCCACCTTGTCTACTAATCCCCAAGTTCTTCTTTTCCACTTTTAAAAGCTACTAATTTGTCTTTCCTCAGGCCTTTGGGAACACAACAGTTTCCATAAGATCTTGATGATAATTACTAATGGTTTAGAGATTGCTCTAACAAGTTTCCTAAGCGCTCCAGGATGAATTTCTGTAGGTCCCACTGATGTGAATTCATCTGACATTCAAACACCCTGCTCTTTCCCTGTTTTTGCCTGTGCTTCTCTTGCTCAAGCTTGTTGCGCTAAGCATTTTGAACATTTTCTGCAAAGACAGAAGTACAGGGGATGTCGAATGTTTCAGCCTTCTGTTTCTTTCAACATTTCTCTCCTCTTCCTTTCTGTGGTTATTATTACCACTATCAAATGGTTCACCTTTTAAGCGTGAGCAATCTGTGATCCACTTTATACTATAGCTTCTCGAGGTTGATTCCAGCCATCTCTTGCCTTGTTCTATGCATCCACTGATGGTGCATTTAGCCTATGAACATTCAAAGAACAGGGTGATTTACATGATATCTACAGTGCAAAAGGACTTGCTATGGAATCTAGAGTTTCTCCCCTCTACCAGTGTGTAATATGTAATGTTTTGACATATTGGACTTACTATGCCTGTTCGGAAATTCTCCCCAGTGCTACTGTATTGTCTAAGACACTTTCAGATTTTCTGATTCAACCAGCCTTTTTTTTTTTTTTTCCCCTATGCACAAAGGCAGTAAGGTGGGTATATGGTATGGGAATTCATGACTGAACACAATGAAGTTTGTAGAGACGGTCATGTAATTGCAGTATTGGAGAATGGCGTTATCTTCTCCATCAGCCTGAAATCCAGTGAAATGCTTGCAACTGCAGTGGGGACCACTCCTTAAGTTTCTGTGCAAGAGAAAGACTTCACAAAGGGGAAAAATAAAAAAGGAATCCAAAAAGGAGCATATTACCTGTGGAATCTTAAGTAGCAACATCTCCAAAGCTACCTCTTTGAAGGAAGATTTCCAGAGAGACGATTGGGATGGTCTTCATCTTTGCCTTTAAAATACTGCAAGATAGTGTATAGGATAGCTTGAAGTATTGTTCAAAACCCATTGTGGCTGCACAGTAGAGCGCTGGGAAACTGCACTGTAATAATCACAGTTCTGTGAAAAGAAAGGTTTAGTTTGTAAATATTCTCTGCAAACGTAATAGATTCAATGACTAGTGATGACTTCTGAAAGAACATCAGCCAACCTGCTGCATCAGGGCTTCTTTGAAGGATTTTTATGTGGTCACCGAGCCCTCCTTGGGTTTCTTCCAAATACAGAGAATAGAGTTGCTGAGTACAGCAGAACTCACCCTACTCAGTCTCCTTCTGCTTTGAAACCGTGGGAGCCAACCGAAAAGCTGCTTCTTTGGCACTAGTGTGTGATGCTGCTCTGGACTTCTGACACGTATGCCCCAGGGAGAGTGAAATTCCTAGAAGACCTGTTTCTTTCCTGAATAGGGGTAACTGTTTAGTAGCTGAAATGCTACTCAAATGCATATCAGGCATTTCCCTATTGCAGTAGGAAATGCTCAGGAGCCTTTTATAGTAGTAGGTTTGGGGCATTTTTCTTTTCCTCCAACATGTCCTGAGCCCCCATAGTCCCAGTGTGGCCTGCAGAGACTTGGCACCTGCATTGTCAGTCCTTTTGCTCACTAAAATGGATAAATACTGATTCAACAGTTAATCAAAAGATGAACTCTCAGAAAGGAGGCATTATGGAGGCATTGCTTCTTGTTGATTTTTTTTGCCTGATAGCATTGCCTGGAGGCCTGTATCAGTGCTTAGGAGTTTGCATGCACAGTTAACAGAAAGAGAGCTTGCTGCTGAGCAGGAAAAAGAATAAGGCCCATTAAACATACCGGATTACTAACAGAAGTGTTATTCTTTATCTGAAATGCTGACACTAAAATAAAATAGATTCCACTTTTATTTTTAAAGCTCTGACAGATTAGAAGACAAATCTGTATGCAGCTGTATCAATTTGTTACCTCCATCTTGTTCTATAAAGACAAGTTTGATTGCAGAGCTGTGCTGTGCTGTGTGACTCCACTGAGACTTCATGTTGCACTGAATCAGCATGCTGTCAAGCCCTGAGAATCACCCATTCAGATAAGGCTTCCATAAAGAGATATTTTCTAGCCAAGAAAATCCTGTTTCTCAGGAATCTGTAACAGTCACACACTGAAACTGAGAAAGGGAGTAGCATGTATGTATGTCTTACATCGGCATCACTTGTACTGTCACAAAATAAAAATTACTGACTTATTAATCTTTCTAAAATGTCTGTCTTCCAGCAAGTAGTTTGTGGTTATAAAAGGCTCTTGAATTAACTGGAAAATCTTATAAACTGGGGCTTTGCAGAAAGGTCTGCTAAGGCTCCTTGGGTATTTTTCAGGGCACAGGTGTAATTTTCAGGTATCTGGCTTGTGAAATCTTATTTGTCTCAAAGTGATACAGTGAAAGTCTAAGCTCAGGGAATGTCTCCAAACCCAAGTTTAAGTAATGATGTCTAGAGCTGAGAGAGAATGTACCTAAATAGCCTAGTCCTGTGTAGAAATTGTGTGAGATCATAGCCACACATGAGTGATTTGGTTTCTGCTAGGTCAGAACACATTTAGGTTATGCTGAAGTCCAACCGAAAAATATCCATGCATCTATAATGGCTAAATTCTTAAGAATACACACCAGTTTATATGTCTGGTAGAAAGCTACCTTTAAGTCTTAGAATCATGGAATCACATAATCATCTAAGTTGGAAAAGTCCTTCAAGATCACCAAGTCCAACCATCAACTTGATCTACCAAGTCCCATCAATAAACCATGTCCCTTAGAAAGATCTGGAGAATGGCTCCTACCTGATTAAAAAATATCACAGAAACAACAAAATTCCTTTGTGTGTTGTTCTTTCAGGACTCACATCTGGAAGTCCTAGTTGATAGGTTAAATGTTTGGCTGTTATTTATTAATCCAGTTAGAAGCTTCCTACAGGTTTGTCTCAATTTTAGACATTAAAAGAATCAAGAAATGTATAATAGCTAGTTAGAATGGACAGAGTTTCAGTAGGTTGAGCAATGTAGTCAGTCTGAATTGAAGTAATATGATTACAGACAAATTGCTGTTATTCATTCAGACATCTTTCAGGGGACTATTGATCTTGCCAAGCCTCAGAGAACGTGTTGTTCCCGTGTGCAAACACAAGCTGCTACGCTCACACGGGTCGGTGCAATTCAGAACAGAGCTACTGTAGACACTGAACCAATTACAACAACTCTGGCAAAGCTGAAGTGGTTACTCTGGACTATTTGTACTTCCAACTGTTCAAAGAGAACAACTCTAGTGCATTCAAGGTTAAATGAAGACTATTAAGTTCTGGAAAGATCACAAGAATGGGCCGAGTCAAAAGTATTTTGAGAAGTATTTTGGTTTAATAATGCTACTTTGAAACAATTTAAACTGAAATCTGAACAAGGTTGAGATTGTTTTTTTTTTTTTTTTTCCCGATGTCAAAGGCTAATACAGTGCTTCGGTTTCAGTAATTACTTCCTTTCTGAAACTGATAACGTGGCCTAATATTGGTAAATGAGTGAAACTGTTTCATTTTGTGTTTCATTTTGCCTCAAGTAAACAAATTTAATGGCCTGGCTGTGGAATCACAGACTCATAAGATTGCTGAGGTCATCAAGTTCAAACCGTTTGCTCAAAGCAGGGTCAGCTGAAGCAGGTCATTTGCTACCCTCTAACTGGGTTGTCACTATTTCCAAGGATGGAGATTCTAAAGTTTTCTGGGTAACCTGCTCCAGTGTTTGACCACGCCCCCAGTAACAAATGGTTTTCTTATGTTTAAGTGGATGTTTGTGTATTTTGCTTTGTGCTTATTACCTCTTTTCCTGTCACTGAATATTACTGAGAAGTACGGCTTCATCTCTTTTACTCCTCTGTGAAGGAGTCCTGGCACTCCTCCACCAGAACAGTTCCTGCTCTCTCGCAGTCTCTCCTCTCCCACCAAGATATGTTCCAGCCCCTTACTCATCTTTGAGACTCTGTGCAAAACTTACTACAGGATATACTTGTCTCTTTTGAATTGGGAAGACCAGAACTGAACCCAGCACTCCAGAGATGTCTCACTAGTGCTATGTGGAGTGGAATGATCCCCTGTCAGCCTGTTGGTGATGCTTTTCCTAATGCAGTCCAGAAGGATATTGGCCTTCTTTGCCACAGACTCACTGTTTGGTCATGTTCAACGTGTTGGTCTCCAGGACTCAGGTCTCTTTCTGAAAAGCTTTTTTCTTGATGGCTGGCTCACCATATAAGTGGTGTCTAGGGTTGTTCCTCCCCAGATTTAGGTCTTTTCACTTCCATTTGTTGAATTTAATGAGCTTCCTGTCAGACTGATTTCTCCAGCCTGTTGAAGTCCCTTTGACTAGCAACACAACCATTAGGTGTTTTGACCACTCCTCATAGTTCTGTATCATCTGCAGCCTGCTGCCCCATCATCTAGACTATCTAGAGATTGGTAGTCAGTATTGACTCCAGTATCAAAATCTAAGGTACACAGCTAGTGACTGGCCTTCAGCTGGACTTCATGCTGCTAATCACAACCTTGTGAAACTCACAGTTCAGTCACTTTACAGTCCATCTGCTGCCTACTTACCTAGCATTTAGAAAAAAATTACACTTCTTTAAAAAAAATAATTAACAAAGGTGGAGGAAAAGGAATCATAGAATGGCTTAAGTTGGAGGGGACATTAAAGATCATCTAGTTCCAACTCTGCCATGGGCAGAGTTGCCAGCCACAAGATCAGGATGCCCAGGATCCCGTCCAACCTGGCCTTGAATGCCTCCGGAGATGGGGAATCCACAAGCTTTCTGTCAACCTGCTCCAGCACCTCACTTCCCTCAGAATAAAAGATGTCTTGCTAACATCTAACCTAAATCTTCCCTCTTTTAGTTTAAAGCCATTCTCCCATATCCTATCGCTATCAGACTGTGTAAAAAGTCAGACCCCCTCTCTGCTTCTAAGCTTCCTACCAGAAGGCTGCAATGAAGTCTCTCTGGAGCCATCTCTGTTCCAGGCTGAATAAGCCCAGCTCCCTCAACATTCCTTAGAACTGTAGAATCCTTAGAGCTGGAAGGGAACAGGGACATCCACAGCTAGATCAGGTTGCTCAGAGCCTGGCTCAGCCTGGCCTTGAATGTCTCCAGGAGCCACATGTCTGGGCAACCTGTTCCAGTGCCTCACCAACCTCAATGTAGAAGACATTTTCTTCACAGAAGAGGTGCTCCAGCCCTCTGATAATCTTCATGGCCCTCCTGTGGAACCATTTTAACAGCTCTACAAAAGTAATGTGAGAGGATAACCAGGGTAGAGGACGGGACTTAAATATGTGCTGAATTCCCTGTGGAAGCTATAGAATCTATGGACGCAGATAAGTACTTCCCTGAACTGTGCTATCAGCTGCTCTGAATCTTTATCACAGAACTCAGGAATAGTGCCAAGATTGCTTGAAAAAGCTTTACTTTCTTCCACTGAAGATTTAACTCAGAATACACCCAAATATAAATATTCTCTGTAATATTCTTTCAGTTTTCAAAAAGCTATAATCTAGAAGTCACCTTGAAACAAGAGAGATTTGTGCAAGTGCACAAATGGAAGACCTCCTAAATATGTACTTTGCACCAAAAGTAATGTCTCCTATTTCTTTCCATGGAAACTACAACAGAGGCAAAGAACACAATAACAATTTTTTAATAGAGCAAGGAAATGGAATAGAATATTGACAGGAATTTCAACCTCTGTTACCACACCACCACCATTTGCCTCTGACATTGTGGGCCAACATAATAAAACAGGAGACATTACTTTCAGAGCAGCCCTCAGACAAGTTACCAAGTGTTTCTGAAAGTGTGCTAACAAAGTTAATATTCATCAATAGAATTTCTGTGCAAGCTAGAAATAAAGCAGAGCTGCATGATCCATCAGTTATACTGCCAAAATAACTGGCTTTGATAACTTAGTGTAAGTGGGCAAAATGCCTTGAGGATTCAGTGTGTACATTAATAAGATAAACAAGTACAAACTTACTGCTCTTCAATTCATAAAGTTTTAATACAAAAGATACTAATAAAGCTGGCAAGTCAAAACTGATTAAGTATTCATCAAATTACTTTTTAGAGACCACAGCAAAGTTAGTTTCCTTTTAATATGATAGGCAAACACAAATGCATAATATTCCAGTTCAAAAATCTTCTGTATAAAATGCCATTAGGAAGGGAACAGAAAGCTTACTTTTAGGAGTATTATTTTCCATTGGCCTTAGAGGACTTTACTTACTGTAAAGTAAACAAACAAACAAAAAATCCT
This sequence comes from Gallus gallus, assembly GCF_016699485.2. NCBI lineage: Eukaryota > Metazoa > Chordata > Aves > Galliformes > Phasianidae > Gallus > Gallus gallus. The sequence goes on from NC_052534.1 coordinate 6,233,857, forward strand.
ACCCTCCTATCATTGACAAAGCACTCAGGGGGTAGAGCTAAAGATTAATACGCTGCTCTTATTCAAAGCCTTTGTTGAGTGATAATAGAGTAGAGGTGGCTCTTATTGTATTGGGAAGATGGCTGGTGATCAACTCCTGGTTCTGCAATAGACAGCACATAGGAGCATGGTAGGGTCTCACAGCAAACAGTACAGCCATACCCACCCACCAGCTGTGGAGTTCCTCTGCAGTTCATTCTACAAGATCAGCCCTTTGCACCCTTATCACCCCAAAAGCATACAGGCTGGGGACATAGTTTGATATGAGAATCTGATGTCAAGTGCAAGCTTTTAACCTTTTGAAATTTTGGTCTCAAATAATCACAGAAAGCAACCAGGAGTGAAAATTATTTCATTGCAGTTCACATCAGAGTGAATCACTATGTAAATTACTCAGCTTTTTTGTGCCTGTTGTTTGTTATTTGCCTTGTTAGTGTGTACCACTGTCAGAAAAGAGATTATTTAGTGTCCTTCAGAACATGGCACTTAAGAAGAAAGTTAACTGAATTAACACATCCTAGAAAAAAGATTGTTTATTGTTGCATATATTTCACCATTTGTGGAGATCTCAGTGGAATTTTGTTCATTGTACAAGAATTTTGATCACTTAGGTCTTCACATAAACTACTTTACCTCATCTTAGAGGGGCCGTGTGTGGAGCATAAGTGTAAGTACAAGTGCAGTAGTAGACTACCTGGTTTGCAATTACAGTGCAGGGTAGATATTACTACATGGTCTTTAATCAAGTCTGCTGGTTCCATTCTGTTCCACAGAGATGGCTGAACACGTACAAACCTTCCGGTGATTTACTGTGCTTCTTGTCTGGGTTTTGCAGTCTCTGTTAACGCTACAATGGTGAGATTTTAGGGGGGACTTAAATTGAAGGATGCCCAGATTTGTGAGGCACTCAGGCATACATAAATATTTGAAGAAATATTTTCTGGCTGCATCTGTAGTTGCATTTAGAGTGCTATAGTTGTAAATAAATACATCATTTTATAAATATAACCCATAGAGCCCATAAATTAGCTCCCCCTGCAGACTCAAATGTTTTTGTTACTGGTTTCCTTTAAAATACCTTGTGAAATTGTTAAATTTTCATATTTTTCATAATTTGCTTACTCCCATTAACATCGATTGTGTTACAGAGGTGCTATGGATGTTAATAAAGCAATGAACATAGAAAGTTCAGCAAGCTCCCTCCTTCCCACAGACTGGTTTGCAAAGTCAGTAAGGCTTACCTTCCCATTGTTTCATACTGATTTAAGTACTGATTTAAGTACTGACACTGATTTAAGTATGGCAGCCAGAATTCTGGGCAGAAATGCAAGGTG